>NW_017728906.1:81714114-81760798 GCF_001723895.1 Crocodylus porosus | reverse complement strand
GTGCTGCTGAGAGGGTCAGCCCCTAACCTATAACCATAATGCTGGTTCCCTCTCCCCAGGTGCAGCACCTTGCACTTGTCCTCGTTGAACCACATCCTGTTCAGATCCACCCACTTCTCTAACCTATCCAGGTCTGTCTGGATGCGGTGCCTGCCTGCCGGTGTATTCACTTTACCCCACAGCTTGGTGTCATCAGCAAACTTGAACAGGGTGCTCTCCGCACCCTCGTCCAGGTCACTAATGAAGATGTTGAATAGCACCGGCCCAAGGACCGAGCCCTGGGGGACTCCGCTGCCTACACCCTCCCAGGTCAACATCAACCTGTCCACCACCACCCTCTGGGTTCACTTCTGGAGCCATTTTGCCACCCATGTGACAGTGCATTCATCAGTGCTGCAGCCCCTCAGCTTGCCCACCAGAATTGGGTGGGACACTGTGTTGAAGGCCTTCTGGAAGTCCAAGAAGATGACATCGACTTCCTCCCTCCCATCTAAGCTCTTTGTTACCTGGTCATAGAAAGAGACCAGGTTAGTCAGGCAGGATTGGCCTTGCACAAACCCATGCTGGTTACCCCTCTACATCACTTCAGCAGTTTCCATCTTATTTCAATGGTTACTGTAAACTCAAGCCACAAAGAAGTTTCTAATTTTTGTGTAAAAGGTTTGTAATCCTCAAGGAAATAGTCTAAAAATGGAAAAATAAACCTGTCACAGTAAGAACAATTTCCATATCTTAAAAATGCACATAACTGCATACACAAACACATAGGGTGCATCTACATATGCTATTAAGGCAATGCAATAAACTCCAAAGTAGTTCACATCAGAGTTAACTGCTCCCAGGTGCAGTGTCTGCAAGTGTGCCTAGGACTGCAGCAATTAGAGCCACGGCAGAGCAGCCCAAGGCTGGCAGGGGACACAAGAGGTCAGCCCTGGGCTTTGGGTAGTGGCATCAGGTGGCATAACAGGTGGGAGGAGCTGCGGGTATGGCTGCTGGCTGGTTTGGTTGACAGGGCACAACTTGTGCTCAGCTATCACCATCCACATGAGTGTTTGATCTCAACTAATTATTCCACTGTAAAATATACTGTCCTGAAGAGGACTATCTTATGTCAGAGTTAATTAATTTACTGCACCCTAATACCAGCATGTGTAGACAGTGATACTTTATTGCAGAACTAATTGGTCAGCCCCGCAGTAAAGCCCATGTGTAGAAACATCCACAGATTTCAATTCCACTATACCCTAAATTGTTGGGTTTCAACATACTTTACATCAAGATAAGTCACATTAGATTATATTATCACTCCATCCTTTAAAGTACTAGATTTCTGGTGGGGATTCTGAACTAAGCCCATATTTCATTCAAGGTAGAGTTGAAGTTCATATACATTTCTATTTTCTTCCAGTCTCTAAAGGCCAGCTGCTACTAGCCTTGACTACTACAGACTTTGGCCAAGGTGGCACTTCTCTTGAGTGCAGTAGTTGTTTAGTGTATTATCAGGTGTAGGTTTGGTAGGTCATGCTGAATTCTTCTATCTATTCATATGAAATACAGCAACTGAATGACTGAAGAAGCTATAAATAACCTATAGACAACCTATAAACAATGACACTGAGGGATAAGGCTAGAGTGACAGTTTTAGATTTGATATTGATTGCAGAGCATCGTCAGTAGCCTGGGGCAGGTCTTCAATGCAACCACTACAATAATAAATAGGACATTCCTCCATGATGTGTGTTATAGTTTGGATTTTGCTACACTCACACTTGGGGTCTTTAATAAAATTCTATTTATGCAGTAGGCAGTTACATCTACCTTATCCAGTACAAACCTTGTTTAATGTTGTCCAGCTCTGCCTTGAGCAAAGCCAGGGAATTTAGATGAGAAATTGTGAAGTCTGTGATGAGAAATGTACTTAATGTTGTCAATTGTGTTCTATTTCTGGATCCATTTTTTCTTGATGTCTGCATCCCTATTGATAGCTTTAGCTGGTCTCTTCTTTTTTTCTTTTTTCTTTTTCTTTTTTGTTGAACACTGACTATATAACAAAACAAAGCTTTGTGAGGGACATATTATTTCCATCAATATTTTTTCAGGGTTTTTAATAATAAAAGACTTGTTTTTTATTCCTCTTTTTACTAATTTTTTCTACCCTTTTTTATATTTTGCCACTGAACTGAATAAAGGATGAATCACAAATAGGGAGGAGGAATGAAAATGGAAAGGAAAAATGTGGCAGATTTCAGTTTCTCATAGAAAATTTGAAACGTCTAAGGGAAAAAATATTTCCTTTAAAATGTTTTGTGCAATATACAAGTGGCTCTCCTGTTGTGTTTTATGTTAGCAACAGACCACTAACAACAGATCATTTTTATTGGGTGGACTTTAGTTCCTTTTTTGTATTTGTGTGTGCAGGTATCACCACAGTATTGACCATGACAACTTTGAGTACCATTGCAAGAAAGTCTTTACCTCGTGTCTCCTATGTCACAGCCATGGATCTTTTTGTGACTGTGTGCTTTTTATTTGTCTTTGCTGCTCTAATGGAGTATGCAACCCTCAATTACTACTCAAGCTGCAAAAAGCCAACCTGTACCAAGAAGAAAAAGTCGGTAAGATGTGATCATTTCAGATTTTTAATTAATTGTATGGAATGCAGGCAGAAAGTGATTCTTCCTCTGTCTACAGAAAATTGAGTAACTGAGGGGCTATGGAGGTGTGGCACAGGTATCTGGAATTGAAGGGGAGGAATGTAATAGGAGACAGAAGTGATCTTGGGGTATATCATAAGGTCAGTCCAATAAAAAGAAATTGAGTTGCAGTAGGGATGAACACAGTAAGAAAATACAAATGTGGGAAGCCTGCAGAAAGTGAGTAGATTGCAGAAAATGAATTTGTGGTCTGTATAAAAAAGAAAATTAGAGGTTGATGTGTTCTTGATCAATATCTTTAAGACAGACAGGAGAGAGAGGTGGAGTGAAGAGTCTGAATGGGGGAGTTGCTTGGAGATGGCATGGAAGTGAGCATGTGTCTGCAGGCAGATAAGATACCCAAATTTAAGAATTAAATTTATGAATAGCAGAACCATGTGAAACTAATTTAATTGTACAATATGTAGTGTGTCCCTTGCCACAGCTAAACAATCCATTTACTGGGGACTTATTTTAACCCAAAGTGACAAGCAACCAACACTTCGCTTTTAAATTAACAACCCATAGAATACATTCTTTCTGCCTCCCTCTAGAATTTGCACTACTTAAAAGGGACACATTTAAATCATGAGGAAAATGCAAGCATGAAGGCACTGCTTTGTGGGGGATTCTGTTTGTTTGTTTGTTTTGTGAAAAAGAAAAAAAGAGGGCGTTAATACATAAAACTTGTGGTGCTCTGGTGTGGTGCCAGAGGACTGGAAGAGGGCCAACATGGTTCCTATCTTCAAAAAAGGGAGGAAGGAAGACCTGGGAAACTATAGGCCAGTTAGTCTTACCTCGATCCTGGGTAAGCTTTTTGAGAGAATTATCCTGGCACATGTCCACGAGGGGCCAGTAAGGGACATTATGCTTAGGGGCAACCAAAATGGGTTCATTAGAGATGGGTGTGACTAGAAATAACAGTCACAAGCTGGCAGAGGGTAAATTCAGATTAGACATCAGGAGGCACTACTTCACGGTCAGGGCAGCTAGGATCTGGAACCAACTTTCAAGCGAAGTGGTGCTGGCTCCTACCTTGGGAATCTTTAAGACAAGGCTAGACAATCACCTTGCTGGAGTTGTTTGACCGCAGTACCCTTTCCTGCCATGGCTGGGGGTCAGACTTGATGATCTGCTCAGGTCCCTTCCGACCCTACCAACTATGAAACTATGAAATATGGGAAAAGATAGGATTTGGGAAATACGCTATGGTGGGGCACAGCTGGGGTGCTCACCATGCAACTTGGACTGCAGCTGGCTAGGGAAGAGACAGCAGTGAGGGCAGCTGGGAAAATATCCTGAGGATTTTTTTTAAAACAAGAAGGTGTGTGGTGGAGCAGCAGTGGGGTGCCCGCCACTCTGGGGAGTGAAAGAGACTTCACCGAGTGGGAGGCGGTGCCAGTGCAGTCCGTAATAGGGCAGAATGCGAGAGGCCTAACACTGTTCTAAACTGGGCCCAGACTCAGGCCAGAGCAGAGCACAGGTGTTAGGAATATCTGCGAAGCTTGGGATGCACTACAGCGGTGGTTGGAGCTGCATACATAGGCCCAGAAGAACAGGGCATCATTCAAAGAGCAGCCTTCTACCTAATTAAGACCCTAATCATTTAACAATAAGGCATGGCAGGAGAGAGAGATGGGCAAACAAAAATGACAGTGGATGATGAGGATGGCTGAGTATAGAGAATGACAATTATAAAGTGGTTATATTTTAAGGCATACAAATCTAGATGAGGGTGTGATGCAACCCTGATGAGATGTAGTAACTGAAAATGTGACAATTTAAGTAGGATGAGAATAAAAGCTTTGCTATTTTCTACTAAATATATTAACGTAATTAGGTGATGATGGGATTGTGGAATAAAAAATATCAGTATTAAACTTATGTGTGATTTTCCTACTTTTTAATGTGTATTTTAAGAAATGTTATTAAACCTGGATGACTATAAAGCAAATGTTTTATTCTTCTAAATAATTCTCTTGTTTTATTTAAGCTACCCGATGTCAGTTTTGGTCACATGTTGGTAAGTACACCATTTTTATTTAAGGACAGTAAAGGAGGAATATCAAGTTGCTGACACCCACTTCAAAATATCCATGGAGGAAGCTTTAATGTCATGTCATGCTGTACCTGATCTAACTGTGAATGTTTTTCTTTTTTGTTAAAAGGTCAGTTTGTTTTGGGCAATAGAAGAGGAACAACAGAGCTGCCTCTTGCTATATATACTTGCCACGTGATGTGGGGTGATCAAATCTGGCATCTTTGGTTGTGTCTTATTCTTAGCCAAAACATTTTGCATATCTGCTTTATAAAAAGAATATAGAAATACATATTAAAAAATCATAAACACATTTAATGGATTTAAAATTCTCAAAAACTAAGAAGTAATTAGTTTTAAAATGTTAATTTATTTTCATTGTACATAATAAAATATCTGTACAAGTGTTAAACTATTCTTTGGATAGTGAAGGCAAACAATTTTCAAGCACAGCGTAATGCTGTTTCATCCCCAAATTGGGTGATTGCTTCCAGTTAGTTATTTCTGAATGCAGAATTGTGGTAGGTGGGTGCTGAATTACACATACACTTTTATAGATAAACAGTGTGGAAATCTGGTTGAATATTCTGATTTATATATGACAGATACAGCTAAATATATTGAAAAGAATAAAACCTAGACTTTTTCATATCTTGAGGTTTGGGCTGTTTAAGTTTCTAATTTAACATAGATAATTTTTAACGTTAGCTTTTAAAATTGAATAACCTTGTCTTGAAGAAAAGAGAGCGGGGAAAGTGATGCCCTTTCTAATGTGACTATTTAAAATTCTGAGTTTGAAATTTACACCTTTGAGATTGTAACAGGGCCCCTACTGAGACCCTGTTACTAAAGGGATGTGGACAGCTGAAGACCATTACAACTTGGGGAGTGGGCCCTGCCCACGGAGAACCAATGAGGCCTGGACCCAAAGGATAAGAGGGAGAGAAGGTGAAGGAGAAATTGCCTTCGGATACAAGAGAACAAGGTCAGGGTTAATTGAGAACCCAGGAGAAGAAAAGAAGTGAAAAGGATTCTGACCAGAGAGCCCTGAGGTTGGGACGCCAGAAGACAGGTCAGATGTGAGACGGATGACTGATCGGGTAATTAGACTGCATTTTGATGAGTGTGGGGAGAAGCAGAGTCACACCGTAGGCTGGAGCCACAGCTGGCATTAAGGATCGGGAAGGCTATGTCGATCTGAAAGGGCAGCGGGAGGTACGACCCCTGTCCAGACCCCTAAAGAGTCCAGGTGAAGCCAGAACCGCCCCCCCCCCCCCCCCCGAGTACAGAGAGACACCAAGGGTTGAGAGGACAAGCCCCAACTGTGGGAGAGCCATGGAGCCTGCATGCCAGCTGCCAGGGAAAGATGCAGGCAGCAACTGTAACAAGCCACTAATGAGATAATTAGTGGTGGATACCAGGACTTTGCGCGGTACTTACCAATTGTACTAGTGGACTGGGACCAGCCAGGAGACTTGGGGAGGGATCCCCGAGATTGGGCTGTTGGACTGCTTCTTTCTCCAGAGGGGGTTCCTGTAAATAGTAGAAAGAAAAGAGCTGAATAAAAGCACCTGCATTATACCCGATCCAGAGTGGTACTTCCCGTGGGTACTCCCTCAAATAACACCCCTTCCTCCCTATTTCTATTAAGATCCAAATCTTGGCAGGAGAGAATCAAGAGGCTTGGGTGGGGGGTAATCTATGCGGACCCACTGACAAAGTGGTGCATTGGCCAGGAACCCGGGTGGCTGGCCAGACACTATGGATACACAGGTACCCACAGACTGGCAGGAGACACACAGCCTCACGCTGAGACTTCTCCAGGGTCAGCAGGCTCAATTGGAGGAGATGGTGAGAATGCGGAACCAAGAGACCCAGCTGTAGGCCCGTCAGCAGGACCTTTATGAACAGCTCGCAGCCCAACAGACCTCCGTGGTAAGAGAAGGGGGTGGGCAAGGACTGCCCCGGATGACAGGGGAAGATGACATCAAGGCCTACTTAGAGGCATTCGAACAGGTGGCAATGGTTGCAAAATGGGACCCGGTGAATTGGCTGTTAAGTTGGGGCCACTCCTTATTGGCCCGGCCCAGGCTGCCTACCAGGCCTTCAGAAGGACCAAGGCACAGGACTATATGAAGGTGAAATCTGCAATCCTGTATCGATTAGAAATTTCACCAGAGACATACTGGCACAAATTCCGGGCCAGAAAGGGACCCAAAGGGTGCCAGCCTTGACTGTTAATCCAGACACTTTGAGACCTAGCGAATCAATGGTTAAGGCCAGAGGAGCATACTTCTCTGGAGATAGTAGACAGGATAGTGCTGGAACAATTTTTAATGGATCTCATGGGTAGTGCCTAGAGGTGGGTCTGGTGCCATCAACCTAAGATGGTGGAGGAAGCCCTCCACCTAGCAGAAGATTATGCCGCAACAGAGGGGAAAGGAGAAACACCCAAGACAGAGAAAAGCGGCGGGCCAACTTCTGCCCCCCAGCTGAACACCACTGCCCCTCCTAGGCAAGGAGAGGTCATACAAAGGGAGGTACGCACAGAGGGCTACTCCGAGGTGAGATGTTACCAGTGTGGGGAGAGAGGCCACACTTCCCAGTTTTGTCCTAGTGGAGTCCCTGATCTCAGTCCTAGAATGGAAAGGCACGACGAGAAAATGGACTGCAGTTTTGGCTGGCATAGAGGCCCTGATCAGAAGAGCAAGCCAGTAGTGGAGGTCCGAGTAGGTAACACAGTTATACCGGCTGTAGTAGATACAGGATGCTCCCAATCTATGGTATGCAGTGATTTGTTGCCTTCACATCTAGGGAGCCCCAGCACCCCAGTCTCCATGATATGTATGCACGGCGCGGTCTACACCTACCCACGAAGAAAGCTGGAGCTCTTGGTACTAGGATGGACAGAAGAGATCCGGGCTGGGATAGCCAAAACCTTGCCCTGTCTGATACCGCTGGGGTTGGATTGGCCACACCTGGGGGAGGTAGTTTGCTAGTGGATGCCAGATGTACCTGGGGAAGGTGAAGGGAGAGCCCAGACCCTCTACTTCAGGGACGCAGAAGAAAGTTTGAACATTGATTGGATGATGGAAGAAGGAAGCTTTCACCAAGAACAACGATGAGAGCCCTTGTTCCAGAACTTATGGAAATCCCAGCGTGAAGAGCCAGAGGGAATGACTGGGACTGCCCCAAGACCCCCTTGAACCTCGCGTTACGAGGTAAGAAGGGGTCTACTTTACTGGGTAGAAGACATAGAAGAGGGAGGAGAGAGAGCCCAGTTCCTTGTGCCCCGGAGATACTGGGAGGGCTTGTTACAGATCGCCCATACCCTGCCTATGGGAGGACACCTAGGGCACAATAAGATGGAGGCCAGACTCAAACAAAAAGTCTTTTGGGCTGGCATATATAAATTGTCAGAAAGATTCTGTGCAGAATGTCCGGAATGTCAGAAGACAGGGAGGGGGGTAAAACCAACGAGAGTCCCTTTAGTACCCATGCCCCTGATCAAGCATCCGTTTGACCGTATCGCCTTGGACATAGCTGGGCCCTTCCTGCATAGCAGGGCAGGATACCAGTTTATTCTGGTGATTATAGATTATGCCACTCAGTTCCCCAAGGCCGTGCCATTGAGATCAGTGACGGCCCCAGCGATAGTTACCGCATTACTGCGATGGATTTCCTGGGTGGGGATACCCCAGGAGATTTTAACCAACTAGGGAAAGAATTTTATGTCCAAAATTCTAAAAGGAGTTTGCCAGGTGCTGAAGATAAAGCAGTTATGCACCTCAGTATATCATCCCCAGACAGATGGGCTGGTAGAGCGGTTTAACCGTACCCTTAAGGGAATGCTCAGGGCATGTATACAAGGCAATCCCTGGGAGTGGGATGCCCTGTTGGCCCCATTGCTTTTTGCTATAAGAGAAGCCCCACAGGCCTCAATGGGATTTGCCCCATTTGAATTATTTTATGGTCACAAAAACCTTGAAAAAACTCCAATCATTTCTGGGGTTTGCCAGTTATTATTGGTGGTTCATCTCTAACTTTTCAGAAAAGGCAGCCCCGCTGACAGAATTGACAAAGGGATGCCGCAGCCCAACCTCCTGGAACTCAGAAGCCCCAAGCCTTTGATTAGTTGAAGGATGTATTATGTCAATACCCAGCCCTGTATATGCCAGACTTTCAGAAACCTTTTTTCCTACAAACCTATGTGTCGGCAGTTGCACTAGGCGCCATATTATTTCAAAAGGAACAGGAAGCTATAAGACCAGTGGCGTTTGCTAATAGAAAACTTAAACCCACTGAGGCCCATTACTCTACCATAGAAAAAGAATGTCTGGCAATATGATGGGGCATAGAACTCTTTCAATACTACCTATTAGGCAGGAAGTTCATGCTTATCATGGACTACATACCCCTCCAGTGGCTAAGTACAGCAAAATCAAATAATGCTAGACTTATGAGATGGTCTCTAGCATTACAACCTTTCTGTTTTGCAGTGGAACATCAAAAGGGATGGAGAAGTGGAAATGTAGATTTCTTATCCCGCCTGGAGACATCCCTATCTAAGACACAATATCCAGGAAAAGAGATACACCAGAAAGTTAAGGATCTTATGAAGTGAGCAAGAATGGTCAAAGAGAAGTTCTGGCCCTTTCTTTGTTTTTTTTTTCTTTTTCCCTCCCTCCCTGGGGGCATAGGACTAAGTACTTGGAGAGGGAGGTGTGTAACAGGGCCCCGACTGAGACCCTGTTACTAAAGGGACGTGGACAGCTGAAGACCTACAACTCGGGGGTGGGCCCCGCGCATGGAGAACCAATGAGGCCTGGACCCAAAGGATAAGAGGGAGAGAAGGTGAAGAAATTGCCTTGGGGCACAAGAGGACAAGCTCGGGGTTAATCAAAACCCCAGGAGAAGAAAAGAAGTGAAAAGGATTCTGACCTGTGATACCAGAGAGCCGTGAAGTTGGGACTTCAGAAGACAGGTCAGATGTGAGACGGACGACTGACTGGGTAATTGGACTGCATTTTGGTGAGTGCAGGGAGAAGCGGAGCCACGCCAATTGTATTAGTGGACTGGGACCAGAAAGAAAAGAGCTGAATAAAAGCACCTGCATTATACCCAATCCAGCATGATACTTCCCACGGGTACTCCCTCAAACAACACCCCCTTCCTCCCTATTTCTATTAAGATCCAAGTCATGACAAGCAAGAATCAAGAGGCTTGTGGGGGAGGTACTCTGCGTGGACCAGCTGACAGAGATGAATGAACTAAGAAAATGATGTGTTCTTGTTTTCTGCCACTATTGTTTCACTGAAGATGCTTTTGTTAAATGTTACCTTAGTATTTTGATAGCTTCATCACAGCAAATAAAAAGATAGGAATTTAAGTTCTCCAAATGAAAATATATAGCTTGGGGAAATAAAGTGCTCAATATAGAAAAATTGTGAAGAGATCAAATAACTGCAGTTTTATTCACCCAGTTTTCTTGTGCCTTTGATGATAAAGCAGCTTTTAATAGTTGTGTGCTTGTACTGTGTCTTTTAAAGAGTACATATACCAAAAATAAATGAAATAGTGAATTTTATGAGGGTTGATGCGGAAAGGATGCATTTTTCTTAACATTGTAGTACTGCTGTTGATGGAGATGTGTTTTACTAGGCTCCTATAATCATAGCAGGTGAGTGCTGACTATGAGATAGTAATTTTTCAAGTCTATCTTAATTTCTTTCCCTTGCCCTCACCCAGCATTTTAAAAAAGGTTTACCTCCTTATAGAGAATGTCATGTGTAACATGCACAGAACTAATTTGCTCAGCTATTTTTTAATTACTGGATTTGGAAAGCCACTGGTTTTGGATCTAGGCACATGGGGATTTCCTGACAGGAAGGATCTTTTATGTGGTGTAGATGCAAGATCTACACAAATTTGTAAGGCTAGAGAATACTGTGCTTTGTCTAATCCCATTTGGTACATAGTGACACACTGGCACGTGTAAATGCTGCAGGGTAGGTTTACTCTAGAGTAAATTACTCTAGAGTGAACCCACCCCAGGCAGGTGTCTACACGTGCGAGGATATAGAAACAGATTTACTGCTCCTGGCTGCTGCAGCCAGGAAGAGCTCTAGGTTCCCCCTGGGTGACAGCTCAGGGGCTGGCAGGGAGCATGAGAGATTGCTGGGAGATCGCTCCCTGCCTCTGGGAGCTACCTGCTGCCAGCGTGGGTCCTGTCAATGGAGCCAATGTCCCCCTCCCCTGGCACCAGGGAGCTCCCAGCCCCAGCTTCCCAACCGGGGGGGGCAGGGGGCTTGGAAAGAGCTGCAGGGGAAGGGCAGGTCTCAGCCTCCCGCCCTGATATGCCAGTGGGGCAGCCAGCAGCAAGTCTCCAGCTGGGCAGGGAATACAGCTAGCAGCAAGCTGGGGGGCTCACTGCTAGCTGCCTCACTGGCAGATCGGGGCACAGTGCTGGGACCTGCCCTCCCCTGCAGCTCTTTCCCAGGCCCACGCTTTGATTGCCCAACTGGGGCATGGGGCTGAGACCTGCCCCTAACTGGGACAATTCTCAGATACCCACAGGCTGCTCAGGAAAGTCTGAATGTGCAGCCTGGAGGTCCTCCAGTCTGCATGTGAAGACTTTCCCAGGCAGCCCAGGGCTGGCTGGGAACTGTCCCAGTCAGGGGCAAGGTCGCAGCCAGCTCTAGGCTAGTTGCAGAACAGTCCCCATGCAGGCAGCTCCCAGCAAATTACTGCATAGTAAGCCTCTGCACATATAGACAGTGATCCTACTGCACAGTAATTTGTACTAATCTGAAGTAAAGCATCTCATGTAGATTCACCCAGTAACTTTAGAAGCACCACCAATTGACAGCTTAAAACATCCAAAAAAGGTAATCTATTCTTAAATTGGCCTTTCCTCCATTTTCAGAGCTAAGGAGAGACTTGATACAACAGAAAAACTGGACTACTAATGGGCAAAAACAGGCTTTATTTTGTTGTTTGCTACTCTAAGGAACTTTTGGAATACTGAATCTATTCTTTTCAATTTAAGTCAACTGGAAATATTTCCCTCAAGTCTTCTTTAAAAAATACTAATATGGGGCTGGCATGGAAAATGCAGCCCCAAAGTAGAAAGCTTCAGAAATCCCAAATATGTGGAAAAGAAAGGTTGGTATAACAAAACTCCACTTGTACCTGAGCTATAGATTTTGCTACTTTACTGTATTACAATCTGGTATGGTGGAATTTTATACCAATACAAGATTCCTAGAGCTAAAATGGATTCCACATGGTATCAGTGTATAATATTGATTATATTGAATGCTGTTGTTGTTGTTTATGTAGCAGTATTGATATGGATAGTGATACACAGATGAGAACTTTTTTTTCATAATAATTAATATTAGTCATATTTACAACACACTAATATTGCACTACTAATAATACTGATGTTAATAATAATAAGTGATACTAATTTAGTATTAAAGGGCAATTAGAAGAAGAGGTTGTAGGGATGACAAAAAGAAAAACAAAAGAAAATAAAATTGTTCATAGTTTCATAGTAGCTAGGGTCAGGAGGGACTTGAACAGATCATCTAGCCTGACCCCCTGCCACAGGCAGGAATGAATGCTGGGTTCGCAAGACCCCAGGCAGGTGATCATCCAACCTCCTCATGAATTTGCCCCAGTAGGGGTGAGGACCACTTCCCTGGGAAGTTGGTTCCAGATTTTGGCCACCCTAACTGTAAAAAATTGCCTTCTGATCTCTAACCTAAACCTATTCTCCATCAGCTTATTACCATTGTTCCTTGTCACCCCAGGTGGTGCTGGGGAGAAAAGGGCTCTACCTATTTGCTGTTGATCTCCCCAGAGGAGTTTGTAGGCAGCCACCGGGTCCCCCCTCAGCCTCCGTTTGCTAAGGCTGAACAGGTTCAGGTCCCTCAGTCTCTCCTTGTAGGGTCTGTCCTGCTGCCCTCTCACCAAGCAGGTGGCCCTCCTCTGAACCCTCTCCAGGTTGGCCACATCCCTCTTGAAGTGCAGTGCCCAGTACTGGATGCAGTACTCCAACTGCGGCCTGACCAAAGTTGCAAAGAGGGAGAGTATCACCTCTCTGAACTGGCTTGAGATGCATCTCTGGATGCATGACAGGGTATGGCTGGCCTTGCTGGTTGCAGTCTGGGATTGGCGGCTCATGTTCATCTTGGAGTCAATAATGACTCCAAGATCCCTTTCCGCCTCTGTGCTTTCAAGAGGGGAACTCCCCAGCCTGTATGTATGCCTTGGACTCCTCCCAAGGTATAGATAGCACCCTGCATTTGTCTACGTTGAACCCCATCCTATTCTCGTCTGCCCACTTTTGTAGTCTATCTAAATTTATTTGCAGCCTCTCTCTCCCTTCAAGTGTATCTACCTTGCCCCACATCTTAGTGTCATCAACAAACCTGGACAGCGTGCTTTCCTCCCCCTTGTCCAAGTCGCTGATGAAGATATTAAACAGTGTGGGCACGAGGACTGAGCCCTGGGGTACCGCACTGCTTACATTTCACCAGGTTGAGTACAACCCGTCAACTACTACTGTCTGGGCACGCCCTGTCAGCCAATTTTTTATGCATCCAACTGTGTAGGCATCAATGCCACAGTCGCTTGATTCATTGATGAGGATGGGGTGAGAGACAATGTCAAAGGCCTTCTTAAAGTCTAGAAAGACTACATCCACAGCAACACCATCATCCAAGGATTTACTCACCTGGTCATAAAAGGCAACCAGGTTGGTCAGGCAGGACCTGCTTTTGATGAACCCATGCTGATTGCCCCTGATCATGATCTCCCCTGCTGGCCCCCCACAGATGTGCTCATTGATCTTCCCAAGCACCAAGGTGAGGCTTACAGGCCTATAGTTACCTGGGTCCTCCTTCCTCCCTTTCTTGAAAATTGGGACCACATTATCCAGTTTCCAATCCCCCAGCACCTGGCCAGATGACCACAGATGCTCATACAGCCAGGCCAGTGTTCTTCTAAAGCATTATAACAAAGTGAAACCATGCAACTTGTTTCCTTTTTTTATACCTCAAGAATTGGGTACATTCTTTTCGAGTCTGATTGAAAGGTCAATGAAGTTGATATGAGTCTTTCCACTAATTTCTGTAGAAGAGGTAAAATTTGCAGGGGGAGGGTGTTTGGTGCACAGAGAGGAAGAGCCAGGTATAGGTGAAGGAACTACATGAAAAGAAAATGGTGTGACAGCATATAAAAAGCAGACAATATAAAGACAGAAGAAAGAGCCTAGAGTTGAAGTGAAGGTGGAGGTGGAACTGTGTAGAGCCTTGAAGTTGAGGGGTCACTGGTTCTGTTTATTATTAGAATAAATGCTATAAGATAGGCCATATCCACACATGGTATGGATGTTTGGTTCCCTGGGGACAACTAGCAGTGGCGCAGCTTGCGCTGCCACTAATTCTCCTCAGGGAACACCCATGCCATAAGCCTCTGGCACATGGCAAATTACCTTGGCCCCAGCAGCCTTACCTGGGGTCCTGGGGGCCTCACGGGGCTGCAGCTGCATTGCTTCTGCCACATGGAATCTAGCCAACAGCAGAGTACAGCTCCAGATGGCCAGGATCTGGCTTTGGGTGGTGCCACTCCTCTTTTTTTTGTCTGTGGGGTTTTTTGTCCCCTGGATATTCAGAGGTCAAAAAAAACTTGAGTGCTGCTCCGTTGCAATGTTGAGAACAACTGAATGTTCAGTATGTGACACTGCAGGTGTGTCTACAATACCACATACTGCATGGCCACACTCATCTGTATGTGGCCATAGTGTCTAGTGATGTTAATATGAAAGTTGGCACTGATAATGGCTGTCTTATTCCACTTATGTATGTATGTATTTGTTTGTTTGGTATTTTTCTGGTTACTCTTAATCATTCTAAGCTTAGGTGACATTAATACTGATGTGTTTGCTAACAGGAATGACTGCATGTGAGGGGCCCCTGTAAAACAGCTAGTAGACTCACGTATTTGATGACCACATCCTAGTTACTGCTCTAACAACATTCTTAAATAACTTAAGCAACAATTGATTTTGCAGATGATAGACTGATTGTGTAAGTGAACACTTGAGATTCCCATGGAGAATATGCCCTGAAAATTCATTTAGGTGGCCACTGCATATCATAATCACTCTATCAAAATACATTTGCAAAGGTATATGTTAGTAATAAATAAGTTGATATCTAAATCTAGAAGTCCAAAAGCATCAGTTGCATATGCTCAGCCTCTCTTTCACCATGTCTATAAGTGCTGATTATGTAAACTAAGGTTTCTTTTTAATCTGTTTTTTTCCCCCAGAACTATTCTGTACTTGATATGAGACCACCACCTACAGTCATCACATTGAACAATGCCATGTACTGGCAAGAATTTGAAGAGGCTTGTGTCTATGAGTGTCTGGATGGGAAAGACTGCCAGAGCTTTTTCTGTTGTTACGAAGAATGTAAATCAGGTTCATGGCGGAGAGGACGAATTCACATAGACATCTTAGAACTGGACTCCTATTCAAGGGTCTTTTTTCCTACATCATTCTTGCTGTTTAACCTGGTCTACTGGGTTGGATACCTCTACCTTTAAATGTTGCCTGTAGTAGTGAAGGCTACTCTTTTCACACTGCGTGGGAATGGTGAACATGAAGAAGAGGAGGGCATGGCCAGTTTCATCTCAAATTACAGAGGCCACGTTACCTTTTATCATCACAGAAACTGATGAAGGATTTTAAGATGTAATTGCCTGAAAAAGAAAAATCTTGGATTCTCCCTACTGCTAGTCATTTTAAGTACAGGATTCTTACTAAATTCAGCTGAATATGTAGTGTGAGCAATGTTTATTATTTCTTATATAATGAAACCTTTATTATTCTCCCTTGACACACAAATATGCAGAATTCAGGCAAGGAAACAAATGTGAAACCTTTGATTTGGGTTCTTCATTCATATGCTCTCTTCAGTTTTCCCCTATCCCTGGAGCTCAAGCAATGCCCACTGGTACTGGCTAGCCGTGGTGCAACTAGAACCAAGAACAACCCAAGCTACCCAATTGTGCTGAAGCCTCCACCGTTGCTTGGAAAAATCATCATAGAAAAAGACCATTCCTCCAGTCCTGTCAAGCCATGGAAGTTCCCTTCTCCTGTAAAGCTCTGGGATTAATGTGTTTTGGCCCTTCCTACCTATATTGGTTTTAATTTCAGGTGAAAAAGCTGATTTACAAGAATACTCAGATCTGTTACCAATCTCTGAGATGGCTGCAGGTAGAACTTTTAAAGCATTTTAAAGCCTTTAACTGTCATGTTTTGACTGGAAACACGGTGGTAACTGATTTCTAAAATAGTTTACTTGAAACTGGGCAAGACTTCTGCTTCTACGTGTTGTTGTAGCAGGCTATAGTTGATAGGTATGAGTAAGTTCACTATTTAATAATACTAGGGATATGTGATTTTTTGCAGATTGTGATTTAATAAAGTTCACCCATGTTTTCTTGGGGTTTTTTACATCCCCCCCGTTCAAATTATTTTCAGGCAAAAGATGAGGTTGTATTTCCACAAAGCTAAATCTGGCAGTCCTTACCTATAGAAGATTGCCACTGAGTGTGAATTAGGGACTAAAAATGTTGTTCTGTATAGAGCTATACAGCAGCTCAAGTGACTGTAGTGGATTTAAATCAAAGCAGTTAAGGAATATGACAAAGGTTAGGGATTTTGGCAGGGGAAGCAGGTGTTTTTTTCCCCCCAGCTGCCCACTAGATTTTAACCTGGAAAAACATTTTGAATTCTGGAATGTTTCACATACTGAATTCTTAAACTATTCATTTTGCAACATTTTAAATCTTTTTACAGTGTCCAGCTATTACTTTTTGACAAACACAGTTACTAACCTAATTACTAAACAGGCAAAACTCACTGAAAATCCAATAGAAATCAGTTTTCAGTGCCCTTTGACTGATAAAAAATGATTAAGACAAAAGCAGGATAACACATTTTGAAGTAAAGCATATCTACAATCATAAAAGGCAACTTTTTTCTCTTTTGTGAGACCAGTTAAACATATTCCAAAATGTATGCATCTTTCCCATATGCATTTGAACACAATGGACGGTAGAAGCTTAAAGATCAGTCCTTTGTATTCTCAGATGGAAGTAAAACTAAAATCCTGTAAAAAAACCCAAGGATTTAATACCCTGGCAACTTCAGATATGAGTAAATTAGTTATGTTCTTCAATACTAGTGCATCTCATCACTGCTTCTCAGTGCCTGCAGAGTATTTTTAATTGAATGAATATCTCAAAACATTAAATGTAGCTTTTCAAAATATTATTTTCTGGTTTCATTAAAGCATAGGCTAAGTATGAAATGTTAATAGACTGAAAGCTAGATATAGAAAAATAGTTTGTGTTTGACTTCTGCAGAATAGAAGTACTGGGCAAAATGCAACTTGCTCAGAATAGCATGGAAAGGCAATAGGACACTTTTTGGTTTGATAAGGAACCTTGTTTTAGTGAAATCTTACCTAATCCATTTCCTGCTAGACTTAAAATTGCATCTTCCCCTAGTAACAGATATTTTAATAATACTACTTTCCCTCAGTAATTTGCTATTCCTCTGTGAACAAAATATATTTTGTGCAAAATTGTGGGTGTTCTTTGTTGGGTTGAAGTTGCATTCTGAACAAAATGATTGGGAAGCTCATGAAGTGAGATAAAGCTAAATATCCAGGGCTGAAACTGTGAGCCACTTGTTGCTCTGATAACTGCCATCCTCACCCATACTTAAAAAATATCAAGTAATATTTTAAACTGAAGCAAGATAGTGAATCTATTTATCCTTTGGGAGCCTGATCCTGCAAACCCTCTTCACATGCTCAATGACTTCAATGGGAGTATTCTAGACCTTTGATTCATAAAGTGGTGTTAATTAAACAGCTGTATATATAAGTGAGCACTCTTGAAGTGCCTGTGGAAAGTGTCTGCTCCATTTGTAGACCCATCTGTTCTGCTGACCCATTGCTACCCAATCTATCTAAAAGCACACTGTACCCTCAGGTCCTTCCTTGGAAGATTAATTCTACTAAGTCTGTTTATAGTGCCTCTGTTTTATGAGTGCCTTCATAAACAGATGTCAAGACATGAAATTCCACTATTCCATCTTGTACAACAGTAAAACGCCAAACTAAGACATACTATTATTAAGCTTGAAAAAAAAGTAAAGGCGCACTTTTGTTGCTATTTTAGGACAGCTACAAAGCTCTTGCCCAAGTACACATACATGCACTCAATTTCTTTGCAGTTCTGGTTCTGTGTAGCTGAAAAAAACACCCCACCACAATGTTATATCCCTCTCTAGCCCTTTAAAAGAACCAAGAGTGAATCCGGAGAGAGGGGTATACAGTGGCACAGACATGCCGCCTTTAGATGTCTTACATGTGAGCTCTTAGCACAGGTTCTGCCAAGATCCCCCACCGGAGCCCACAGTGTAAGTACTGCTGCTGCCACTCATCCCCTCCCTTCTCCTGCTACTGAATTCAGTAAGGAGAGGGAGGGAGAGAAAGGGCAAACAGCAGCAACATTAACCCACTGGACTCTGTAGCTGTGCAAAAGCAGGGGCTCCAGACAGACCCCAGCCCAATCAGCTGATGAGCATACTTGTAATACGGCACCTCAGCAGGAGCCTGTGCTGACCAGGCAGTGAGCTCAGAGCTCTCTGTGCATGCACCGTACAGCCAAAGTAAGGTAGGGGGGAGGGGATGGCACATCTTCTTACCCCATTCTTGGATTTACTAATTATAAGAACCACTATTTCATGGCAACAGATCCAGCTTTACGTACTGAAACACATCACAATTTGAATACGTACTGAACAGGAGTATGTAGTTGCAGTATCTGCTTACTAATACTCGTGTCAAGCAATGTGCTCCTCTTCAGCTGGTCTGTTCTAGTATTTTACACTTCCTCATTTGGAACATTTGGAACAGTTAAGCTTAAATGTAGTACACTGTATGCAAGACAAGCAGCTGTAAGATGCTAGGTTCTGGTATGTGTTTTTATAACCATTGCTAGTTTTCTAGGTTTGTCAGCTTCAGTGTTCAGTCTTTCAGTGGCAAGTCAGACCCTGTGGGTGCTTCCAGATGAGTATGCACATGCAGTTTGTGGTGCTGCAGACCCATCTGCAATACCCCAAACTGCACGTATACATGTTCCCTGGTCTGTTAATTTGCAGCTCAGTGGTTTTTTCCTAACACCTTGAGATCCTGGTGTCAAAAAAAAACCACAGCAGAAAAAAGCAAGGCAGGACACATGGTGGCAGCATGCACTGCCTAAAACCAGAGCCTGACCAGTCAAACCCACACTCCAGCTGCCAGCCAGGCTATGACCACCCAGATCACCACTGCTGGAGCCCCAGTGGGCCCCCAGGATCCCAGGTAAGGTTGCTGGAGTCAGCCAATGCTGACCCCAGTCTCTCCTACCCTATGCAGGGCAATTTGCCACATGCCAGAGCACTCATGCAGAGGCTTTCCTTGGGGACAAGTAGCCGCAGTACAGTTGTGTGCCACTGCTGTTTGTCCTCAAGGAAATGCACATGCATGCTCATCTGGACCTGCCCTGTGGGTGCACCTATACATGCACTTTGCTGAGGAGCTGACTAATTAGCTCCACAGTAAAGTGTCACTGTCTACACACGGGGCTGTATTAGGGCTCAGTAAATTAATTAACTCCACTATAGGATAGTACTGTCCAGGGCAAGTACTATCCTAAGGCAGAGTAGTTACATGTGACAAAATGCATATGTAGATAGTGATTGGGGCTGCTTGGTGCACAAGGATGCTACAGTGCAAGATCTGCCTGCTTGCTAGCCCTTCACTATAGCACCCTTGTGCCCCAGCAAGCCCCTCTACAGCATGTTGAGCTGGGGCAGAGCAGCCTGGGCTGGTGGGCTGATCTCCCTGGGTCCCATACGAGTCCAAGCTTTTCCACCCCAGCTCAATGCGCTATGATCCCAGGATCACGTGTAAACTTTGCACCCTGGAGAAATAAACTCCAGCACGAACTGCATTGGAGTTTATTGTTATGTACTAATTGCATGTGTAAATGCACCCAGCACGATTAAACAAGATTCACCATTCAAATTCTATACACCTAAAGAAGATGGTTCTGGATGTGAAACTTATGTGCTGCATCTTGTTGCAACAGAAAAGCTTACCCAGGTCTGTTAATATAATATGAAAATTACACTGTCCATATTTCACTTTGGCTCTGTTGTGATGTAGGAGGTAGCTTCTCAATACTTTTGTGGAGTGTCCTAACATGATTTTTAACACTGAGCTTTTTAATAAATCAGAACAATTTATCCTGCAAGAGTTGCAAGCATTAAGATGAAAAGTGTCCCTATATTTGCTGTGCAAAAATCTGTAAGGCCAGAGAATGACAATAGTTTTCCATTCACATTTTATGAAGCTTCAATTCTGAGTGATGATAATTAGTTTGCCTTTCTGGAAGAAGTTTTAAATATGAATGCCTAGTGCAATCAATTAATCTAGATACCTACATGAAAAATCAATCAAAGGCCTTTGCACCAATGTAGTTTTAGCTTTTAAGTAATAGTAAAGATTTTCTTTTTTTTAACTCCTTACCCTGTGAGACAACACATTTTACATATCAAAGTAATATTTATAATAATCAAAGCTTTCATTTACTGCAGCTTTACTTCAATTAGGAGTTGAGGAATGGCATTTTACTGTGTTAAGGAGAGCACTTGCAGTGCATTTAAAACTTTTTTAAAGGAACACTGTGCTTAATAGACCAGTTATTATGACCTTGACTCCTAACCTATAATAAGTATCTTGTTTCCCCTTTCCAAATTAAACAAGTTATTAAATCTTCCCCCTACATTTGTTCTACCCATAATAAAAGTTTATTATACCATATCAAACTGTAAGCCAGAGTCTGATGTCTTTGATGTATGGGTAATATGACTTTGTAATCTACAAACATGGCTATAAGTGATATAGAGTAGGGACTGAAATATCTGAAATTCACTGGTAATACCACGCACCAGAAAGAGGAGCTAAGCTGGATCCATAGAAGTTAAACTAAGAAGTTTCCAGAGCCATTATCAGCAGTATGTAGAGGTAAACATACAGTAAATTTATTTCTGGCTGAAGTATAATTTGGGCAAGATTCTGATTCACTTCATGCACCCAAGTGGGAAGTATGCAGCCATGTAACTGCAGTTTTGGTAGTCATGTACAGTATTGCTCACACAAAAACACACTAAACAGGCTCAGTAGGGCTGCACTCCAGTCAAGTAGCTGTGGCAAAACAGAATCACCTACACGTAAGGCCAGATAAGTGCCAAATTTCACTCACAGAAAAGTCACAGGAGGAAAAGGCTCTCCTACCTTTTAGACCAATAGAAACGATTTGGGTACTTACTCAGGGACGATAGTGGAACCAGTATCTTTTATTTTCTAACATAATGAGCTAATTACTAGGCCACTAGCTCCACACTACTTAGGCCTTCCTCCACTCCTCATCTTGAAGCTAGCCACTGAGCAGTCAAATAGAAAGACCTTTGGGTCAGGAGGAAAAAGCCTAAGCAGACATAGATGTTAGCCTGGCAAAGAAATAGCTCTGGGTTCTAGCCCCATCCTTACTCTTAATGGGGCCAACGCTTTATATATAGTAGGTGTGGTTGATCTGCTTCAAGATGACAGCCAGAGAGGCCTCTGGTTAGGGTACTTTGTTGGGAGAAAGAAACAAGCAAATTTGGGTTTAAGCCACTTCTTGGTTAAGAGGGGAGTCCTAGAAACTAGGTCTGTGCTCCCTGAGGAAGTGGGCTAAAGGTAAAAGGGTCCCTTAGCAGCAGCACCACCCTCTCACTCTTCTGCAAGGCATATGCCTGGCACAGTTTTAATACAGCAGAGAGATGAGAGCAACAGAGTCACAAACTGTGCCTAAATGTAGCTCCTTCTCCTAAAGCAAAATAGGATATAGTCATTCTTGTTTATGTCTTACACATTTACTAGCTTCATCTTCTCCTCCTGCCCCCTCCTTCCCCGCACCAAAACGTCACACCTGTGACAGCACACTTCCAACTTCCCTGGATATTTCAGCACTCAGAGTAGCTGTTCTTAAATGACAAAACTTTGAAAACTATCTTGAACACAAAACTGCAAATCAAGAAATCATCCACAGGCTAGGTTTTTTTGAGGATGGTCTCAACAGGAACTATGGATTCTCATGCCTCACCTGGGCTAGCTTCTATACCCCTGTTTCCCTACGGTTTTATTGCTTTGTTTATCCCCTTGGTTCTATCAGCAATATCTCCTTTCCTTTCTTCTCTCTTTTTCTATCCTTTGTATTTAAATTACTGCTTTCTGCCTAGAACCCCTTCTCCCTGCAAGTCCAATCATAGCATCTGACAAAGTCTGTTGTTCTTTCTGCCTTTCTTGATTACTTACTTTATAAGGTACCACTCTGCCCTGTCTTCTGTGTATGCTACCATCTTTGGCCTTATCCTCTATGTTGTAAATGAGGTTGTCAATGCAAATTTTGAACTTGGTGTGCAATTAATAACATTTCACAAGAGCTTCTGAAGCTTCTGAGTTACTTATACAGGCAGTCCTCAGACTTACAATGCACTTAGTTCCTGAAAGCTGTGTCTTAAGTTGAAACATCATAAGTCAGAACCAATTTTCCCATAGGAACAATGTTATAAATGTGGGATTGGTTCCTTTACCATGCTCAATACAGATGCCTCCAGCTGGTAAGTCTGTTGTGGTGGGGAGGCAGATCAATGCCTCTGCAGAGAGAGAGGGATTAGGGCTGGGGCTAGGACAGGGGTTGGGGCAAAGGCTGCCCAGCTGGTGCTGGGGGACACAGGGAGGGGGTGGGTGGCTCCTGCCACTGTGGGCCACAGGTCCAGGAACTGTTTATCTGGCAGCTCATCTGGTGGCTCTTGCCACTGCTCCTGCCACCAATTCAGAAGGGTGTAGGGGAGCCATGTGCCCTTGGATCTGTGTGGGGTGGGCGGGGCTGGGGCTGTGCTAAGCTGTGTTCTGGGCAGGTGGTAGAAGGCCCTTAGAGCAGGAGCTTTGCCCTTCTGCCACTTGCCCAACTGGGGCGGGGTGGGGTGGAGCTGCTGCATTGCCTACAGAAAAACAGCATGCAGTGGTCTCCCTGTGCCTCCCTGATGAGCTTCAGCTTTGCCCCAACCCACCCCAGCAGTGGCAGCAGAGGCAGGGCATGGGTGGAGAGTGTGCCCCTGGATCAGGGTGGGGCAGGCAGTGGAGTGGAGTGGAGGCTGCATCCACTCTAAAATTCCCCATATCCTCCATCGCCTGCTCGGAGCACAGCCCGATGCAGCCCTAGCCCCACCCACCAAGTGCAGATCAAGGGGCACATGCCCCCCCATGCCCTGCCACCGCTCACCCAGCCGGGGTGGAGTGGAACCAGAAGACACAGGGAGGCTGGGGTGACTCCCACTGCTGTGTGATGCATGTCTGAAGGCAGCAAAGCAGCTCTTCCCTGCCCTGGCTGGGCAAGCGGTGGGCACCTCCCAGCACCTTCCTCCGCCAGCTTGGAGTGCAGCCTGGTGCAGCCCCAGCCCCACCTGCCCCACCACGATCCAGGGGCACATGCCCCACCCCCCACCATGCCCTCCCAGACCAGCAGTGTGCAGCAGCAGAAAGGAACCCCTCCCTTTACCCCCTCCCCCTTTGGACTGCCGCTGTCTCAGCCCCAGCCTCAATTCCTTCCTTGCATTGATCTGCCTCCCCACACCCCACCACAATGACTTATCAGCTGGAGGCAGCTGTGCCCAGAAGCATGAAGTCAAACCCCCATCAAAACAATGTCATAATTTACAAAAGTCATCAGTGCCGTTTGTCGTAACTTGAACAGTCATAAGTCGAGGACTGCCTGTACACTCTATGGTAGGTTTCTGTGGAGAGCCACTTCCAGCTCATTAGCCTTCCACATTAAAGAAAGATTCCCCCTCTCCCCCAAAAAGGATCATTACAGAAATATAGTTCTCCTTGCTTATGGTGAAATCTATGTGCCTGTTACAGTTGTTAGTGCCTTTTTCATTACTTAATATTTCAGGATATATGCTTGGTCTAGCAGCTATGGAGAACCACAATGTGGCCTACACCACTATTCAGGAGAAGTCCTGCCTGACATCTTCAGTATATGCTAATTATTTTAATAACTATCTTTGAAATGGCAATCAAGCAGCTTTGCTAACATGGCTTCTTTCCCTTTCAAGAACTACAGGTTCTAGAATAATATAGAAACAGCAGTGGGATTTTACATCAGACTCCTTTCTATATTCATTTCAGGCTCACTTAGGAACTTTTTCCTGACAAGAGGAAAAAGTACAAGTACCATAGCACTTTAAGGCTCATGTTCAGCTCATGTTCCTGCTTTTCCAAGTGGCCTATTCCAAAAAAATGGGAAGAGGATGAACTATAAATAAGGCTTGACTCATTCCAGCTGGAGTAGATGGAAATTACATTTTCAACATCGCCACTGTTCTCCCTGAGAAGGCAGGTATGAAGCCTTTTTCAGCCTAAGGCTTCCCTGCACAGGTTTTTCTGGCACTGTTATACCAAATGGAGCAAATGTAATCTATAGTTAAACCTATCAATGCATAGAGTTTCAATAAACTGGAATCATGCATCTAAGGTATATCATAAAGTGATAACTGTCCTCCAAGAATACTATTTCTGGACTTTATAAAGACAAAATATCTTTAGATATGGAATGCTACCCTTAACATATTTCAAAATCACAGCTAATACGTAAGTACTTATTTATATCTAGCAGAGACCTAAGGGTAAAAAAGGCCAAAAATGGTAATTCATATCAACTTTTTTCTTTTCTTCAGCAACTTCTTTTATTTGTCATTAGGAGTAAGCATGCAGTTTTATCTAAATCCCCAAAGCAAAGTCTTAAGGGAAATACATTTTTAGTACAGTTCCTTATCCCATTTGAAGAAAACCACTATGATCTTTTCACAAAAGCTTTACAGGCCAGTATTGAGTGTTACTGGGGGCGGGGGTGGCATTTGGGGGAAAAAAGCAGCAGACTGGAACACAGATCAATGTATTGTGGTCATTCTTTAATTCACCCTATGCTAGGGACACACACAGCTACAAGAAATAGCAATCCACAGATAGCTTCAGCTCACATATTTCTATTCTGCCAACTTTTATTTCCTTTTAGGAAAAAAAGAACTTGAGAAAAAGAAGGTGAGTAGGAGACTGAAGCTATCACCGAATCTATATGTGAATTGCTGGAACTATGTTAAATAGCAGTATCAAACCATGAATAGGGTCTTTCAACTGTGACATTTTTATTTTAAGAGTATTCAGATGGGTATTTTCAACTTGCACCTGCTTATTACAAACATCATAGTAACATTAGCATTGGAGTATATCTACAGGGATAAAGGCTGCCAAATAAACCAAACAATTTTTTTCTCAAGTGCACCAGTATTTTTACAAGAAAAATGGAGATCATCCCAGAACACTCTGTAGTGATTATATTGGTGCCTACTGCCCTAGGATTCTCAGAGGATTGTGCCTATGTTTTTTTTAAAGGGGGGTGGGGGGCACGGAGAATATAACTATCCCCCTCCTCACTTCATTGTTTTTATGTAAAGTATCTAAAATATTTCATTTTTCTCCAAGAGATTACTCTTCAAAATTACTACTAAGGAACACAAATGTAATAACTCAAACTGTTCTACACACTGTCTGTTTGGTGTAATAGTGGAAAAGTAACACTAACTGAATATATATTTTGGCACTTTGCACAGCAAAAGTTTGGCACACACAGAGATATTTCAATGACAACAGAAATTTTACTTCTCCAGCTTCAGAAGATTCACAAAAAGTATTTAGGAGCCTTGGCTTGGTAGGGAAATCCATAAATCTGAGTAAGGCCCCTAGGTTCCTTCTATTTTAAATGGGAAGACTTAGAGACTTAGATGGGGAATACATAATGCTCAGCCCACTGAGAGGAGTGGATGCCTAAATCTTCCCTTCCTACTTAATGATGTTGTACATTTTATACAGTGACTTGTGTATAATGCATGAGCCGTCCCAGGAGCAGGGACAAGAAATCAGGACTCCTTCCTTCCCAGGGAAGAGCTCTTAGCATTGGGCTAGTGAGGCATGCACCCTCTTGCTACTTCTTTCTCTGGGCTATGAGTCTTGCATTCCCTTTGTGCAGAGTGGGGCAGCTTATGCAGCAGGAGGGACCAAGAGAGCTCTTAGTCCAAGTTATCCTCTCGTCTGGTAACACAGGCACTTCTCTTGGGACACTGGAGGTATACAGTTAAATTTCTTCAAGTTCAGGAGAGGATTGAACCCAAGTTTCTCATTCTTGGATAATTACTGCAACCACTCAGATATGACGCCACTGTCACCACTGGCCATGCTTTCAAATAAAAGTGGCCGAGTGCTAAACTCACTGCTACTGGAGTGCTGTGAACACATCTACTGGGCCTGCCACAGTGTGTGGACACAGGCACCTAAAAACAGATCTTGTACCATCTATTAGATACCAAAGCTCAATCCCCTTCCACCATGCTCAAATCCCTGGAAAAAAATGTTAGCAGACTTACTTTGGTAACATGCCATTATTTTAGCCTTAAACTAAGTCACAAAAATGTACCGAGGAGGAGGACAACCTCTGCTAACTGTCTTTCCGGAACTAGCCATGTAATTAATGGAACAGAATTTGGCCTCTGGTTGGTCAATTCAGAACCAGTTTAAGGAGGACTCTGGATGTCTCTGGATGCTCTGTTCAGCCACGATAGCAGTGACTCTGGGTATACGCAACAGGAGAACTTTAGCTTCCTTTGCCAGTTTTCACCAAAAAAAAAAAGGTGCTCAGAACATCTAGAGTGCCTCTACAGGTTATACAGGGTTTCTGTCACTCTCTTCTTGGACTTTGATGCCCATATTCCATCTATATCACAAATTAAGTGCTTACATCCCTTTCTGAATCTCACACCTACCTACTCTCTTCATATTATTTGCCCATTAGAATCTAGCTACTGTCTTGTGACATTTCATATCAGAGGTATCCTTGATCTGCACTAATGCCTTGCCTTTTGAGGCAAACTTTCTTTTCATTTCCTTTCTTTTATCTTTTATTCTGAGCCTTTCAGTCAGTGGTATATTTTTGTACACCAGGGATATATGTAATTAGCCATACACATTCATCATGTTGAATACTTCAGTACTCCTTAATCCTTATCTAAACAGTGAATCTTGGTCTGCTGGTAATGTGTTTAGCTATGGAAAGTGAAAAAAAAAATGTAGAGCATATGATGTTTTGTGCTGTTTATTAATTTGATTGGTGGGCTTCCTGTGATGTAGGGACAGATACTGAAACAGTCTATTATTTATGAGACAGTGTTTTAATATTTTAGTAATAACCAATGACACTACATAGAGCAGCTGCAGCAAGACATGTTGGTGGCAGCATATCACAATTACTCAGGTTTAGTTAATGGACCAAACAAAACTGCATAGCTTGTAATACACTGGAGTGATTGGGTGGGGGCATCTCTATCTCTTTGTCATTACTAGTATTTCACTATGTTCAATATTTGTCTCTACTTTCATGCAAAAAAAGCAGCCTGTGGCAATGGACTGAAGAGATGAACCTCTACTGACACAATGCATTACAAGCATAAAGAGTGTTAACATTCACAACGAAAGTACATTATTTTGTGGATATGCTGTTATAGTGACTATGTTGATATTAAACATCAAACGCAACTGCAAAAGAATAAGGATAAAGTGCTACAGCAGAGAGAGGGATCTGCTGCCTGGTTTCTTTCCCTCCCCTCCCACAACGTCTTTGTTAGGTGGGAAAGGAGCTTAAAAATAGAAGTATTTTTTAGTTTCCCTGCAAAACACAAAAAATAGCCAGTTCCTTAATAAAGGAAAGTTGAAGAGGCCTTATAGTCAATTGATAAAAGTATATTTGGAACAACAGACATAACACATAACCTACTATAGAATCCACCGCAGCATGTGTAGAATCCACAGAATCATGTTGCAGGATTTAAATATTAAATCCTACTGATTAGAAAATGAGGAACACATATAACAGCCCTAGATGGAGCTTTTCACAGATAATCAAAGTTCACTGGCCATTCAAACATGCAAACCCTCAACACTTCTATTGACTTTAGTGGCCAATCTTTGGCAGAGCTCTTGCAGGATCACTCTCTCAGTTTCTTCTCTATGGATGGCTTTGTTGTCACCAGCCATCAATCGCTAACCAACATGTGACACTCCTAAGCACGGTAACATTTTTCATAAAGAATAGTTCAACTGAGGAATACCATTTAAATTACGGTCACTGCAATTTAATGATATCTACACGTAATGTGCCAAAATAGAACTTTCTTACACAAGAACAAAATTATAGATTTTTAATTATCTTTACTTCCCAAGTTTTTCTTAGGGATGTGTGATTTCTTTGCTAGCAGTGCAGCTTGTGATGTCATAGTGAAATGAAAGTAAAATTCTGTGCCCAATGTGCCTTGAATAATACAGGTAGCACTAGTACCAGTATATCATTCTAGTTTAGATAGCCATCCTAGTAATCCCAGACCAATCCAGCAAAAGCCAAACCTCCCTATGCTTCATACCCTCAAGTTCTCAAACAACTGTCCCTTAAAAGAAACCTCCATTCCACTCTACTTTGTGTTAAAGAGTAGGGCTGTGTGTCTAGACCTATATTTATATTTGTATTTTGATTCCAACATTTGTATTTCTGAATACAAATAAATACACATTATCAGAAAACTGAGTGGATATATTGCTGAGTGTATTTTTCTTATGAAAGTAAATAATTTTTAAACTTAAAAGCCACCACCTGAAGTTGCATTTGAAAGAATATTATGTCATAAGCACTTTGAGAGCAGAATATAATATTTTATGAGACATTTAAGGACACTCCAAATATTTATTTCTTCACAAAGAGTTCCACAATTTAGGCTGAGGATCCAAGGATAGGAAGCTAAAAAACTGAGTTTATCCATTAATTCAACCATAAAGTTGGGGTTGTGCCTTACATTCATCAGCAGCAAAGCAATGGAAGTGCTAGCTTTGATGTGCATTTAGAACTGCATATAGTGATGCACATAATAAAACTGCTATCAGGTGTTGGTTTTATAGTAACCTCCGAATTCCAAACACTTAAACAACTGTTTCTTTAAATTTAATATATATCTGAGGCTTGACTACGCAGGAAAACTTATGGGCATCATGATGCAATATAGTTTCACAGTATTAGTTCCAAATGGACACTCTCATAGAGCAAGGTGTTGTTGCATGTTACCTTTAGGCTATACTTAGAGTTCTTAATACCAAATTGTCCACATGTTAAAATGTGGAAAGTAGTTTTAAGTTCCCTCTAGGTGTTTTAAAGTTATGCCACTTTGGGCGAGGTTTATCTTTGAGCTGTGTTACCCAGTTCATGTTAAGTAACACTTAACCACTCTGTGGAGATCAAACTACCAAATTTCAGTTCTTCAACACCCCAGGATGCACCATACCCTCCCTCAACTCCTGCTGGCTTGAGGGGAGCAGAGACTGGCTGGCAACTATGGCTAGTACTAGTCAGGCTCAGTTGGCTGACCAGGCACCAGCAGCCAGCCTTGGGGACCAGACCACAACCCCTCAGCCTCATGCCCCCCTACCCATGTCTTCCTAAGCCAAAAGGAAAGCTGGGGCCACCCTCAAGCCCACTCTGGAAGGGGAACAACAGCTCCACTTTAAAGAAAAGGAACCAGAGAAGATAAGAAAACTTCAATTAGCATTTTAATTGAAGTATCCATACCTTCTGCTTGGCTCCAGGGAAGGGGCATGGGCAGTCCATGGGGGGTGGGAAGGCCAGGGTTGGGTGAGGATGGTTTGTTGGAGCCCTAGGGTTTGGCTGAAAGTGTTTCAGCTTCCCTCTTCCAGACCCTCAGGGGCAGGACAGCTGGGGTAGGAATCCAATACCCCCACTAAACTGACTGAGCAAGCTTCCCCCAGCCTGCACAACCTCTGCTGACTTGATCCTTGACACCTTTCCTACTCCAAGCTGTGCCTCTCCACTCTTGCTGGGACCATGATGCCCCCCCCCCCCCCCCGCCAAATGATTTTCCCCACTGGTGCATGCCTGAGCCCTGCCAACCAGTTCCCCAACACTTCTGTGACCCAGTCTCAATAATGTAGCATGAGACTCTTTCATTTTATTTTTAATTCTTTTTTACTTCTTTCATTTTATCCTTTGGGTTTTATTTCTTTTATTTCACTTCAGTGGCTGGCTGACTGACATACTTTCACCAGCACCTCCATTCCCACTACCTCTGTGGCTCCCAGATCCATGTTCCCCTCCATGCAACCCTAATCTCCCACTCCGCCCTCACCTAGAGCCAGTCCTGGCTTATCACCCTGTAGTGGCAAGTCATAGTTGTGCAAGTTAGAGGCATTAAACCTTAATGTGTGACTACTCTAAGCTCTTTCTAACATTATCACTGCTCATCATTCCATAGCTCTTAGTATAGCCTAAGGTTAAGGCATGACAATACCCTGTGATTGGCTTTTTTGGTTTAGCTGACACTATGCTGAGAGCAACATAATTCCACACTGCTCCCATTTATACTTATATTTATACCCATTCCGAATGCAAATCTATCCAGATATGAAAATACCAACCAGCTACAACCCTATTTCAGTAGAGTATTTCATTCACTAACTCAATGGATGACCAGAATAAAGGGAAATCCCCTTGAATTGTTCTTTATCCCCTAGTATGACAGAGACATATTCTACCTTTCACCTTATCAAATTTATATCTTTAAGCTGTGTTAACCAACTCAAGTTATAGTAACATTTGTATTCCTTAATTTCCCCACCTTTAAAACCATTCTCAGAAAAAAAAACTTCCATGTTTAGCCTTCTGCCAAAGCCCCTGCAAAGAAGTCTCTTTTCCCACCAGAAACTTCTCTGTTTTTATATTTTATGTTGAAAGGCAACTCATTTTTTTTCATTTCAGGTGGGGTTTCTATTGACTTGGCTATTCAAAATAAACTTAAGTTATACTTAAGGATTTCTATGAGTGATATATTTTATTGGACCAACTTCATGGTTGGGATAGACTTAGACAAGCTTTCAAATGCAATGTATTCTTCTTCAGATCTGAAGGAAAAGCAGAATGTGCTGCATTCAAAAAATTGTCTAAGTCTATCCCAAATATGTACTTAGTCTAATAAAAGATATCAACCTACAGAAAGCCTTGCCTCTCCTATATTTCCTGAACCATCACAGCTATAGTATCATTTCAACACTACCAGTTGTACTTATTTTTTTAATAGAAGATGACCAGGTTATAACAAAATTATTTGACCCACACAGTGACCAACCAAATCAGGTTACAACCAGCTTAGCCAGAACTTTGCTAAAGGACTGTTGTCAAGCAAAGTTATCTTGTCTAGATGATTCCTGAATCTATGCCATTGTCTCAGTATAAATAGCTTTCTGGATTTTATATCATGTAGCGTGTACATTTATGCTTCAGTAAGCACTCGGAAGAATTAAAACACTTCAGTTTGATTAAGACAATCCCACATATTTAAAGTGCTCTTCCTACCAAACTCTTATGAATCTGATTCTCCTCCTGACTTGGTAACATATGCACAATGCACAAGTGAAAACAACTGGTGATGATGAATTATGCATACTGGATCTTCTTCGTATTTTTCTCTTGATCACAAATCTTGTCAAGGACTGAATCTATGCTGAATTCACGCAAACAAGTGTGCACTTAAATAAGTTGGGTTGGTTGGACTCTAAGATCCCTTTCAGGCACTGTGTTGACAAGAAGGGTGTTTCCCAGCCTACAGGTGTGTTGCTGGTTCCTTCTCCCTGGATGCAGCACCTCGCACTTGTTTGCATTGAATTCCATCCTGTTCTCATCTGCCCACCTCTGTAACCTGTCTACCTCTAGCTGGATTCTGTCCCTCCCCTCCAGTGTGCCCAATGAAACCAAAATCACTGTCTATAGACTAGTCAAGATTTATCATCAGTCACATTATTCACACTACATTTTATTATTTTGCAAAGTTCCAGTCCAAGTGTTTCTTTTATTTCAATTAATGTTTATTTATTGAGCATTGTTGCTTTCATTTTTTTAATGTAACATCTTTGTTTACAATATTATTCTTCTTTAACAAAAAACCTTATTTCATTTATTTTATTTACTGATGTATTTATTTATTTACTCTACTTGTTTGCTGATTCTGGTGAAGTACTATATTCATAAATTTTATTATAGGAAACTAAACTTCCTTCAAAACTTTGTTAAAGCTTATGATAGTATTAGGAGAAAGTCACTATGGTCAGTCATGGTGAGGTCTGGAAATCCCAAGAAACTAGTATGCCTTACTAAAATGTGCATTGAAGGATCAAGGAGTAATGTGAGAATTGCGGGAATGCTATCAGACCGATGGAAATCAATAGCAAGCTTAAACAATTGCAAATGCATTGTCACCAATGTTTTTCAACTTGATGCTTGAGAAGGTCATAAGAGTCATTGAAGAAGAAGGAAAAGGTCAGCAGCTTAATGGATTGCACCAGGTATTTGCATATTCTGACAATATCTGCCTAATAGAAGAGAAAATGGAAATGGTACAAAAGAATACAGAGATCGCAGAGTTAATTGACAAAGAAGTTGGGCTTGCTATCAGTGTTGGCAAAACTAAATACATGATTACATTCAGAAATAAATCTCAAGATCACAGAAAGATAAGGATAAGGACTGGCAATGTGGAAAAGGTAAAGTAATATAAATATTTAGGAAAAATAATCACTGAGGACAACTAGTAACAAGAAAGCAAGGCAAGAATTTATAGTACTAATATATGCTTGGTGAGCTGGATAAAATAATGGCATCAAGGAAAATCTCAAGAAACTTTAAAATCTAGCTTTATAGTATGGTATAGTTCAACCTGTACTTTTATGGAGATGTGAATCCTGGATGCTGACAAAAGCAAATGGAAAAAGACTGCAAGTGTTTGAAAATAGAGTGCTAAGGAGAATATCTGGTGAAGTGCAAGAAAACAGGGCATAGAGAACAAGACATAATCAAGAGTTTGTGGACCTTTATAATAGGCCTGATGTCTTGAACAAGATAAGAGTGTAGAGAATGAAATGGGCAGGCCATATCATGAAACCTGATGACAGAAGGCATGCGAAGCAGATTTTGGAAGCTCAGATGAACAGGATCAGACACTAAGATAAATCAAGGCAACAATGGGAAGATAACATGAATACTGATTTAGAAGGGACAGGAAAAATGGGACAAGATAGAAGGAGATTGTTCAAGACAGGAGGAGATGCAAGGCTATAGTTAAAGTGGTTACAGGCTCCTGAGGCCCATAATGCCAGATAGAAAGAGAGAGAGAGAGCAAGAACTCTTAAATATGTGTTTAATTTGTAAACTACATGCTAAGTTTACAGAAATATGAAATAACCAAATTATTAAAACAGGGAAAAATTAGATTTGTAACAGAAATTTTAATAGATTCACAGCTACAGAAGAGCTGTTTTTGATGTTAACATTTGTAAAGGTGTATATGGACAGATATGTTGGATGCATCTACCAAAACTTAGGTACCTCCATAAATTACAGATGCAAGCTGTCTCAGGGTGAGGCTGAAAATTTTTGCCACTAGCCTATATTAGTACTATAAATTCTTGCCTTGATTTCTTCAGTTACTTTTGTCATAGATTCACAGTATAATCATTGATCACTGATGGCAGCTCCACAGATATGACATACTGTATTGTGTTACAAAGATGTCTAAGCTAGCCCAGGTACAATGGCAGGCTAATTAGCTATACAGATTCCAGTACCTCAGCTCTCTCTCAGGTGTCTCTGCACAATACTGCCATATAAAATATGCTAAAAAAAATTTACCTAGTATTTCTAAAATTATTGCTGCAACCACAATTCATATATTCTAAATCATTAACCAGTAGATAGGGAAAAAATTAGACAATACATATATGTTGGCATCATACATGAATGTAGTGGGAGAGCCTTCTGTTTAAAAAAAGCTACAAATTTTTGTTCTTTGTAGTATGCATCTGTCCACTAGTTGAAAAAGTTAGAATTTAAGCAGTCCCCTAGGTTATATATCCATTAATTACATATACTTATATTTATTAGATTCTATCTATCTATCGTAAATTCATAGAAAATTAGGGTTGGAAGGGACCTCAGGTGGTCATCTAGTCCAACCTCCTGCTCAAAGCAGGACCATCCCTAACTAGATCTTCCAAGCCAAAGCTTTGTCTAGCCAGGTCTTAAAAACCTCCAAGGTTGGAGCGTTCACCACTCCTCTGGGTAACCTGTTTCAATGCTTCGCTATCCTCCTAGTGAGAAAATTCTTCCTAATATCTAACCTAAACTTCCCTTGCTGCCACTTGAGATCGTTGCTCCTTGTTCTGTCATCTGCCACCACTGAGAACAGTCTAGCTTCATCCTCTTTCAAACCCCCTTCACATGTAGTTAAAGGCTACTATTAAATCCCCTCTCAGTCTTCTCTTCGCTAGATTTAATAAGCCCAGTTCCCTCAGCCTTTCCTCAGAAGTCATGTGCCCCACCTCCTGAACCATTTTTGTTGCCCTCCGCTGGACTCTCCAATTTGTCCACATCCTTTCTATAGCAGGGTACTCAAAACTGAACACAGTACTCCAGATGTGGCCTACCCAGTGCAAAATAGAACAGAATAATCTCTTCCCTTGACCTGCTGGCAACACACTTATCAGTGCAGCCCAATATGCTGTTAGCCTTCTTCACAACAAGGGCACAATGTTGGCTCATATTCAGTTTATTGTCCCTAGGACCTTTTCTGCAGGTCTGCTGCCCAGCCAGTCAGTCCCCAGCCTATACTGGTGCATGGGATTATTAAATTCTAAGTGCAATTTTGCACTTGTCCTTGTTGAACCTCATGAGCAGGGATTCTGGTTTTCTCTGAAAAAAAAATCCCCAATTTTGGATTAAAAAAAAGTAACCCAATAACCACCACTAAGTGGCGCTTCATTTTAATCATGGAAGAATGTGGCTTTTGGGTTACTTTTTTTAATCAAAAATTGTGGTGGGGGGAGAGAAAACCAGGATCCCTGCTGGGGGGGGAGCGGGGGGGCTTGGCCCAATCCTCCAATTTATCTAGGTCACTCTGAATCCTAACCCTAATCTCCAGTGTATCTACCATTCCCCTCAGCTTGGTGTCATCTGCAAACTTGCTGAGGGTGCACTCTATGCCATCTTCCAGGTTACTGAAGACATTGAATAAAACCAGCCCTTTGACTGACCCCTGGGGCACTCCACTTGATACCAGCTGCCAACCTGACATTGAGCTATTGATTACTAACCTCTGAGCCCAATTCTCCAACCAGTTTTCTGTTCACCTTACAGTCCGCTCATCCAGCCCATAGTTCCTTAGCTCGCCTGCGGGAATGTTGTAGGAGACTGTATCAAAAGCCTTGCTAAAATCTATCTATCTATGTATCTATCTATCATCTAAGAGACCCCATAAATTCTGATTTTTTTTCAACTAGTGAACAAATACAAACTAAATGGAACAAAACTATGTGGCTCTTTTTAACCTGAAGGTTCTCCCACTATTGTTATATATGCCAACAATTCTCAATCAGACATTGCTATGAGTAGGTAGAGACTTGACTATGGGGGGGGTTGGTGGCAACATTTCTATCTGATAAATTGGCTTCAAGGTTCATTCCTAGATTTCTGCATATATTTATTTATTTTGATAGAAGCTTTACAGATATTAGTAAATAAGCATTCAGATGAAGAATAATGATAAAAGGAAGATAAGGAATACTTTGAATGTCATGATGAAAGTTCAGTAGTTTTGTGAAGAAAAAGAAGTCTGTCTCCTTTGGGCAGTGAAGCTGATGTCAGTGCTGCTACAAATTCACTACTAGGAGACAGATCATTCATGCAGCTTGTAGGTCATTTTAAAACAGGTGGCATTTGCAAAATAAGTATAAATACTGAAAGGCATGAACAGTCCCTGTTGACAAATGATAATAACTGCTATGCCATGAAAAATTGCACCCATACATGGTGCTTCCCATTACATCCTACCACTAGGAAGTACTACCCCAGCAGCAGCTGGTGTGACCATAGTGTCCCATAGTGTCTGCACCTATGTAGAAGCTCCAGTACTCCCTACATGGAGTTAAATAAAGAGTAAATGTTATCTGAAATTACCTTCTTCAAGCTATTCACCCCCAAGATCAATGTAAGAAAGTCTGACTATGGCACAAGAAAAAATAACTCACATATTACTAATTTCAACTAACATCCAGGCCAGGGGAAACTGTTAAACAAAGGAAGCTACTAAACATGTGGTATCAAAACAGCATACAAGAAAGGGTGAAAGCATTGATATGAAGAATAAAACAAGAAGTGATTTCTTCATTCTTTGTAGGAGTGGGGAAAAATCTTAGAAAAAACAAACTATTATGACGCAGGGTTCCCCAGGGGTCTGTTTAGGACCCAGTATTGTTTAATGTCTTCATTAATGATTTGAAAAATAGGACAAAGTGTATATTTAGAAAATTTACAGATGACAATAAGTCGGGTGGAGTTGTAGATACTTTGGAGGTTAAGATCAAGATTCAAAATTACTTTAATAAACTGTAAAAAAATTATCCGAAACTAAACTACATTCAATAAGGACAAGTGCAAAGTCCTGCACTTGGGACAGAACAATCATGCACAAATACAGACTGGGGACTGCCTAGGCACTCAGAAAAGGATCTGTAGATTATAGCGAATTATAGCTTTATCTGAGCCAACAACACTCTCTGGTTCCAAAGAAAAGCCAATGGCATGCTGGCCTGCATAAATAGGAGTGTCACTTGCAAACCAAGGGAAGTAATTCTTCCACTCTTATTCAACACTAGTGAGGCCTAGAGTAGTGCACCAGTAGTGCACTACTGGTCAGTGCACTTCAAGAAATTAGAAAGAGTAAATCGGAAAGATTCCACCAGAGAGCAACACAAATGACTAGAGGTATGAGGGACATTACTTCCAAGGAAAGGCTGAAAGAACTGGGGCTATTTAGTCTGGAGAAGAGATGACTGAGGAAGGATTTGACAATGGTCTTCAAGTACTCGAATACTTGCTAGAGAGAGGATAATGCTCTTAAATTGCAGCAAGGGATATAAGAAGAATTTTTCACTGTAAGGGTGGTTAATTATTGGAACATATTATCTAGAGAGGTTGTAGACTCTCTTCCCTTGTAACTTTTTTAAAAGCAAGTTAGACAAAGACTTGGGTGGGATAGTTTAATCAGGGTTGATCCTACCTTGACCAGGAGTTTGGAATAGATGATCTCCTATAAGGTCCTTTCCAGCCTTACTTTCTCTGATTCTCTGATACTCTGATTCTATTCTGTACGTAGTTATGCTGTGTAGACACAGCATGGACAAGCTAGTTTATCCTGCTTCTCAAAGTTGCTACTTGCCATTCCAACTAGTTCACTTCCAGTATCACTGTGCACTACAGTGTTCAGTGTAGTCTTCTTCACAGACATATACAGATAGATACCCAGAGCTCCATGGCCAACTCACGGCAGCAAACCAGTCAGATGTTATGAGTAGTCCTTCAAATTATGTTCTGGACAGCTGTAATCACCATGGTCCTCCTGCTCAAGCAGGAGGTCAGACGTTGCTGACTGTTAGTCCTCAGGCAGATGTTAAAACAATGGTGCAGCTGGGAACTGGGGAATTCTGTGCTCTACTGTCACAAACACTGTGCCCACTGCCATTCCAGATGTGAATGGCAGGAGCTATGGTGTTTGGGATGGGTCATAACATTCTGCTGATCCCAACAGCACTACTGTGGAGCTGCCCCTGCCCACTCCTGCAGATTGGGCAAGAGGTGACTCTGTTGTGGACCCAGGGTTGTCCCCAGCAGGCTCAAGACCCCAGGCTGTCCAAGGTCAAATCCAACAATCAGATGGAATAACCCTGGGACTATCTGGCTGCACATAGTTTTTAAAAGTCCCAGGGCTCCAGGATGACAGGATGGGAGAACCTCTCCAAAGACTTCTAAAAACTGTGTGTTCAGACTGACTCCTAATTACCTGACATTTTAAAGTCCTTTGCCTTGAAGGCCCTGGCAGCCTGTCCTATTTTGCCCTGAAGACTCTATCAGGGATTGCTAGGTTTCCAGCAAGGGGAGCCCCTTGACTCCTCCCACTAGGGGAAACTTGTAACCCACTCCCCTGGCAGCCCATGTTCAGCATCCAAACTAGTGCTGTCCAGGTCCCATGTCAATGCTGACAACCAAACCATGCCAATCCCCATGCCAATGCTGACAACCAGCTGATTATCAGCATTAGCTGATAGATGGATGATGTGGTGGATGGTGAAGTGGGGGATTTTTTTCTCAAAAAAATTGCCATCACTAGAAATGAGCACCTGTTTATACTCTATGGCTGCACAGAAGACAACCACTCAGTCCAACACTTTTCAAGAAATGTAAAAATATCCCCTAAAATTCAGTTGGATACTAAAGTACTAAACTCAAGTACTGAAAGAGTTGCAAATACTGGAAGTTTTGAAGCTTTTTTAAAAAATCAAGCATCTGTTTTATCTCATATTTCATTGGCAGTTAAGTTCAGCAAGCAGCCTGCTCTACCAATGATTGCTTCTCATTACATTTGATGGTTTCCAACTGATCTAGTACATTCCTGATTTCACTAGGCAATGTGAACTGGTTGATATGGGAAGTGCTGCACTGAATCGTATTTCTCATTCATAATGGCAACACCCTATTCTTGATACTCTGGGGCTGTTTAACCAGTATGTTAGTAAAAGAGAGGTTTGTTTGAACCCTGTCTTTAAAAATTCAAAATGACTGAAGTATTTTGCACATTGGTAGATTTATAAAATGTTTCTTTGTGCCATGCACATAATTATAGTTTTGTCCATGCATTCTATAACCATTCTAGTTGAATGTATTTACAGTAAATAAACACTATTTTATAAGGAATGGATATTCTCATTATTTTTATAGCTTATCACAGCTAATTTTGTATGAATGGATGCTCTGCGCATAGTTCATTCCTGCTGACCGAGTAGGTTTTGTTCAATCATAAAACATACATGTCTGATGTGCTTTGAAGTTCTCTTCACAGGAAAAATTTGGAGAATGGAATCTAATAATAAAGTTTTCAGAAATGTTCATCACTGGCCCTACTCTGTTCCTGATGAAGTAAATGTTAAATTGAATGAATGAATGAATGAATGAATGAAACAAACTCCCATTGACTTCAGTGGAAACAAAGACCTATTCTTATCCCTTTTGAAAATTCTACCTATAAAGCATTGCTGACGCTCCCACCTTCAGCTGCTCTCTGAAAATGTAAAACAAACACATAGAATCTCATTTCTCCAAAATGAATACATTTTCAGAAAAGCAAATTAGTTGTAAGTATAAGTAGAATCTTGTTCATGCTCTGTCTCACTGCACACTGCACCATTATGAAGCATTTCAATTTTTATTCAAAACTCAAAAAACTCACCTATAATACAAATGATCTATTTTAAACTCAGGGAGTAAGCAACATTGTTAGAGGGTAATATACTAGAAGAGAGATGTTAAAAAACTTCCTGTATATTTTAAGGCACTCTATTCATACCCAGCACTTATAAAGAAGGCACTTATAAGACGGCACTTATAAAGAGGCTTTACCAAAAAGTGTTCCTTTGTATTCAAGTCATTTTCCCTGAAAAGGTGTCATATGAGCCTTTAATATTATTAATATTCTGTCATCACATTAAGTATTATGTCAACCATTGTAAGGAATTGAGAGCAAGCCCTCTATTTCCAGGTACAGAAGTCCTCAAAATCCTCCTAATGGATCAGAATCAAATCATCTTTACCTGTCCATATGGTTGCTGAGTCATGAACATAGTGGAACTGAAGAAGGATTATGTCATACTGCTTGTTACTTTAATGTTATTCAGTAGAACCTTTGTGTGCTGCTACCATACCAGATTTGCTAGTCACTTTTCCCTATTGTTTTTCCTTTCTTTTTGTTTCTTTTCTCTGTTCTGAGAGAAGACCAATTATTTACATACCCTGTTGCATCAGTTAATAGGATAAAAAAGTCTTAATATCCTGGTTAACTAAATGAAAGAACAGCTACTATCCATGAACCAGGCTGGGAAAATGGTCAATAATTCCCATAGTACTCGACAATGGTTCTGCTCCTGAAAACCAAAAAGAACCAGATCTGCACAGAAAATTATATTCTTTCCACCTGGATCCCTTGGGATCATTAATTGGCTTCATCAATGGACTTTGCTGGACAAAGCCAGTCACACAGGAGAGGAAACCTTATGAAAGAAAGAAGTGTACGGTCAGTAGTATGGTAGCCAGAATTTTGGGGGACCAGGATTCAGTTCCCTGCTGTGCCATGGATTTCCTAAGTAACTTGTGGCAAGACACTGGTTTCTTAAAAGGTACTTAATGTGCCAAATTTTCAGTGAACTAAGTGGAGGTTAGGTGCTTAAAAAGCATTCAGCTAAAGGTTGGGCTAAATTCACAAAGGGATTGACATGCTTATATGCAACATTTAGGTACCACAGAAATCCGCAAACCCTCCATCTAACCTAGAGGCAAGCGATTATTTCAGGTGGAGGACCGCTTAATGAGTTTTGGTGAGCTATCAAGGGCCACAAGGGTAGTCCCGCCCCTTGACAGATGCCCAGCCCTCTGGTCGCCATCTTGGGACTGGAAGTCCTGCCTCCTAACCCCTGACCTTTCCTACCAAAATTCCCTCCCCTTTCACCCAGAAGTACTCCTTTTGGGAAGGGTCTTCGCCATCTTGGAACTGCAACAAAAAAACAAATTATATACCAAAAATCAAACATTGACAATAGCATATTTTAATTTTATTTAAGAAATATTTTGTCCTGTTTTGTGTGGGTTTTGTTGTATATATAGAGATGATTGCATAATTGCTCAAAATAAAGTGGGGGGTGTGTAGAGGGGGGAGATAAGGATGGGTGGGTATGGAGTCTGTGGGGGGGCTGTAAGTGTGAATGTGTGTGTATGTGGGGTATGAAGGTGTGTGTGGATATGGGTGGGTGGGTATGGGACATTTGCGGAGGGTAATTGTGGGGATGTGTGGGTGTGTGTGGGTATGGGGTTTGTGGCAGACTATGTGTTGTGTGGCGGAGGAGGGTGGATGGGGTGTGCATGGGAGGGTGCATGGCGGTGGGTACGTGTGTGTGGTGGAGTGTGTGAATGTAGCACTGTGCAGCGCTCCCCCCAGAGGTATGCGGGTGTGTTGGGGGGAAGGTGTGGGTGGGTGCAGTGTTTTTGGGGTGTGTGATTGTGTGTGGTGGAGGGTGTGGTTGTGGGGTTTGTGAGTGTGGTGGGGTGTGCATGAGAGCTCCATACACATGTCCTCTGAGCCATTCAGCCCCCACCCCACAACAGCCCAGAGCCCATGCACCCTGCAGCACCTCCCCACCACCACCACCACCACCAGCACATGGCCCCAGCACACCCCACACCTACTCCAGACTCATCCCCATTAAAGTAGATCAGTTGAAACCCAGACACAGCCCAGACCTGGCCTGCTTTGCAATGCCCAGCTCTGGTACATCCTGCTGCCTCCCAGGCACGCAACTGGGCTGGGACAGCTCTGCAGTTGGACTGCCTTTCTAGGCAGGCCAGGTGGTCATGGCTCCTTGCAGCTGCTGCCACTGCTGGCCCCAGCCCTGTGGTACTGGCAAGGACCTGCACACACAGCCCTGACCCCATGTGCCCCATGCCTATTCCAGGCTTGCCTGCCCAGGATCATCAGTGGCAGCATGAGACAGAACCAGTTGCTCAGTGTGATGGAGAAAAGGCCCTTCCCCCCCACCCTTGCTGGCACTTCCTGGTATAGCCTCCCAGAGCCCATGCCATGCCAGGCAGCCCAGAGGCAGTGGTGATGCAGCATAGATGAAGGGCAGCCCACAGGCCATATTTTCCCCACCCCTAACACCAAGGAGACAGGCTATTTTTTCACTTGTGGTGATATGCAAAACCAACTAAGTCAGAATATCCGCTGAGCTGCATGGCAGAAATACTCTAGTTATCTCACCTTCACAACTTTCTCTCTTATGTAGGCATTCTCAGATCTTGTGGCCTTGCATAAATGGTGCCTAACTACAGGAACTTAGAATCCATCTCTTCCTTCAGCATTTCCTGATGTATAGCTTAATAAGTTCCCCATTTATCTTTCTGGCTTGTCTGAATTACATTGTTGGAGTTGGATACCAAACAATTGTTGGATACAAGATTGTTAGATACCAAGCCCCTCTGGCCCTGTCCCCAGCTTCCAAACCAGAAGCCTCTGCCTAGCATTGGCGTCTGGCCTGGGACTGTGTGGCTATTCCTGCCTCTCTAAGCTGGGAAGGGGGATTCAGATAAAAATGGGGGGGAAGGAGAAAGCAGGAGAGGACTGTGGGTGATCACCACAGTCCTCAGGGCTGGGTGACTCCTACTGAGTCCTGTGGTGGTAACCATGCAGCCAGGAACCACATGGTGCTGGAGCACCATGGCAGTGGGCAGAAAAGTGGTGAAAGCAGTGGCAAGCAGGGGGAAGTAGAAGTGAGTGGGCGTGGGAACACACAACGACACCTGGGTGGGAGCATGGGGCCCACACCAGTGTTCTGAGGCCAGGGCCAGCGGAGCCAAGAGTGAGGCAGCAGGAGCATGGGGCTGGGCCAGCAGGGTCTCTATGGAGCCAGGCCAGGCTGCTCCAGCAGGGAGAGTAGGGAGCCAGCCCAGCTGCACAGCCCCTCCCAGCCCAGAACCCATGCTCCTGCTGCCCCGCACCGGGCTCTGCTGATGCTGGCCCTGGGACACTGGTGCAGGCCCCACACTCCTGCCCAGCTATCACTGCACTTCCATGTGCCCACCCCACTCCCGCCCCAGCCTTTAGCTGCCATTTCCCCACTTTCCTGCTCACTGATCACTCCAGCACCACATGGTTCCTGGCTGGATCACCAGACTGCGGGAGCACAGAACCCACACCAGTACCCCAGGGCCAGGAGTGGGAGGGGGTTGTGTGTGTGTGCATGCGCATATTTTTGCAATGAGAGAGAGAGAGACAGAGTGACAAAAAGACAGAGAGAGCAATGTGGGAGGGACAGAATGTGTGTCTGTGTTTGTGTGTTTATGTTTGTAGGGCAAGTTCCATATGCACACTTCACCATACACATGAACCCATACCCTCCCTTCCACTGGTATACACACAGACCCCCACACCCACGCCCCCTCACACACCCCAGCCACCCTGCCCCACAAACCCCATACCTACACACTCCCCACATCTATCCACCCCAACAAGCACACCTTCTCCCACACCCCACATACCCACACACCCACAGCCTGCCACAAACCTATACCCACCCTCCCCATGCCCTCCCCCCCACCAATATACAAGACTAAGACTTCATTTTAAGTTATTGTGCAATCACCTCTATGTGCACTGCAGAAAGACATGTAAATCAGGACAAAAATATGGAAATCAAATTAACAAATATTGTAGATGTTCGATTTTTATAATATAATTTTGTATTTTTCTGGCTCCAAGATGGCAAACTCCCTTGCTGAGAAGAGTACTTCTGGGGGCAAGGGAAAGGACTTCTGGTGGCAAAGGTCAGAGGTCAGAGGTTAGAGGGCAGAACTTCCAGTCACAAGATGGTAACCAGGTGACAGGGCACTTGTCAAGGGGTGGTGCTACCCATGTGGCCCTTGACAGCTTGCCAAAACTCAGTAGGTGGCCTTCCAGCCAAAATAATTGCCCACCCCTAGCCTAGAAGTTTGGCATTGTAACAGTGACAGCACAACACTCAGATAGTATCATAACAGGGCTCACTAAAATATCACAGAATTAGGTTTTATCCTACCTGAGACCTGAAGGGCCTATAAATTATCACAGTGCATTTGTTTCACTGATTGCAAAAAAAGACTGGCCATTTTAAACAAGAAATTATATGACATTACTTCCCAAAGAAAGTTCTCTTCTCAGTCTCCTATAAACTGTAAATTTAATAAGGTTTATGTGCAAAAAACCTATTTCCACTGAGAAATGATGGAAAGACATTTATAGGCAAATGAGTCTCAGATAGAAACTGTGCAGTTTCACTATATCATTAATTTAAACAAAACTGTTCATTGCTGAATAGTGTGAAAATGAATAAATGCATTGTGAGTAGCCCAAGCCATACTTCAATTGATCCTACAGCATGAGCACTTCTGTCTCTGAAGTGTGTGGATACCATGGAGATTAATACCATAGAGATGCCTTTAAATAAATCAGTCCAGTTTCTTAAACAAAATGAACTCTGAACTATTACTGTGATGCAAATCTGAGAAAAAAATTTAAGTGGCTAATCTCAAAGATGCCAGTCTGAGCGTATAATATCTGTATGCTACTGACTCTACAATATTTTATGTGTCTTCTCTTTCCTGTGTTTTTTTTAAATTCTACACAGCAGCATTGCCCCAAATTGACAGCTCTAGATATTGAAAGGAACTATTTTATCTACAATGTATCCAAAAGGACTAGTGCAATCTTTGGTTGCATAAACAGGAAAACAATGTGTAGGAATATTACCTGTACATTTGGTGATACTATTAGGCTAAAACAGTGAAACAGAACTGAAAAGGACCTACTGGCTTTATCAAGTACAGTTCCTAATTATTTCAGGCAATCTAGTAGCATAACTGGGAAGGGGGAGGACCCAAAAATAGCTACCACCACAGCTGGCAGCTGGCCGTACTGCTGACGCCAGCAACCAAAGTTGCCTTGTGCATTGCCACTGCCCAGGGTACGGAGCTGTCCTGATACATCCTTTGAGGCAATCACATCATAAAATCTTTTCCAGAAACTCATCAAATCCTACCCTAAAACCAATGAGGTTTCTGTCCCTACTATTCCCCAGCGCAAGGCTGTTCCAGAGCTCACTATTCTGACGGAGACATTATCCCAATTTCTACCTAAATGCATTTGAGGAATACTGGGTCCAGTTCTGGTGGCCACAATTTAAGAAGTATGTTGAATGAGCTTAGAGGAAAGGTATACAAATGAATAATTATAGAAAAATGCGCCTTATAGTGAAACTTAAAGAGCTCATTCTACTTAGCTAATCAAGGAAAAGTTTAATAGATGATTTGATAACGGTTTCATTACTTATTTGGGAAACAGAATTTGAAAGATAGTGCTTTTCAGTCTCTGACAAAGATATAAAAAGATCCAATTGCTGGAAGCTTATTTTAGCTAAATTAAGACTTGCAATAAAAGGCACACATTTAATTAAGGTTAATCAATCATTTAAACAGTTTACCAAGGGGTTGAAGTAGACTGTATATTCCTGGAAATTTTTAAATAATGACTGAATGTTTTTTTTCCCCAAGATACACTTTTGTTAAACAGAAATTGCTTCAGGGAATCTTTATGGGCTATGTTATGTAGGATGTCAGATGACATTATACCAACTGTCCCTTTTAGCTTTAAAATCTATAAATCTATGAAACAGGAACAACAAAAGTGAAAAATAGTGTAAAACATACTGCCCTGTTTACCCCTGAGATGTTACTTTTGATTGGACACAAGCTGCATGCTATCACCTTCTCAAATCAGAGGCAAAATTCAGTTGTGTCAGTAGAAAGACAAGGAGAGAGGGCAGTTTAGAGAGATGCAGCAAATGGAGAATTGTATACCTCCTTTCTAAAGAAAGAAAGAAATCGTACCTTTGAAATCATTTCTAAGAACAACAGCTACTGTCACAAATCTTGGATGGATACACTGTTGAAATGTAATGTATTCACTTCAGCTCTCAATACATTGGTCTATAACATATTTTGTACCAGTTTCTTTTCTGTATTTAATATTGAGCTGTTTTGAGGGGCCACATTAGTGACATTTAAAATTTTGGTTCCCTACATAGCAGATCTCTTGGGTAAATAGTTACAAATATAAATTCAAAATCAATATCAACTTCAACAGAACCTTAAAAAACCCCATGAACTTAAAACCCACATTAACAGAAAGTTTACTATAGCATGTACCATCCTGTGCTATTAACTTAGCTGGAAGAAGACTGTATATGTTGCAACTGCAGTAATGAAGGCAACACATGTTTTCCTTTGCACTTTTCTATCATGCATGTCTCCAACCTAACACGCCTTTCACTTGGGAGACTGGAAGCAGATGAGAGCTTGACATTGGCTAGATGCAAGACATGGCACATAGGATGTATTTAAATCAGCTGGTCCAGACGATCTCCACCCCAGAGTGCTGAGGGAATTAGCCGAGGTCACTGCTTTACGAGCACTCATGGTGCTCTGGTGTGGTGCCAGAGGACTGGAAGGGGGTCAACGTGGTTCCCAACTTCAAAAAAGGGGGAAGGAGGACCCAGGAAACTATAGGCCAGTTAGTCTTATCTCGATCCTGGGTAAGCTTTTTGAGAGAATTATCATGGCACATGTCCATGAGGGACCAGCAGGGGAGGTTATGCTTAGGGGCAACCAACACGGGTTCATTAGAAGCAGGTCCTGTCAGACCAACCTGGTGACCTTCTATGACCAGGTCACCAAATCTTTAGATGCAGGGGTAGTAGTGGACGTAGTCTTTCTGGACTTTCGGAAGGCCTTCAACACTGTCTCTCACCCCATTCTCATTAAAAAACTGGGGGATTGTGGTGTCAACACCCACACAGTCAAATGGGTCACTAACAGGCTGGAGGGCCACACCCAGAGAGTGGTGGTGGATGGGTTATTTTTGACCTGGAGG
>NW_017728906.1:81670149-81713639 GCF_001723895.1 Crocodylus porosus | reverse complement strand
AGGACCTGAACCTGTTCAGCCTCCACAAGAGAAGGCTGAGGGGGGATCTAGTGGCCTGTTACAAACTAGTCAGAGGGGACCATCAGGCATTGGGGGAGTCCCTGTTCCCTCAAGCACTACCAGGAGTGACTAGAAATAACGGTCACAAGCTGGCAGAGGGTAGATTCACACTAGGCATCAGGAAGCGCTGCTTCACTGTCAGGGCTGCTAGGATCTGGAACCAACTTCCAAATGAAGTGGTGCTGGCTCCTTCCCTGGGGGTCTTTAACACAAGGCTAGACAAACACCTTGCTGGGGTCATTTGACCCCAGTACTTTTTCCTGTTAAGGCAGGGGGTTGGACTTGATGATCTGCTCAGGTTCCTTCTGACCCTACCAACTATGGAACTATGAAACTATGACTGTCACTTAATCGCAGTTCATGAGTGTGATTACGTGTTAATTGATTCTTGCGTTCATTTTTTTAATGGCAGTTAATCATATAAGTGGTTTTGGAGCCTGTGCCCACCTCTGGACCACCCAGTGGGGCAGTCGTGACAGCCCAGAGGACTGTAGGGAAACCTGGGCACAGGCTCCGGTGGGCTGCAGCAGGAGGCGGGGGGGCACATGCACAGACATGCAGACAGACACAGATGAGCAACCACAGTCTGTACACTGCATGTAGAGCACCACGCCGGTAAATCTGTGGAGGGGGAGGGTCAGAGGGAGAGGGAAGGGGGTGGGGGAGGCAGATCAAGGCCCCCATTGTGAGGGAGGGAGTGGGGCAGAGGCAGGGTTGGGATGAATGGGGCTCCAGGGCTGGGGCAGGTCGTGATCTGGAGCTGCAGGAGGCTCATTCAGCGGCACAGGGGGCATTCAGTGGCACAGGGGGACATGGCTCTCTGCCACTATGCGCACCCCTAGAGGTGGCATGGGGGGCAAGTGCCTCCTGATTTGTTCATGGGGCAGAAGCGGACTGCCCGCTGTAAGCTGGGGCTTTGCATCCTGCTGCCTTTGCCTTGGGAGCCATGAGTCCCTTGCCCACCCGGCACAACATAGCATACTGCGGCTCCTGGGGCAAAGGGTGCACACAGTGGCAGGGACTTGTGCCCCCGGCACCTCTGGATGAGCCTCTCACATGACCCACCCTAGCTCTCACTCCCAAGCCACGCCCCCCACCTGCCCAGCCCTGCTGCTGCCCCTCACTCCCGACCCAGAGAACTCCGCTTTCTGCCAGGGTGTGTGGGGACCTCCCCCCTCAGGCTCCAAGCTCCACACACACACATACACAGCCCCCCACACCTTCACAAGTCCCTCCATACCCCCAAACATGCCCCCATCCCCCAATCATACAGAGTACCCACATAATTTTGAGTTTTTAGCTGTGCGATTAAAATTGCAATTCAATGCGACTAATTTTTTTAATTGTGCAACTAATCAAGATAAACATTTTAAATCAATTGACAGCCCTAATGGCACACTATCTACATAATTCCCTATTTCATCTTCAAGCGAAGGAGACACAAAACAAGAGCTGAGCTATTGCATAATTGCATGCAGTGTATTTTCAGTCATCTTCAGCTTAATGTCATATGTGAATTAAACTATAAATGTACAAAGAATCCTTATTGTTAGCTAAGAGCACAGTTCAGGGCTGTTCCTCAGTGACTTTAACCTGGCCACCCCCATTATTGAAAAATTAGCCTGCATCTAAGTTCATTCATTTTAACAAGCTCTTGCTCCTTTTCTTAGAGGGACAGTGGAGATATTACACTCCGCTTCTGCCCCATGATTCAGTGGGGTATTACATTGAATCATACAGAATTAGGATTGGAAGGGACCCTAGGAGGTCATCTAGTCCAACCCCTTGCTCAAAGCAGGACCACCCCCAAATAGGCAAGGCGTTGTCTAGCTGGGTCTTAAAAACCTACAAGGATGGAAATTGTCTAGCCACTCTGGGTAACCTGTTCCAGTGCTTTACTACCCTCCTAGTGAAAAGGTTTTCCTAATATCTAACCTAAACTTCACTTGCTGCAACTTGAGACCATTGCTCCTTGTTCTGTCATCTGTCACCACTGACAATAGTCTAGCTCCATCCTCCTTGCAACCACCCTTCAGGTAGCTGAAGGCTGCTACTCTTGTCCAAACTAAATAAACCCAGTTCCCTCAGCCTCTCCTCAGAAGTCATGTGCCCCAGCCCCTAACCATTTTTGTTGGACTCTTTCCAATTTGTCACATCCTTTCTGTAGTGAGGGGTCCAACACTCAACACAGTACTCCTAATGTGGCCTCACTAATACTGAATAGCGGGGAATAATCACTTCCCTTGATGTGCTGGCAACACTCCTACCAATGCAGCCTAGTATGCCATTAGCCTTCTTCACAACAAGGGCACATTGTTGGCTCAGTCAGCTTATTGTCCACTGTAACCCCTATGTCCTTTTTCGCAGAGCTATTGCTTAGACCATTGATCCTCAGCCTGTAAAGAGCTGATTTAGAAACCAAACGGTGATTACCTTGTAATACGTGCTTGTTGTGTAATGTTTTCCTAAAAAATTCCTTCCTCTAATCAGAATCTGTGCACCACAATGAGAAACCAAATGAAGAGCAGAGTATTCATTTTTTTATTCAGATATCCAGTTTGTTCAGAGGCCTTGATTAAATGCTCATATTTTTCTAGGATATATCATACATGAGTTGGGTATTGAGACACTTTTGAAAATCCCACAATAATTAGAGTGCATCAGAGCAGATTTGATTAATCAAGTGGTAATTACCGTGGTCCAGCAGATTCCAGTATCATGTGTATCAACATCCCCGAGATGAAAAATGGTGGCAGGGGCTCTTTAACTAAAGCTCATTCAGTGAGGTATAGTTAAAGCACCCCACCACCGTTTTTCAGTGCAGGGATGCTAATACATGTGATGCTCCTGGAGCTTTAATTAGAGCAACTCTTGGAGCCCCTCTAATTAAAGTGCTCCCTCCATTCCCCCCACCTCCTGAAGCACATGTATAATTGCCTAAAGCTGCTGATCTGCATCTTTAAATATCTTTAAAAACCAGGCCTCCAGCCCATTGTGAAAATCCAGCCCCTACACAACTGGAACATAAGTGATGGATAGGTTGGTATTCTGCATAAAGTGACCTACTTACTTGTGACATCCTCAGTAGTTATACAGTACACTGATTTTCCACCTCCAAATGCTTGTTTGATTTTCAAATAGAGAAAAGGATCACTTTGAAATATCAAATGCCTTGCAAACTATGAGAACAATATATTGCCATATGAATGTTTTCACTTAAAATTGTAGGGGAAAAGATCTAATAAAAGGGGGAAAAGCTATATTTGGGTTGGCTCAATGGTAAAGTAAAAAACATTTGGTTTCTAAGAGATCTTATTACATTTACATTTGTTAAACATATTCATCAACACTACACATTCTGTGAAAAGTTATCTTAATCAGAGAAGAATGGCCTTGCCATAAAAGCACTCTACCACTAAGTTCTCATGTGACCTTGGGGAAATCATTTTGTCTCTCCATCTCTCATTTCTCCATCTGTACTGTGAGAAAACAGATACTTCCTTTTACCTGCCCTTTTACTGTCTTATCCATTTAGCCTGTGAGCTCTTCAGAAGCAGGAATGCCTCTTGCCTGTTTGTAGAGCATCTAGGACTATAGCATTTGGTGTCTCCAAATGCCGGTATAAGATAAATAAATATCACATCAAACAAACACTATTAAAAGAATGTTAAATTTTAATTTGGTAATTCAATATTTGGAAAAATGCCAGGATTAAAGTTGCTTGTGGTCTACATGGTGACCTTCAACTACCTAAATCACAAGGCTCTTTCTTCCAGCAAGGCCTTATTTCTTTCACATCACACCTTCAATCTTCTTGAATAAATGAGGCTGGGGTCCTAAAGTTTCATTCACAACACAACCCTCTTCTACCAAATGAGGCAGACATCCAGTTATATGAAGATTATGTGATCATGTAATTAAAGATTATATCATAATATTTATGCACAAGAGAGACAAATCAAGGTGGTATAGGCAACCATAATTTTTCTAAGTGCTTACTTTCTAAGGGTTGGTTTTTTTCCCCTTAAAATTTATAGTGTTCTGTTTCTAACACCAAGCACCAACGTGGAAATTCTGTCTTAGAGAACCATATAGATTCCTACATGGTTCATGCATACTTACAACTTTGAGATTGACAGCACTGGTCTCAGTTATTTGAGCTAATAGAATAACTAGTAATGGTTTATGAAGACCAACCACTAAAGAGCCTACCCATATTGCACTCCTAATCTATAGGCTCTGATCAATCTGTTCAGTTCCTCATCCTAGTATCTACCCTCACCCCTCCACTTCTCCATATTGATCTTTCAATCCCAGGTCAGTCTTTCTGTCCCAGGCCCCTGTGGTTTTATGTCCCAATTTCCCATTCCCAGTTCTTGTGCCTGGAGCCACAGCAGCTTCTATGATGCTAGGAAGACCAATTGCAGGACACCCAACAATTTAAATAACCAAAATTACTGGTCACTTTTGTAAATATTGGCCATGTACCTGGGGTATCAAGGCTGTCATAAATGGAAAAACTAAAGTGTTGATAGGATGACATAAAAAAAGAATAATGTGATAAAGTGGACAAGGAAGTCCAAAAGGACCTCCGCTGCCAGAGTGGAGGGCAGGAATGTGTTCCAGCAGTTTGGGGCTCCAAAGCAGCTCACAGTTAGTAGGCAAGGCTGCCATAAGTTTAAGCAGCCCTACAGCACAGATCTGCTGATCATCTACCAGCTGATCTAATGGCCACAGGGGCCAGATCTGGCTTGGGAGTCATATATCATCCAATCCACATGGCTGCCCATGGGTCTGGAAATTTGGCAGTGTTGGGAGTGATGGTAGCTCTAGTTCTTGCTCCTCTGCAGCTACACTTTCAGCTAGATAGCATGATCTAGCATACTAAATCAGGTTTGTGGAGTCAGGGTGGTACAAGGCCTAATACAGGCATGTTGGACAGGCAATGCAAGGCAGGATTTAGACTCATGGGAACCAATGCAGAAGGCATGAGGCCACAGCTGGGCACATGAGGCTTGATGTGAGCATGAGATGGCATCTGGGCACTGACCCTGCAGATCTGGCCTGATAACTGGTGCTGCACCATTTATCTGGCCCATGGGGCTGAAAGGTTGAGCACCACTGATCCAGTGGAATAACCCTGGAAGGGTAGCCTGTTCTAACTTACAACAGCTCAGAATGTGGAAGGCACAAGATAACTTAGAGCAGTGATTTTCAATAGAAATCCAGCCTCAAGATCCTTTCATGGATGCCACAGGTTGCCACGCAAAGTTAGCACCATTAGGTTTGCAAACATGATTCACAACACAAACCCAGAGATTTCAAATAGAAATCCATAGTTCTGATCTTTCGGAGTTCTTTGTAACAGAAAAACTGGTGTATTATTTTTTCTGTAGACAAAAAAGAGTGAAAGCTAAGACGTGCAACACAGAGAGAGCATTTTCTGAGGGTGCCTCCAGTCTAAAAAGGTTGAGAACATCTGGCTTAGATAATTTTTTTCTCCATTAGTTTTATTTTTGGTATTGTGCTTTCTGTTTTACACCTCAGTGCAGAACCCTGCCCTAACCCAAGTAAAAAGGAGGCATGGAGTTAGGTAGGACTGCCAATAACAATCTTCCAGTAGCTTGTGTCACACAGAAGTTGAATACAGTCTAGTTCTATTGTGAAATGCATGTATGGCAACTAGGATAATGTGACGTGACACTCTGCATTTCCATTTTCCATGTAGGTTTCAAGTCTACAGATGTGAAACGTTTTCACATTAATCCTACCACATAACAATTATGTTCCAAATCACAATGCTGGATCAACTCAAACAATGTTTGTTATCTTCAGCCGTGAGAGAACTTCATCTCTGCATGTCCTCAGGATCATTGACAAAGGCAAGTATTTAGGAAAACATGGTAGAAGATAAGCTAAAGATAAAATTTAAAACATACTGTACCATTTACTTAATGAGTTTCCAGATGACATTACTGGGTTATTGCCCACATTAGATGTCACCAGCCTCTAGAAAGAAGCTAAGGATAAAAATTTAAAGCCGAATGCAACATTTACATAATGAATGCAAGCAACCTTGTCTTTATTTAAAAAAATGCTTTCTAAATAAAAAATGGGCACTCAAAGCATCCATTATTTTCCTCTGCAATCATCCTATCACATAATCTATACAAGTATTCTTACAAGAATAATTACAAAGTATCCTGATGACTACTATTAACAATCAGCTGAACTGCTTTTCAGAATAGCTCCTCTCAGATCATGGCCATTTTAAAATGACTGTCAACACATGCCCAGAAGTTGGGAGAGAGAATAGACCAAATCTGCAAGGGAGGCAGAGGGAAGGAAAGACAGAGCCAGATAATTAAAGACACAGATGTTGAAGCTACATGTATGAAAGGAGGAGGAATATAGTTATAGCATTTGGGTTCATGAGAAAGAAATTCATGTCCCAGGCATCATATAAGTTTTCCATATGATTTCTTCCTAAATAAAAATGGACAACTTAAAATTATGGAGGTTTAATGAAAATCAGTGACTGACCAAGTTCTTACTGCCATACAGATTTTTCCAATTCTCATTTACTACATAGCTGTCTGACCAAATTCATGTGCATAATAAAAGAGTGTATATAAAAGGGTGGAAATTTACTAAATATTTTTTTGCAAATATCAGAAGCTGCAAACATTTGTAGGATTTAAACACCAAGCAGACAGCATTATGCTCATCAGTTCTGGGCTCATACATTACACAAGCCCGAAAGTACTTTCTATATTGTGTAAAAATACAGAGAATACCTGGTGAGTATCTCTTGGTCTTGTAATAATTATGGCTCCATAATCCCAGGCTATGTCTATACATACACTCCTCTAAGAAGAATTTCATATATGATTTTTCATGGGAGAAATCAGAGATTTGGTAATCAAAATGACTGGATGCCACAATTTTGCAGAGCCCAAGTGTTTAAAAATATTATCTGGGTTCCGCAAAAGCATAAGTCTGGCTAAGAAATAAGATTTTTCTAAAAATAAACATTAGGGTCTTTCTTTTTTTTTTGGCTTTGTGATTTTTAAGTCTTCTATGGTTATGTCCATCTCTAGGAGAGCTACAATTCTTTTTAAAGAAACCTGTCTCGCATGATCACTAACTCCAAAAGGTGGTGCTTTAAATAAGGTACCAAATTAAAGGAACACACAATGTCATCATGAGAGCTAGTAACACATCAGACCACTGGAATACCCACAAGCTATGCTCAGCCCACCTCTGTCTGGTTCCATGCTAAATGGAACTTCCTAGCTGGCCACAGGACCAAAATGTTCTTAAAAGGATTTTTCTACTGCACACAGGAAAAGATAGAGATTTGAACATAGATCTAGCCAGCAACAGCTACTCAGTTGCATACAATGGAAGTATGGAACAGATGGACAGTATTCCTCCATCATAACTGTCCTGAGCTTTCCTTTGAGACAGGGAAAAGAAAATATGGTGGAAGCAGCTCTCCCTATTCTTTGCTACATGATGCCATTAGGATCCTTCTACTCTTCTCTGAGAAAGGCTGACAACAAATAAGACCCTGCATGTAAGCAATATAGGAATATAACTAGTAAATGAAACCTGCACATAGAGAAAGCATGAGTTGCATGAGTGAAGAGCTTAGAGAAGGCTGGGTGCACATGGCTTGAATGCTAGCTACAGTCATGGCACTTCTTTTAGCTTTCTAAATCAAGTTTTTTTAACCAGATCTTTTAACAAAAATCCAGTTTGGTTGAACAAGCATCGTGTCCTCCCATGTTATTATCCACTACATGGTACCTACAACATTCTACTTCTCTAAAACAAGATGACAAACTAATGTCAAATTTTCAGTGAGGTCAGCAGTCTGGAACAGCACCATGCAAGGTCTCTTTCTGTGCTAGCCAGATGATTACAAGGTGTGACAGACTCTTGTATTGTTTGTAATATTTTGGGCTAAACATGTTTACCCAGACATTACAATAATGTTTCATGCTTGAATTTCCCTCACTAGCTTGTACGCTGGAGAAGAATGGGTTAATTGTGTTTGGCAGAAGAGTTGCACTCTGTTAAGGGAGAATAGGCAACAATGAACCAATCTGCTTTTGTTGACATACCAAGTGCAGTCCAGTGTGACACCTGAAGAGACTCTCAGATCTTTTTCATGCCAGGAGGGCATCTTAGAGAAGTGCGGTGCAATGTCTTGAAAAAGGAGATTTTCATAGACAACGGTAAGAGAGTGGGACATGGGGATGGGGGGGGAGGGAGGGAGGGGGACAGGGAGAGAGCTAGAGAGAGAGAGAGGAAAGGATGATGAAAGGAGTCTGAAAGGCTTGAGACAACAGCATGGGTCATTATCTGAAAAGACTACGAGGGTGTTAGCCCAGTCTTTGGGGCCTCACCCAAGTAGTGGCTGATGACAGAACAAGTAGCAGTGGTCTCAATTTGTAGCAAGGGAAGTTTAAGTTAGATATTTGAAAAAAAACCTCTCTCACTAAGAGGGTAGCAAAGCACAGAAACAGGCTACCCAGAGAGGCTGTGGAATTTCCATCCTTAGAAGTTTCTAAGAACCAGCTAGATAAAGACTTAGCTGGGATGATGTAGTCAGATGATCCTGCTCTGAGCAGGGGGTTTTACTAGATGACCTCCCGAGTCCCTTCCACCCCTAATTTTCTATGATTCTGCATGATGTATGGCTTACAGGATGTTAGAGCTGCCTACTTTACTACATGTAACGTCAGGTGCATTTCACCCCCCTTAAAGACATAAAGTACCTCTCCCAGAACTAACCCAGACATAGCTCTCTGCATGGGAGAAAGGGGAAGCACAGATAATCAGTGGGGTCAGGGAACTAATGGCTGGGTCTTGGAGTCCAAGGAGCCAGGGGCTCACCCTGTTTAGAACTTATGCCTGGGCTGTCTTCTTGGGGTACTCAGACTATACAAGGCTGGGAAGGTGTTCATTTGGGGAACCCGTGTCATAATGTAATGTAATTACAAAATGGGTCAACCTAAGTTCATGTCATAGCCTTGCAAAGGGGAAGCACAAAAGCACTTCAAACCAGATATAGTGCTTTGGATAGTATACCTTCATTGGACACTGTCACTCCTAGGTATTCTTTGTATGTTCCCCCCAGAACACCAAGCCCACTCTGCAGGCTGGAGTAAGGGGAGGTGAAGACAATACCCATTCCCACACTGCCCCACCTTAGCATCTTAGGGCATTTTTACACATGATTTGCAGGTGGAGGGGGTTTTTAATTAGAGTGGCTCTGAGAGTCTCTCTAATTAAAGCATGCAGAGCATCTCATGTGTCGGTGCCCTCGGGCTTCAAAATTGTGGGGGGGTGCTTTATCTAAAGCTTGTTGAATGAGCAGCCACTCTAATTAAAACACAGCAGTGTCACATGTATTAGGCCTCCATAGGTTTAAAAATGGCCGCAGGATGCTTTAGCTAAACCTTGGTCGATGAGGTTTTAGATAAAGCACCCTGCAGCCATTTTAAAATGCATGGGGGCTTAATACATGTGATGCTGCAGCAATGCTGGAGCATTCTAATTAGAACCAAGGAGTTCTAATTAGAATGCAAAGGAGCATGTGTGTAGGCACCCTAAGGGCCTAGCTATGGATTCTAGCTTTTTTGGTGTATTTAAGATGATTAGCAATTTTGTGGACATAAATGTGGTGGTTCAGAGTGTTTTTATATATTGTTATTTCAACGGTTTTTCTCAAATATTCATTTACTTTTCAGAAGTTTGCAGAGGCCATCAGATAAGATCAACACAACATTTTTAGCCAGGGAATCTTGAAAGCAAGCAAATGGAACTCAGTCTTCCTGAGAGACAAATTAAGAGCTTCTTTTCATATCATTTATTTTTCAATTTTCTTCAGTGCTCAGCCTCCACATGTTAACAACCATATGTACAAATACTAGCTTGCCTATTTCTGTGCTATAAAGATCCAGAATGAGGCACCCAGCTCAAAACAGGTATGAGGCCTGGAAATGATTCATTTCTATAAAATAGTATAATTGCTTAGCTGCAGTTTAATAGTGTGACGCTTCTGACATGGGGAATGTAATGAATAGAAAGAACAACAATGAGAAAGAAGAAAATATGAAGCTGCAATAAATAGGATTTGTATCTAATTGTGGGCACAATTACCAAAGACTTCCTTCTAGTATTCACTTGGATCTGCAATCTTAAATCTTAAAAGCGTAGGTCAGCCTACTTTTTTAGACCAATTTGCCATACCTATTTGTAATAAAGCCAAGAGGCTAAAGGAAAAACCCAAGTTTTTAACATTACTGTACATTGGGAAGCTTAGGATCTGACAGCTGCATCTCAAAATATGTTTCTATTTGTAGTTGACTACATTCAAGTGAGTTGCAAATGCTGATTTTGTAAGACTGCAGGGTTGCAGTAGGCAATGCCAAATCAAGTGATACCTATTCATTAGTGAATGATTAGGAAGAAGATTATAACCCAAGCAGTTTGTGAAGAAAGATGAGCAAGTAAAGAAGAGTTTATCTGATGGTAAGGGGTGAGAACTGCTTAGAAATCACAGAGGATATATCAACAGCACAGAGTAGTCTGGCAAGCAGAGAGAGGCAGGCAAAAAGTAAATGAGACTTAAAATAGATTAATATAAATCAATATGTTTATAGAGAAGAATAACTGGCAGAGATATAAAAGTGCAGGTTGCTATTTAAAAGCAGTAACACAGGCTGCTTGTACACATGATGGGGGTTTAGTTCTCCCTAAACTGAAATGGTGGTTTTTTAATTGGCAGGTTTTTAATTGTGTTGATTAAAAATCCACTGTTTCAATTTAGGGACTTCCATCACTGTGACAGAACAGTGATGGCCACCCATCAGCTCACTCGCCTTCCCCCCAGCACTTGCTGCCGTGGATAGGCTCCACCAGAAAAAAAAATGAAAGTGGTGAGGGGCCTGATCCTTCCCCCCGCCCCAAGTCTGCCTGCTTCTCCTGGGGTCAGGGGGAAGAGGGGAGGGTGACTTGGCAAATCAATGCCCTGGGACCTGAGCTGCAGGGGGCCTGGTCCTTCCCTCCACAGCAGAGGTCATTTAAAGCAAAATATGCTGCTGCACATGTACAGCTTGATGAAATTAAAATCCCACCACAGGTGTAAACAATGACACCATTAAAGCAGTGCAAAAGGGTAATTAAGCCACTTTAAAAGACAATTTTGTCATGTGTACAAATGCCTACACAAAACAAAAACCCAGTGTTATAGTAGATAATACACTGGAGAGGCACTCAAATCAAGCTGCATTGCACTGTGGATAGTTTTTATCCTTTCCTGTGTGTAAACAAAAGGATCTCTTCTAAGACAAAAGACATAATAATAATAATTCAGGCTTTTACAGTTTTATTAAGACCCCCATTTGGAAAACCACCTCATTTTGCACCTCTCATTTATATAACTGGTAATAAAAATTAACATAGAACAAAAAAACTAAAATGACAAAATAAGTACACAATGAAATAAGGAAACATGATGAGACTAGTGAAAGTATATCATGTTGTTCTTCATCACCACACTCAGGGTGAGATCACTGTTTATTCAAAACAAGCATGTCAGAAAAAGAAGACGACAAATAAACAGCACGTAAATTTGCCAGAGCTGGAGAAGCAACTGATTAATGCAACCTAGTGGCTGGAGTACTGTTCTGGGAAGCAAGAGTTGCAGATTTAAGCCCCCTCTAGATTGGGTGGGAACTAGAACCTGTCTTTCCCACATGCTAGGCAAATCCTATGCCCCTAAACTATTGAGCTGGAATAGAGCTCATGGCCTGTGAGGAGTTGACTTGTGGCCTTCAGGCTCAAACATTTGCTTTGGATTCGGATTTGGCCAATTCACAGAAACAGTGATTTGATTCAATGATTCAAATCACTGTCCTGATTTGATTAGGCCAAATCAAATTCAGAGATTCAGGACTGATTCAGAGATTCAGCCATAGACTATACAGGCAGTCCTCAACAATACTGGACACAGCTGGACACAGCTTCCTCCAGTTGTAAGGCTGTTGTGGTGGGTGAAGGAGGAAAGGCATGTAGGGGGGCAAATCAATGCCCTGGCAGTGAGGGAGGGATTGGGACTGAGACAAGCTGCCCAGCTGGGGTGGGGAAGCACAGGACTCAGGAAGTTGGGGGGGGGGGCGCCGACAGTCCAGGAACAGCTCATCTGGTGGCTCTTCTGACAGCTCTCACCTCCTGTCTGGGAAGGCGTGGGAGCGGACTTGTGCCCCCAGATCCATGTGGAACAGACTGGGCTAGGCTGTGCTTCAGGTAGGCAGCAGAAGGCACTAGGAGTGGGGGCTGTGCTCTCCTGCCACTTGCCCAGCCGGGGGGGGGCATGGGATGGAGCCACTGTGCCACCTCCAGACAAGTGGCATGCAGTGGTGGGACCCAGCCCAGCCTCCCTGCACCTCCCAGATGAGCCATGACAGGGCATGGAGGAGATAGGGATGTGCTCCTGCATTTGAGTGTGGTGGCCATGGGGAATTTTAGGGTGGCTGCTGTCTCCCCATCCCCCCATAACCTCTCTCACTGTGGGGGCATTGATCTGTTTCCTCTTCCCCTTGCCCCTTCCCTTTCCCCATGCCCCTTCCCTTCTCCCTCCACCCACCACAACAGTCTAACCAGCTGGAGGCATCTGTGCCCAGTATCATTGAGGATTGCCTGTATAGTCTATGGCCAAATCTCCAAATCTCCCCAAATCAATTTGAAGGGTTCCAATTTGATTCAGACCTAATAATGGGTCTCCCGATTCAGTTCAGATTCAGAGAATCGGCTGCCAAATCAGGCCAAATGTCCTTCAAATCAAATTGCCTACCGAAGCTTCACACAACCCTAACAGCCAGCAAGGCAAAGCAAGCTCATGGTTTGGGACACCTGAACAACACAGTGCAGCAGCCAGGCACCTGCATGGCACAGTGCAGCTAGGACCTGGAGCTCCCAGCCACTTAGAGGTTGGACAGCCCTTGTCTGAAGGTCCTCTTTTGCCTCCATTTGGCTACTGGCATTAATGAGTACAGGATGAAGTAGAATCCCAAATTGTGTGTAAGTGCTAAAAACTGCAGTGACATGGCTGCTGGCAGAAAAGGAAAAAAAAGGGAAAGGGAAAAGAATTCTGCCTGCTGTGTGGCATAATATTTTATAACATGTTTTATATTTTACAAAGAACATTTTTCTATGGTAACAGCTCCTTGTTCTAAGCTGATTTCTCAGGGGAGGAGCAGTGTAGCTTTCTTGCATAAGATCTTGAATACTCCTAGTGAGTAATCTTTTTGGAAATATTCCCAAAACATATTTAATTCAAATCCTAATTCTAAAAGCAGTGTGTGTGTGTGACATTATTATTTTTGTGCAAGGATCATTTTGCTGCTCTGAGGTTTAATAACCTATACATTTACTTAAACAGAATTTTAATTTTAAAACTGTCTGTAATCAGGCTAAATGGTAACTAGCAATATTATTCATTAAATGTAATGTCTTAAGTGATCTTCATCTATTTTATATGTTCCCTGAGACACTGCACGCGAGACTCATTCCTTTACAGAATATAGAAAGTTGCTTTTTCAAATGTAGCCTTAATTTGCAATAGGACATTACCATATTCTCCTTTTGCCACGTTCACTTTTCATGCATTAACACAAGTGAAAGTAATAGACATGAGTAAAAATTATCTAGGCATGCAGGTCTCAAAATCTGTAAGTACAAAACAAAGGTATTTTGTGATCTCATTGACTTTATATGTGTAAAATCTATCACCTACTCACAAAGGCTGCTATTAGAATTGCCAACTACACTTGTACCGATTCATACTCAAAAGTGAATGTTTACATGTTTCAGAAGGTGGCTCTATTTTATGTTCAGGAAAACTACTTTTTAGAAATAATCAGAAGGTATGTCTTTGGAGCATCAATCACAACTAAAAAATCCAGTTCCATCAATTTTCAGACTTTCTGCAATTTAACGTAATTTCTTTCTTCCCAATTGCACTACCTGTCAACTAATTTTGCAATCTGTAAGACAAATTTCAAGGGCCACTTTAGAATCAGTACACATGAATTAATGGATTACCTGGATCTCGTATTGTAAAGTGGGCTAATTTAAAATCTCTGACCAGACTGTCAAAGCTGATAATACTTTGTTCATTCCAGTGAGACAGTCCATTAATGAGATAAAACAGAGGTGATATTTTACACTGTTTGTTAAACTTCCAGTAATACTTCCTCATTCACTTTGGAATCAACTAAGTTTCTACGTGATTGCATTTCAGGTCAACTCAGAATTTCAATGATTTCCTTTAGCTAGAGCTTCAGGCCCTCTTCATTAACAATATAGAGTATGATGCTCTGCTAAGCAAAATGGAATTTGTGAACAGATACATTATATTTCAGGTTACAGCAAGAAAGAATTATTTTGCAAATGTCTCCAGTGTGATGATCAGGGTTTTTTTTGGTTTCATGTTTTTTGGGGGCAAGCTGAAAGTGTCTAGTCAATGGTTATTAAGGAGGCATAGACTTATGGAATTTGTCATGTGAGGGATTATTTTCCTTGTGTTGAAGTTTGATAGGTAAAACAAAATCTGATGAAATACCTTACATTTTTCAGGTGTATTTTTAAATGGTTTGAGTTACCAAGGTTCTAATAACAAAAATGAATTTGACGTATAAATCAAATAAGATATAGAACACATGTATGCAAATATGCCATCATTGCTTTGCACTGAAAATAACATACCAAGTCTCTGAAAGGCACCAGACAAGTAATTATAGAATACCCCATTTCCTTTTTCACCACCTACCCAGGCCTACTTATTTGACTCACTCAACATTTAGGTCATGCATCTTATTCTGTAAGCTCTGTGAGGGAGAGAATGTCATTTACAGGATATTTATATAACATCAAGAATAAAGAGACCTGGCTTGGTTGACTACCCGTCACCACAATATCAATGTTAAATAAATTGTAATGGTATCAAACACTCTTTTGTAATGTTTTCCTTCTATAAGCATGAGTCCTAATCTTACAAGAAATGCAATGCAAGCAAACCTTTGAATCCAGGTGGACCCTGGTGACTTTAATAAGGTTCTGCATAGTCACACAGTCATAGTGACACAGAGCTCGCTGAAAGAGCTAGGGGTTAATTAACTAATACCCTGAAAACAAATTAAACTTACAAATTTTCTCTTTTTGATCTATTAATGTCATCTTCTTGGTTCCTTACTCTGACCCAGGTTGGGGTCCAAGATGATATAGAGTCCTCTCTACATACATCTTCTCATAGCTTTCATTCCCTGCACTACATTTTCACATGTAAGCACTAGAATGCATTCAACTACCTAAGTTAAACCACAGGCTCAGAACTTCAAGCTGCTGTAGCACAAATATCTCTGAAGTTGAGCAAGTTTCTTTTATCCAGCCCTGGAATTTTTGTCTTTCAGATAAGCAAATTACCAAGTCAACAAGACATTTCTGATGCACATTTATGCACAACCAACACTGCTGGTCTAATGTTAACTTCATGTATTTTTCAAATGTGTTTACTGTTCCACAGAGGCCTGGAAAGCCAGTATATTTATCTAACATGTCTGGGGATGTAATAATGTATCTTGCTTAAAGTAATGGCATTGGGTATGGATCAATACTTGCTAAATGGGCATGCTCATTGGCTCACATCCCTCACCATGTAAGAAGCTACCTTATATCAATTTCAGGGTAAAACTTGAGCAAAACAGGTAGAGCATGCTTTAATGTGGTGCTTCCAAATATAATCTCTTCATGGTGTAGACATGAGATCTGACTTACAGTTTAATTTTCTGCCAATTAATACCCTCCAAAACAAGATGGGTAGATAGAAGAGATTTCCACAGAGGGAGTTTCATAAAGGAAGCACTTCTGCATTTTGATTATTTACCTATTCTTTAAACTACATTTAACTCTCTTAACCCATTCTGGTAGACCAATGGAATGGTGGCTGGCAGCTGACCTTTACCTTTACAAGTTTGACTTCTAACATCTAATATAGTAACATTGACATCTAACATAACTTTGACATCTACCCAATATTCTGAAGGTCAGTTTGATATCCACAATCCCCCATTCTATCACACTTCTGCAACTTTGTGTCACAGGAAATGCACAAGGTTATTCAAGGCTTCTTAGTCCAACTGCCAGACTGCCTGCCTTGGACTGACTACACTAGCAAGAATCCATTTTTTGTATCACCTTCTGTACACAGATTTCTTCATTCCTAGAAATTGCTATGGTCAGTAGTTACTTTTACTGCTCTGACTATGCTTCAATACTTGCCATAAGGTACACGATTCCTTCCAGCAATTTGGAAACCATATCATCATCTCTCATTAAAACACCTTGTACTTCTGGCTAGGCATCATTCGTAAATGAAGAAGCAGCTTACATGTCATAATTTCAAGTATGCTATACATCACTTATTTTGTTAGTTGTACACCTGTCAATTGCTGGTATGGCAATTTTTCACCTGGAATGGCCACTTTTCCTCCAGAAAAAAAAAACCTGGAATATTTGTACATTCATGGTTTGTAACAAGAGAGTGGCGATTGTCCTGATAGAAACAGAATATCTTTACATGTCCTATGTGGGGGAATTACAGTGAGAAACTAAATTGTTCTTTGAGTAATTTACGTCATTTCCTTTTCATTGGTGACGCACAGGGGGTGCACGCAGGTACACATGCACCCCTTGAGATTGGCAGTGCACCCCCTGAGAGAAATGCCACCGACGTACCAGTCAGTGCTCGTCACTCCCCCAGCCACTGCTGCTGGCACCACTGCCTGCAGATGGTCGCCATCCCCCTCTTCCCCCACCAGCTTCTGGGGGCACGTGTCGTTCATGTTGCATTTACAGTTTTGGAGGCAAGGCTTCTGATAGCATGACAGCCATCCCAGATAACATCATCTTCTCCATCCCTTAGATTCTAGACCAACTACCATCCACATGTCAGTTAACTTGTTTTTCTTAAATTTTAAATTTTCTTAAAATCACTGTGATGTGGCAGACAGCAAATCTACTCTCTCTCTCCTCTCAAAGAAATGATGTGATCCAACAGCTTTTGATTATGAGTAACACTTGAAAGCTAAATTAAATGCCTCTCCTTGGGCCTAAACTATCACATTTTGTCCATTGTTTTGCTGACTTAGTACAATGTAACATTATTTCTGTCTTCTCAGATGAGAGTTTCCTGGTGTTGTATACTGTGAGTTGAGTATACAAGAATTACTTAAAGATCTCTCTAAATATTCCTTTTACCATCTCGAGGATGCTACTAAAAAAAAAATAATCATAGGCTTTCCTTATGGTCCCATTTTTAAATGTTCCTTTGCCATCTCAAAGACATTACTAAAAAGCAATTATAGGTGGTTTACGTGTTTATTATTTTTATGGCTGATTACGATACCCAGTTTACATTACTTCTTCCTAAATCACCCTGTAGATTACCATTTATATTTAGAATTAACAGCCAAATGTTTTACTTGGTAACTTTAAATGGACAAACTACTCTTACTGGGAACAGAACTTATAATTTTAATGCACCTTTCTTGACGAAATTGACACTTAATGGCCCAAACCCATCTCCATCTTTAGATAGGCAAGTGGCATCATAAACCACTTAGATTTTTTTATACCACTCCACATGAAAAGGCATGTAATGCTGTAAATCACCAGAAAAGGGGGAAGGCCTCACCTTTCTGCCCTCTCACCTAGTAGTTAGGGCACTTGCTCAGGGAGCTTGAGACACTTCTCACACAGAAGGGTTTGAACATGCATCTCCCAGTGCCCAGCAAAGTGCTCTAACCCCCAGGTTTTGCAAATTGCCAACTGCTCAAATCACAAGTGAAACCTTATGAGGGGGATAAGGCAAAGTGCCGCATTTATTAAGTGCTTAATACACACCACAAACACACACACCACAAACACACACACAGAGCACATCCATACCCCAATTTCTGTTCTGTGCTGGCATACGTTACCAGTCTTATTCGTGCTTGGATCAATTTAGTGGCCAGCCAAGTTGATCATGAGTAGGAGCTGGGCTCCTGCCAGTCCATCTCATCAGATGAACCAGTGCTCCATGATGACATGTAGAAAAAGAGCCAAAATTGATATGTATCACCCATCTTTTATAGCCTTGTCAATTCACCCAGTCCTCTGGGATTTTGCTGTGTTATTACTGTGTTTGCTCTTCCTTGAAAGTCAATTGCCATTGTTCTCTCTGTTTTAGGGTGAATTTTTCTTGTTTTGGTCTTTTATCTGTCTGCATTCTTCATCCAATCACCAGCTGAGACTGGGAGAGTTGCATTAAAAATCTGTGTAAGTGACCCACATAAGTGCTATTTATCAGCTTAACAGGGAAATAATTTTGAGCTAGTATAACCTACTATGAAGTGCTTAGAGCTTTTAAACCCAAACAAAAGATGTTAATACTACAGATTTTAGGAAGATCCTTAAAATTAAATATTTGATAAGGCAAGAAACAGCTTAGACTAAATAAAATTTAAATGAAATAAGCTGCCTTTAGAAGTGAGGTCAGAAAGCTCTCAAAAGCATTAATAAATTTCTCTGCAAAATTAATACATGTATTTTCTTGACCTCTAATAGATACAGAATGGATAATATACCTAATATGGCCTAACTAAATGTCACTCTTCTAAGTCAATTTTTATCTGTTACATGGATAGAGTCAGTGGAATTATTGAAGTCAACCAGATTGCTCTGAACTTATATGATTGAAATGAATAGAAAACTTAGAGTAGCAATAAAATTAATAGAAGCAGCTACTAACAAGAGTAGAATCTGACCTTATCATTCTAAGAGAAAACCACTTACAGAACTCTGTCTAGCTAGTATGACATGGAGAAAATTGTTGCTTTGACAGATAAGTTCGGAGGCACTGCAAGACAAAACAGGACCATCTTCTATTTCTGGGAATAGTTTGTATGATAAAATAGATTATTTGTATACACAGTAGTGAATGTAGTTTTGCAATTGCATACAGTCCTGTATGCCCCTCATTTTGATTTATGTTATGATCTGATTCTGTTTTAATCCAGTTATTACATAATTGACTTATAGCTACATTATTTTCATTTAGTAATAACTTTCAGTTGTTCTAACAGATTTTTCAAAGCAATAGATGTTAACTTAAAAAATCTCAACAATTATTTATATCTAACTATGAATTATGAGGAATTTATATTAGTACAGTGGTGTATTCTCACCTTCATTTGGCACACTACTCCTTTTGTTTTTATTTCATGTTGTAGTTTTACCTTTTGTTTTGGACAAAATCAACGATAAGACTTTGACCACTGATTTCATACTTTCTAGGATAAAGGAAGTTAGAAGAAGTAAATCCTGTTGCTCAAATTTATCATGGCTTGGAAAAATCTAATAAACCAGAGGTACTAGGCTCCACAGCTACACAGCAGCAAAAAATCCCAAGAAAAAAGTAAATACAGACATAAATACAAGGCAGCTTCACATACATTCAGCCTTAGGTCCAGGGATAAGGTCCGTATATCTGGCTCCTGAGCAGCATAAAAAAGAAGTAAAGGATGAAAGGTCACCATCTAACAGAGAGTCAGGGAAGCAACCAGGGCCTCAAGCAGTCCTCATTTCCAGCCACTGAGACATCTGACCACTCTGGGCTTTTAATCTCCCCAGGGCCTATTATCCCCCAAACTTTCCCAAAGCTAGAAAGGAAGGCCAATGAAAATGCATACACCTGAATTTGCAAGGTCACTGAATTCTTCTATGTCTGCCCACTTTTTACTCCATCACATTTTTTCCAATGCAGATAGATCCAGAAGGGTTAGTTCTAGCCCAGAATGGGCACCTCTACATGTGCAATTAATGAGCCTGAATTTTATACATAGAAAATTCAGGTGAATTAAACTGCAGCCCTGCACACGTCTGAATATGTGCCCATTGGAAGCAAATTTGCTTCCAACAGGAGCAGTTCAGTCCAGGCCTGCTCCTATCCTATTCTGCTCCCCTGCAGCAATGAGGGGGGAGCTCCAGGTTTCCAGGCAGCTGCCTCCCAGCCACATTGAGATTGGAACCTGCCCTGATCTCCACGGGGCTGGGAGAGCTGTCCTGCTTGCCAGGCAGCTGCCTCCAAGCCACATGGTGATCAGGACCTATTCCATTCTCCATGTGCCTGGAAGGCAGCTTCCTACCAAACTGAGACAGCTCTCCCTGTCCCCGGTTGCCTAGGCTGACTGGGAGCAATTAGCTCCTGGTCAGCATCTACTTGTGCACTTTGGTACATTAGTTAAATGCACCAGTTTCTAGTACCTGTATATACAGGTACTAGGTAATAGTACATTAGACTAATCTACTGCACAGTAATGGCTGTGCACATTGGAGGACCTTCTCAGCAGTACAGCAGCAGAAAGGATCTTGGGGTCACTGTTGACTCCAAGATGAACATGAGTTGTCAATGTGACAAAGTGATCAGTAAAGCCAACCACACTTTATCATGCATTAGCAGGTGCATGACAAACAAGTCTAAGGAAGTGACACTTCCCCTTTATGCAGCATTGGTCAGGACACAATTGGAATACTGCATTGAGTTTTGGATACCACACTTCAAGAGGAATGTGCACAACCTCGAGAGGGTTCAGAGGAGGGCCACTCCTATGGCTGGGGGCCTGCAGGCAAAACCCTATAAGCAGAGTTTGATGACCCTGTATCTCTTCAGCCTCCACAAGAGAAGGTTGAGAAGGGATCTTGTGGTTGCCTACAAATTCATCAAGGAAGGGCAGCAAGGAATAGGGGATGCTGTGTTTACCAGGGCACCCCTTGGAGTTACTAAGAGCAATGGCCACAAACTGATGGAGATCAGATTTAAGTTAGACATCAGAAAGAGCTTCTTTATGGTAAAGGTTGCCAAAATCTGGAATGGGCTTCCAGGGGAGGTGGTGGTGTCCCCTGCCTTAGGGGTCTTTAAGAGAAGGCTAAACCCCAGCACTCTTTCCTGTCCAGGGCAGGAGTTCAGACTCAATGATCTACTGAAGTCCTTTCTGACCCTAACATCTATGAATCTATGAATCTATGTAGATGGTGACACTTTACTGTGCATCAGATTAGTCTAATCTAGATCATGTGGATACACCCAATGTTTCCTGCACCCCTGTATATTGAATTTACAGTTAGGTAAGAATCCAGGGACCCAGTGAAATGGGCAGGGAACTTTTTGTTGTAGAAGGTTCAGTTTCAGGTTGAAAGAAAACCCATGAGCTGCTATAATTCCTCTTATTCCTCTTGTATTCTATAATTCTAATTTTCAGTTGCATAACAGAGATATAAACCATCATGTAATGGCATTTCATCGAATACATAACACATTCAGATGATTCTTTGCCAGTAGCAATATGATTAATGGCCTGCTGTTTTAGCATCCACAGAAATTAACAAGTTTTTATTCAGCAATTGGAACAATTATTATACTGGAAGTTGGTCTTGGATTTGAAAGACACTGTAGATTTGAGTAATTACATCTATTAACAGACAATATGAACTCCTTTCCCCCTGTCTGTTATAACAAACTAGCAACAGTACTGCAAATGTGTCATTTAAAGCTGTAGTGCATCAGTAAATGCCCAATTTTGTAACTTTTAATTCCTAAAATGTAAATCCTAAGTAAAGCTAACAATCGCCTTGAAAATTCAGTTTCTTTATTCAGTGGTAGAGAAGAAGATAGAGATTATCTTCTTTCAAACACTTTTTAGAATTCACTAAAAAGACCCTTTTCACAATCCGCTTTTTAATGCATGTTTTCCTTAGCTATAATTTTCATCAGAACACTGCTATTAGCTAGCATTTTTTACTCGAGGATGTAACTCTACAATGATGCAAAAGATTAATTGATGGGATATGCTCAGCTGCTGAAATTTTTAAAGACATAATCAGAAAAGTAATTCTACTCATGTGCAATGGTGTCATCCTCAGCAACAGCATTCTAGTTTTTGGACCAGACTTTGGCAGAACACAATCAAGCTTTTAAAATAGCTTTTATCTGGAACCTAATAATTTAATAATAAATTAAACCAAATGTGCATCCAACATGGAAATGCTTGAATTGTATGGACAAGGGTGTTTTTTTTGGGAGGGGGGAGGGTTATAGTTACAGTCAGGGCTCCCAAAATATATACATCCAAAAAAATGCAACAGTGGGTACTTCTACATGTGCATTAACATGCTTTAGTTAATGTGCATTAAATTGAATACCTCCAGGTGCATCTACACATGGGCTTTAATGCACATTAGCTTATTTTAATACACAATAAACCATCACTAAAAATCTGCTATTTAATGCAAATTAAAATAGGCTAATGTGCATTAAGTGTCACTTAAAACCCATGCTGTTTAGTTAACATGCATTAAGACTGGCTAATGAGCATTTTCTTAGGATATTTTTACACATGCTCTGAGAAGCGTGGGGGGGCACTTTAATTAGCAAGGACTTTTCATTAAATGTGCTTAAGCGTCACATGTATTAGCAATCCCTATGCTGAAAAATGGTGGCAGGGCACTTTCAACTAAATCTCATTGAACGAGCTTTAGTTCAAAGTATCCGTCGTAATTTTTTGGCATGGGGACACTAATACACATGACACCAGAGTCTGCTGGAGCATATTTATTTCCAGAATGTCTGAGCTGGCTCTCTGAGTCTCTGTATATAGGAGACTCTAGTACCTCACAATGGAGGTACTAGATTTAGTGCATATTAACTAAAGCGCAATAATGCACATGTAGACATGCCCTTTGTGAGGTATTAAGAACATTCACAATAGCCTGTCTTAATACACATTAACTACATAGCACAGGGCATTTATACACATATTTTTTGTGCGGTGATGTGCTGGAGATGCACATGTGAACTGATGCGCCCGGCACTGTGTCGCATACATTTGTATAAATAGCAAAATGCACATCAGCACTGGGAAAAAAGCAGCAGTGTGCTTTTGAACTAAAACACCTTCAATGTGTTTTAGTTCAAAAACATGCCACCACCATTTTCTCAGCGCTGACGCATACTTCACTGTTTATACAAATGCAAAACACAGTGCCAGGCGCTTTCAAAACTGATGCTTTAATGCACATTAAAATAAGCTAATGCACATTAAAATGCACATGTAGATGTGCCCAGTATCCAAAGACATTAAACCATATATGGCGTGTGGTTGTGTGTGTGCGAGCGTGCGCACATGCATGCATGTGTACACATGTGGAATGCTACCAGAAATCAACCAAAGACTATAAATTCAGGAGTAAGACTAGAGAAGATGAACTTCATTCTAACTAAAGGAGAGAAAAACCTGGTTTTCCTCTGTTGGGAAAATTTTGAGATTTCATTATTTTTTCCTGTGTCAATTGAGACAAATAGCTAAAAACTCATTTTTTCTCCCCATCAAACAGAAACCCCACAAAGTTTCATTCTGAATACTGTGGAATTTGTTATTTCCATATGAAATGTTACAAAGAATGCTATCTGCCCACCTCGGGCAACAGAGGACCGTGAACTAGTGGCAGCCTCAGACTGAAAAAAGACTTATCATTTTCAGTTACAGCCATCACTAAATTTACAGAACTGTCCCAAGTCCACAGCTTCCAGGACTACCCAGAACTCCTGCTGCATGACAGGCAGCTTAGCAGCCCATTGAGAATGGAGAACTTGAAAGACAGGATTTGCAGTTGCCTATTGTATAGACTGCTAGAGAACTGGGAGCTGTGAGGCTGCCAGCTTCTTTCTCAGAGGTGAAGGGCACAACAAGTTTCCTTGTTCTGGACAGTCAAGCTGGCAGAAGTTATTGAAAAATCAGACTTCCCACAAAATGTTTTTTGATTTCATCAACAAAATTGTGACAACAAAACTATTTCATTAGAATTTCTCTGATCAGCTTTCAACCTAACGGAAGTAATAAAGATGTCAACCCAGAGTAAAATTGGAAGCAATATTAATGCTTTAGTACACTGACAAGAGAAATTCTGGTAGTGGTGGAGGGGAGGGGGTAGAGGAGGAGCTATAATCAAAAATGTCAGTTAAAACAGGCACCAAAGAATAAATACAGCATTTTTCTCAAACACTTTATACAAATTGATAACATGAGGACTCATAATTGAATATATTTCCTTTAATTATTCTTAAGAAATGGTAAATGCCACATGAATTGGTAAAAGAGGTTCATTTTGAAGTTTGTACAAGATAAATGATCTTTAAGTGGGCAATAACAGGATGCCAGATTATTCCAGAATTGAATCCTTTTAATACAAAAGTCTACATTTTTTTTTGTGCCTAGAAATAATATCTTGGTAATGCAGAACAAAGGGAATCATTGGAGTTTAAGTGTTTCAAATTCATTTCCCCCCTTTTCCATTTAAATTCTTATTATACCAAATCACAATGGTATCTAAGTACACTTTAGAACTTACGAAGAAATGGAAGGACTCTGTGATCCTGTTTCTTTAGAATACTGTTCTTAATGGGGATTAAAAAAATCACAGAAAGTCTTTTTTTTCTAAAAGTGAACAAAGAAACTTATTAAAATAAAGACTGTCTTTTAACCATACGCTTACCCTGTTACTGCTTCACTGCAGCAGCTCCTTCTTAGAATCTTTCCCGGTTTCCTCCTTGACTGGCTTTCATCTACATTTTTTCCCTCATATGAATAATCTTAAAAAGAAAAATACCCAACATTAACAACAGTCTTAGAAACAGACAAGTCACTGACTTTAACGCTCATCAAGACATTTTTTGTCCAGTTCATTCGAGTTATGAAGAAAACCCCAAAAGTGTAGAGACCCATTCAATGAAGCAAGGGCTCTCTTCCACAGTATTATTCCTCTTTTACTAAGATCTGGATGCAAGTACCATTGCTGCTGCAGTCACATACCCATAGACCCTGCATTATTAGACATTTGTGAGATCTAAATAAATATTAATTCAGAGTGAGTGAGGGATTTCCCAGGAATATAAGAGAACCACAGGCAGGGAAACAGAAGGCAGTGCAGCCACGGCTGAATTTCTTTTCAGGCAAATAACTCTTGGATTAGAGTAATAAGATTATTCTGTTCTGACAGTGAATTGCTTGAAGCAAACAAAAACATTTGAGCCCATGTCACTCTTGTATGAGCTTCCCTCTCCCCACTTTTTGCCAACAACCCAAATATTGTATTAGAGTTCCTGCAGTTGCACTTAGCAAGGAAAGAATGAAGCATTTTAAAGACAGGCTTGCTGAAGCATGGAGAGAGAAGTTATGAAATGCCACTGTGCATCTTAGAAGGACAAGATGATCCTAAATAGCACAGTGATAGCTTTTTCCATCTTGAATGCTTTCTCAGTATTCCCTCATTACATTCTCTTGGCTAAATAACTTGTAAGAGGCATTTCTCAGCCCCATAGGCACTAAGCAATGTTTTTATCACTGCACGGCTAATGTTTTTTTTTAGATCATTTGCTCTATTTTGGGGGGTTTGCTTCTACTGCCAACAATTTCCATGGCTCACTAGACCAGACTCATATAGTTTGGCTATGTATGAAAATTGTTTCTTCTGTATAGGACTGTGTAAAAATAAAGGCGGTATCTCTACAGAATGCATTATAGCCTACCTTTTAAAATGAGTAGTCCTTTCAATTGCTAAATTTGCAACACCTTACTGAAGTCTGCTTTCCAGTGCATGGTGGATCAACACTCTCAGGCCCCTTTCAGATGTCCCAGACTTGAGCATTCAAAAATTACTTATTTTAGAAAAATATTCTTCTTTATGTTAAGAATAACTCATTAATGTTTTCAAAGCACTTTGATAATATAAAATAGCCAAGAGAGGTTGCCCTGAATATTTATGATGAGCTACTTACTGTAATTAATAAGATCTATGTTTGGCACAGACTGGCCATATCTGCATGAGATGCTGACTGCGCAGTAGCCTGATACTACTGTTGTCTGACAAAAACCGTGATGTGATGTTAGTGTGGAGTAGCATTAGGCTACTGCTCAGTAGCATCACAAAAAAGGAGTTTTATGCAGAGATGAACCTACCTGGACTGGGCTGGACTTGACAACCTCCTGACGTCTCTTCCAGCCGTACATTCCCATGATTCTGTTTAGTGTAGTACTCATTTCAATCAGTATGGCAAAACAAATATATTGATCTTTTAAAGTGGATACAATTGCTGTGTTGTCTGTGGTGCTAAAAACTAATCTTCCACAAGGGGTCCATGCAGGGCCACAAGGGGGAAATCCCCAGATGGAGACATGGTCTTTTACTCGCACAGAAATCAAAGAATTGCAAGAGCAACATAAAGCTAAACTAGGGGAGCCGATAGTAGATTGGTAAGTTTGAATGTATAGTGAAGAAGCCTCAGCAGTATCTGTAAGTCACACCGAGGCAGCACAATTGGTCCTCCGCCCTGAAATCTAGTTGGGTCAGTGGGTCGGGCAGGACCAAAATATTACTGTTTTCTGCTGCAATGCAAGTGGCTGCTGCAGGTTACGGTAACATGGAAGAAGAGTTTAACCCCCTCCCACAAGCATGGCTTGATTTAGAGGAAGCCATTCATTGTCTTTACCGGCTGTCTTGGACAGAAATTATTCAAGCAGGAAACTGGAGGCATACTTTAGATGAAAAATTAATAACAGAGGCCATGTGGAGAAAGTTTTGCCAGAGATTGCCCACTGAATGCACCTCAGTTCTCCTGGCATTGCAACAAGAGTTAGTGACTCACCCGGTAAGAGATGTGATATGGAGGCTAGTACAGCTTCTGTCCATCTTGCAGAAGCCAGGGCTTCCCAAACCAATAAAAACTGCCAAGGCCATGGCAGTGGCCCCCAAAGAAGATGACCCAGCTGGGCCCCCCAAGTCCGGAAAAGTGGGAAATGAAAAACCCAAAGCTCCGCAGGCGCAATGTGGAGAGAGCTACTGGCAGCAGGGTTTAGTAAAGAGTAAATTGACAAACGGCCTACCATAGTCCTGCAGGGGTTATGGATCAAACACTGTGAGGATGAAAAGGGGAAGAAGACAGAACCCTCGGCACCCCCCGGCCCCCTGCAGTAGGAGGCCCGGCCGACCCAGCCCCTTAATCGGGGACCAGTAACACAGAATAATATTAGCCCCTTGATCAAAGTGCCTACAAAGATTTGTTTAAATAGAAGGAAAAAATTAGTTGACATGCTACTAGACACTGGTGCCCAGCTATGTGTTTTGGACTGTGCAGAATGGAAAGGGGCACAGGGAACCCCCTACCAAGTGGTAAGATTTGGAGGTGCCAGACAACCAGGACATTTGGTCCAACCCACATTCACCTTGCCTAAGGGCTCCGTAGTAACAGCAGCTGCTGTAATGCTCTGAGGCGGGCCAAACCTACTGTGACTAAATGTGTTGCAAGTGCAGCAATTTATTCTTAAACAGGAAACCTGGCAGTTTGGCTGTACCACTGCCCAGGAAATTGAGCAGGAAGACGTGATGATGGTGCTAGCCCTATGTTTTATGACCCCACTAACTCTGCCAGCCACGAAGGTGGTACACCGATCTCAATACTGCACACCCTTGAGGCAACACAACCCATCCAGGACATCATCAACCAGCAGCTGGAGAATGAAACCATCATTCGGACTCATTCTCCATACAACAACCCGGTGTGGCCGGTACGTAAACCAAGTGGGGATTGGCGATTGACTATTGACGTTAGAGCTCTGAATGCAAATACCCACCATTTGACAGCTGTAGTCCCATCCATGTCTGCGTTAATAGAAAACATTAGGTGTTATGGACCCCAGTGGATGGGATCCATAGACATTAGAGACATGTTCTTTGCTACTCCCATCCATGAAGGCCTTTGTTTGCCTTCACGTAGCTAGGACAGCAGTACACCTACACAGTCCTACCCCAGGGTTGGGTGCATAGCCCCACCTGGGCCCACAAAGTGCTGGCTGCAGTGGTCCATGAAGTCCAATTAAGCCACCCAAAGGTGCATGTCTGGCAGTATGTCGATGATGTCATGGTGGGAGGCCAGGACCGGGAATGAATCATTTGTGCTTTTGAGTCCCTAAAGAAGAAAGTGAAGGCATTTGGATTCACGCTGTCCAGCAAAAAGATCCAAGAAGTTGGGCCCCAGTGTGAGTTCCTGGGAATCCAGTGGCAACAAGGTGGACACACCATACTGCCTAAGGAGCTGCAAAGCCTGGTAGATACCCCTGCCCCCAATAGTGTAAAAGAGCTTCAAGCCCAGCTGGGAGGGCTTAATTTCTGGCACCTGCATGTCCCTGAGTTTAGTGTGTTGGCCTTTGTATAATTTGTGCAAGAAAAAGGCACAGTGGGAATGGGGCTCCAAGCACCAACATGCCATGAGGGCCCTCAAGGAGGCAGTAACCATTCACGTCTCCCTAGCAGCACGACGCCCAGAAGGGGAGCTCTGGCTCTATGTAAATGTGTCCAATGGGGGGCCCCAGTGGAGCTTATGGCAAAGAGATACACCTAAGGCAGAGGGAAAGCCCCTTGAGTTTTGGAGCTGAGGCTGGAAGAGGGCCGAAGCCCAATACACCCTGCTAGAACAAATGCTGTGTGCAGCAGCTGCAGCTTTAGAAGCCACAGAGGCCCTAAGAGGGGAGTTACCCACTGTTATAACTACTTCGGTAGCCATCCTGGGAATGGTATTGTCCGACCGACACCTCCCGCCTAGGGGGAGGACCCAAGAAACAACACTGCAGAAATGAATCTATTATATTTTAAGTCAGGCACTTAAAGAGACATCCAGCACTAGTGGAAAAGGTCACAAAAAATACAGTCAACATATACCCAGATGCAACCAGATCTGATGAGCCATCTCCCATCAAGGAAGCACCTCCTTTCTCACCTGACATGGAAACATCAAAAGACTTAGAAGTCTGGTTCACTGATGGCTCAGCCAAATGTTGCACCTGGAGGAGTGCTGCCATATGAATTCAAGATGGTATGCATCTTACAATAGAGGGAAATGGCCAAAGTGCACAGTATGCTGAGTTGGCTGCTGTAGTCAACATGGCCAACTATGAACTGTTACTAAGGTCAGGCTATACAAAACCCATCTATATCTACTGCGATTCATGGATGGTAGTAGAGGGTTGTACCAAGTGGCTACCCTTATGGAAAAAAGAAAACTTCAAAAGACAAGGCAAAAATATTTGAAGCTATTGTAACCCGGAAGGTACTCCAAGAGGTACCCCCTCTCCAATTGAAAGGATCAAAGCAGGTGCACAAGCACTGTGGGAGGTGTAGGGACTCTCCTCCCCTCTAGAGCAGAGCCATACCACCAATGGGGACTTAACCATATACCATTTAATGCTGGGAACATAACAGGCATAAATCAGAGGGTATAGTGGACACTACAATGCCCCAAGGGGGCAGGATTCAACAAAGGTTAGACACTTACAATCACTGACAAAAACAGGGTTAACAAAATATAAAACTCACACAGCAGAACAAACAATATGGGTTGGTGAAATATACAAAGGGCACAAAATGCAAAACGTCAAATAACAAGGAAATATAGGGCCTTGGTACCTGGAGGGGGAGAAAGAGGGGAAAACACAATGGCCTCTTTCCACTGCAAGAAGATTTGTTTCTTGTTATCTCACTCACCCCAAGTCACCTCAGCTGGGACTATGAACCCAGATCTCCCATGTGGTAAGCAGGAACACTACCATACAGCCACTACTGTTAGTACTGCTCCAGCCTGCTAGGGGTCTTGACCTTCCCGGAGCCCCAGCCTCATGTTGAGCTGCCTGGCCTCTGATTCGAGGAGCTAGAAGCAGGGCTGGGAACCCCTCAGGTCACTGCTCGGATCCTTCCTGGAGCGGGGGAGGCTCTCCTGCTGGCTGGGGCCTCTCCTTGGGGATCCTGGAGCCCAGTGGGGGTCTTCTCCTGCTGGCCGCATGCCGCACTGCTGAGAGTCCCACTGCTTCCTGCAGGTCCTGCTGTTTCAGGCTCTTCCGGGGCACTGCTCGTGCCCCACTGGCTCAGCTCTAACCAGCTCTGTGAAGCTCCTTCCTTGTTGTCCCTCTCCGGTCTCTCCCCTGAGTCAGCCCATGCTGCCCCTTTTATCCCCCTCAAGGTGACCCAAGGGGCCAATTGGGACATGGTGGGGGGTGAGTCTCTGGGGCCTGATTGGTGCAGAAAAGGAATCCCAAGTCCTCCAATCATCTTTTACCCCTTCAAAACCCCCAGGCCAAATCATTACCAGATTGGTGAGGAAAGGGAATCCCAAATCCTCCAATCATATTTTGCCCTTTCAAAACCCCTGGGCCAGGTCATTGCCAGCTAGCCCGTCACACTATGATAACTGGAAAACTTTGTAAATAATGGCAGAGGGAGTCCTTCCCCTACATATACAACATGTTAGTGCAGAACATGGAAACAAAAAAGCTAAAAGGCCTGAAGCAAAATAGAACAGGCAAGTAGATAAGCTAGCCAAAAGCAGCACAGAAGCCCTTGTTGCTGAGGCAGAAGCTCAGCCACCCCCAGAGAAGGCACCCAGCCCCTCCCTCCAGGAAACCCCTGGAGTGCTAGCTGCAGAATGGCTGCATCGACAGCATGGGCACCCTGGCCGTAATGGCACTACTCGCCTAGCAGCCACCTGGGGCATTCACCTAACCAAAAAGGAAGCACGGGAATTAGTCAACTCCTGCATCACCTGCCAGGAAGTCAAGGCCCGACTAACCCCTGCCTTAACCACTCCTTTGTCATTACGTGATGGGAAAGTAATATGGCAAGTTTGGCAAGGTGACTGTATAGGCCCACTTCCCAACACACCCAGAAAGTGACAGTATGTGTTTGTAGCAGTGGAAGCAGTCACTAGAATGATGTTTGCTCAGGCCTTTGCCAAGGCCACTGCACAGGACACCTGTGCAGCACTAGAAAACCTGCTAGCCATCTACCCACCTCCTGTAGAGCTGCAAAGTGACAATGGTTCACATTTTTGCAACCATCTTGTCTATGAGTGGGTTGCAAAACGTGAAGTCCTGTGGACCTATCACATTCCCTATCACCCACAATCTACTAGACTAGTAGAATGAGCCAGTGGTATCTTAAAGTACAACCTGTGAATGGCCGTTGGTTTGACCTTCAAAGACTAGGACCTGCACCTGGATCACTCAGTCAACTGGGCCAACAATCATCCCCACTCTGAAGGAAGCCCCATGCAGAAAGCCTTTGGTCAAGGTGGGCCCTACGAGCCGGCAGTGGAACGGCCAAGAAGTGGTTGGGGGAAACTCCAGGCAGGGGATCAGGTAGTAGTTAAGCATCCACAGGGAGACAAATAGGAAGGGGTGCTAATGGCACAGGACACATGTAACTCATGGTGTGTATCAAGGTCAGATCCATCTAAAGGGAGCCAGACTCCATTTTTCCTTGTTCCTGCAGATTGGGTCCATCTGCTGGCACACCGTAGCAACCTCGAGGTCGTCATCCTGCTCCAGAGCAATGCCGCCACCCCCATCCAGCAATGAAGGAGTGGAATGCCATCATGACGGGACTGCTAATCATTTGCTGTTGTTTGACTGATGTGGGATAGTCCCATGCTCCTGAACCCCAGATTGCACCCACTGCCAAGGGCTCGGACACACTGAAATACTGGGAATGCCCAACTGCAATCGAAGAAGTGCGAAACTAGCCTCTCAGTCGTTGGTGATGGATTGTGGACTGGCAAGGGGGAACCTGTCAATGTTACTGTGGGACAGGGTGGTTACTTGGTTTCCTCCCATATGCCAGAATCGGGAAAAACAACTGTGGGACAGGGGGAGATTGTTGTGGTTTCTTCCAATGGCCCTGGTGCTGTTATATTTTGCCTGCAGGTACACTGCCCACCCTAAGTCCTGATGTGATCACTGCTGTAACCCCGCCTGCAGCTTGAAATTCTACAACCCTCCGGAGCCCAAAGAGATGACCAAAATCTCCGACCCCACCTCCATGGGAAACAATTGCTCCGGCAGTTCCCCTACCCAATGATACTTTATCACAATGGTGTACAGCTCACCAAATACACCGGTCCTCCAAGTATAGCAAGGTACTATAGTGGTTTAAAAACAGCTCTTATGCTGTTAAGTGGTGGTCCACAGAATGGGAAGTAAACACATCCCATGTTCCGGGTATTTTGTGGTTCTGCCATATGGATGAAGGGGGGATCTCTCACAGAATTGAATATACTATAGCCACCTATCGCCAAACAGTCTGGAAAAGTCTGCAGGGCACAGCCCTGGTCAACCCAGAAAAACTGGCTGAACCCATGGGGGCACTGTGCCAGAATAATTTTTGCAAGATACCCATGCCATTGTTGTACCTGGACAATGTGTGTTCAAGTACGCAAATGGAGATGCATCCCAGCGAATAAACCAACCCCACTGGGAAGTTTACCAATCCCAGAAACAAGAAGGGATATGGTTAAGCACCCAAACATGAGAACCCCTGTCCATTTTTTGCATTAAGCTGGGATGCACGTTGCTAATCCAAAAAGAGCCACCACAGGTGTATCCGTACCTCGCTTGCCTAATGTCACCCCATTGTGGAGGTCCTAGACCAGGGCTCCAGTTCTTCTTAATGCCTCCTTGTTTAATATCCATATTACCTTTAACCCTGAACAATAGTTTATCAGAACAGCATTCCCCAACTGTTGTGCTGGCGCCCAACTGGCAGAGAAAATGTTGCGCTGGACTTGGCCAACTGTTTTCCAACCCGTAGCCCAGCAGCCTCCAAGCGCCCATTGACAGTGTGGATTGGCTGTGACAACCATTGGCTGTGAAGCAGCACAAATAAGTTATCTGTTAATGCATGCAGCCTTTCAAGCTGATGCTAATCAAACTTAGAACAGTGCTTGTGCCCAAGTGCAGCTTTTGCTTAACTTTCTCTTTTCCCAGGTGATGAGAGATCTCAGACACAAAGAATGGGCTGCTGACTTAAAATGCCATGGACTACCCCCAGTTTTGACCCAACGGTTAGTTTACCAAGACACATGGAGCACACAATGGAAGGGTTGTAGCAAGACAAAATGCTTTTTTGTCGTACATGGGGTAACAAACGGCACATGGTCCACTGCTCATCTCTTAACAGGACCGGGAGGAGGATGTATGTAGGACTGGGACTTGCATCGTCCCATTTGGGAAATTATAACCCCAGAAGGCCCCAAGTATTTAGCTCAATCTCCAGTGTATCCTGTAAATGGCATTCTAATCGGCTTGGGAACTTTGTAGAGCAGGTGACCCAATAGTGCCCTGACATGATTTGTATAACACCCTACCAGTGACTCCCTACATTACCCTACCTCAGCGGGTTTGTTGGGAAGGTCCTGGCTGCCTGTACTATCCCAACAGAGTGTTTTAGACCTCCTGCACCAGCTGCTGTGCAAAAGCTCAAGATTTTCAAAGAGCATCAGCTATCCTGATTGTCCAAAACCAGGAAGCTATTTTAATGTGGCCAAAAACCCAGCTAGAAAGTCTCACCCTTAACCTAAGTCTTCCAAAGTCCTGGGTTCAAGATGTAGACATGCCTCAACTAAAAGGGTGAGATAAGGTAGCAACCTACATCAACAATTTGCTTGAAGATGCCCAAAAAAGTAAACAGCTTGCTCTCATAGCCCAAGAGGGAGGGCAAATTATTAAGTGTGCTACTAACTTTCCCTTGCTGTGGAAACAGTATGAAGTAATTTGTACTGTGCAAATGTATGCCTTTACTAAAAATGCTCCTTTTCCCTAGTTTGTAATAGTAATATGTTTGGTTATGAAATTAATATTGTTTAATATAATTTTTAATGTTATTATACAATTAAATCTAATATCTATGCCAAAAATAAATGCTGTTTTTGCCAACCATGTACATGCCACCTGGCAAAAATCATATTTGTAGGCCTTACCAAATGCTCCAAAGATGCAAGGGGTGGATTGTGATGGCTAAAACCAAAGAAATTAATAAGAAATAAATATGTGCTTCTTAGAGGCATTTGGAACTTTTGTCTAATATGAAGCTTGTATTTTTGTAACCCGCAAATGTAACTTGTAACAGTTTGTGGAACTGACTAGGCCTCAAAGACAAAGCTATAGCTGTGAAATTAGCTGACCTAACTAATAGTTCTTTCTGGCTCAGAATTTAGCCTTGATGATGATAAAAACTGGATTCAACTGCCTAGCTTATCCAGTACATTTCAAGAAAGAACATCTCAAAAAAGCATAGTCAGAGAGTTCTGAAGGGGCTGGATTTAGGCGGGGTAATGTGAAGATGCTGTGTTGCAATTTGCTTATTGGATAAACCCAAGCTTGGGCAAAAACTTATTATAATAATTTCTAACACCTTTTAACCCCATAGGATAACAGCTATAAAGTAATATTATGAATGACTACATAACTAAAAATTAGCATAATTAGAATATAAAAGAACACACACATCCTAGTAACCCTCGGGAAGGGCAGAACAGAAGGGTCATTGCTGTCCCATACCCCCACGGATCTCTCTTACTCCCTGTGAGAGCAAGGACCGGCTCCTGACTGGAGGGGCTTCCACCGGTTCTCCTTTGGGCAGCCCAGTTCAGAGAGGTCTGACTTCACTGATTCAACTTGACGTGCATCTTCTAACCAAGGGACTACTGATAAGTTACTAACCAAGTGGGAACTCTTGGTTAATTTCTTTACCTGTTTTATTATCACTGTCAATTTTAATCTGTATTGTTATGTTGTCTGTTTATTATCTTAACATTTTTATTAACTATTATATATGGAACTATATCTTTTGTTGTCATAAGTAAAATTCATTCCTTTTTGTAAGTGAAACTTGTCATTTCTTTCCTTTCCAACATCACCTCCTCAATCCCGAAGCAAAAAGCCCAGTGGCTAATAAAGTTGCAGTGCTCAGTCAGTCTGCAACTAAATTGATATACTCACAGTGCCCAGCTGGCCTGTGACAGTTGGACAGCTGGCAACAAAGGTGAGAGACAATCGAGTAGATAACAGGAATCATGCTCATCATTATAGCTGTCTAATTCTGTGTCAAATTCATGATGCTAATGCTGCAGGGTAACTGGTACATATAATATGTTTTAAAGGACATTTTGGTCTCTATAGGCTTTAAAGAAACTTTTTTTCCATCAACAACATCAAGGAAATTACAAGAAAAAAATTAAGGCAAAAATCAAAATCAGGGTTAAATTGAAAGTCACTATCAGTCCAGCTGACTGACTCCTAGCATATCGGTCACACTTCACAGATATTTTGACATAAAATGGCCTTTGGAAAAAAAGCATTCAAATTGGTTTTGTTCTAAATTCATGCTGATACACTGTAAACTGATGACTGCACAGACTGATACTTGTTTTATGTACTGTCATCACAATGCATGACACCAATTTACTTGCAAACTGTCCGTAGTCATTAACATTTTAGGTGAAAAGGGAAAATAACTACCTTCTAATATACTGTATAACCAAATTGCTGGAGCACAAGGGATCAATAAAGTAGTCATTAACAAATCATTCGCTTCCATTTTATTAAATAAGCTGGGCTCAATTCAAGCACATAATGACCTATAGTTTATCTTCACCTTTGTGATATTTATTTCATGTCATGCTACACTGTTTGTGTGGTTTCACGGGAGTCAAACAGATCAAATAACCATGAAGATTAGTGGGTAAAAACATTTGCTGCCAAGTGTTTTGATAATTGTCTTCAAATACCTGAAAGGCAATTACAGAGAGGATGGAAATGGGCTTTTATCTGTGGCCATAAAGAACTGGACTAGGAGCTATGACCTCAAGCTGCAGCAGAGGAAATGAAAGTTGAAGATTAGGAAGAACTTTCTGACTATGACAGATGCATGTATTAGAACAGGATACCTAGAAAATTTGTGGAATTTCCGTTCAAAATTAAGTTGGACAGACACTTGGCTGGGATGATACTGCCTTGAGCAGAGGACTAGATCAGATGACCTTATGAGGTTCCTATTTTCTATGATCCTATGATCAAATGGTTAAGAGTTTGGGGGATTCTTAAACATTTACAAACCTGAACTAACCTATCTGGCCAAATAGAAGAATAAATAACTTTAAAAAATCTAAATCAGGAATCAAAAGCAATATCAGGAACAACAAAATTAGTGACTTATTATTAAAATATATATGGCCATGCTATTGGTATCTTTGTTGCATCTAGAATAACTACAACCTTCACATTTTATCTCCATTGCCACCCTGGAGGTCAGATGGGATGGGCACTTTTTCTACAAGATTAATGTTCCTTGAATTTACAGTTCTGAACAAGAGAATTAGATTGATTTGACTTGCATCAACTAAGCCTAAATATAAAAGTTTCCATTTGGTGGCTGAATGAATAAAAGATTCCCAGTTCCTCTATTAAGTTTACCTCTGGGTGGAACCTACACATTATTCTTTTCACATTGCAGCTGCAATGCCTTCAAAGTCTAAATGAAGTTGTTAAACATCTGTTATTCAGTGTCCTGAGTCTTTGCAACAAACCTTTTCAGGTATTTTAAAGTACTATGGGGATAATTAGCAGATAAGTAGAGTTGACAGAATTTAATTTATTTATTTTTATCCTTCCTTCCCTCTTTGTTCAACTCTCATTCCATTTAATTTTAACAGAATTCTAATTCAAATTACAAAGCGCTGACTGAGGAATTTAGGAATACTGTGTGGCCAAAAAGATAATAGAAGACTGCTTAAGATAAGCACTTAAAGGAATCACAAAGAAGATATAGGAATGAACCATTTTTTTTCACCAAGAACAAAGAAAAAACTAAAGAAAAGCATTACTTCTGCTTACCAGCTAGTGGATAGGAAATAGCAATAAGTAAAGTGCAGCTTCAAAATGGCTTCTGTAGAGTTGCAGCTGCCAAATTTAAAGGGCATGACCAAGAAAAGCATCTCCAGGGGTAAAAATAGGCTTGTTAACAGAGAAGAGTATTAATGTAAATAAAGCAGTCATGATCTTGCAAGGTCCTTTCCAGCCCCTAATGTCTATGGATTGTATGAAAAGAAAAAGGGGTTGTGGTTTTCCAACACTGGAGCATCTTCAGTAACTTGTCTCTGTGCCACCTCTCAGCCCCAGTGCTGCTTTTAGAATGGGAGAGGGGAAAGAGAGCAGAGGAAGTTCAGTCTGTGGGTTTTCAGCTGGCATGGAAGGGTGGAGCAGGTGGATTAGAGCCCCACCTGTAGTGGGGGTGGGGGCTCCAATCTAATCTCCCTACCTTCCAGCACTGGCTGGAGAACCCCTAGAATGAGTGCCTTTGCTCCCTTTTTCCCTTTCATTGTAAAAATAGTGCTGGGGCTGGGAGGGTAAAGCTGTGTGGAGCTTCAGCTGCCGATTTGATTCCGAGGAGATTCAGCCCTATTCGGGGGCCAAATCTCTGAATCTGAATCAAATCAGGAGACCAATAAAAAGGTGTGAATTGAGTTGAAGCCTCCAAATTGATTCAGAAAAGATTCAGAGAAGATTCAGAGATTCTGAGATTTGGCTAGTCCCCACTTGCTGCCGCAGGGAGCTGGACCCAGGCTCCATGCCAGTAAGTAGGGGGCGAGGAGTGTAGCTGGAGGGGAGGGGGAGGGGACCATGGGGCAACCCCCTCGAGGCCCCATCCCCTGCCTGCTCTCCCAGCCCCTTCGAGTGTCCCCCACCCCCCACCTACTCTCCCAGCCTTGTCAATGGCTGCTCTGCCCAGCCCCAGCATCCCAACACTGAAAAAAAAAAAATCCCCACACTCACTGGATGCTGCAGTGGCTATCAGGGCCTCTGGGGCCCATGGCAAGTCCCCCCCATGCAGCACGGGGCAGTGGCAGACAGCAGGGATTGCCCCGCCATCCTGCCTGACAGGAGCCAGTGAGTGCAGGGATTTTTTTTTTTAAGTACTGGGATTCTGGGGCCAGGCAGGGCAGCCATTGATAGGACTGGGAGAGTGGTCAGGGGATGTGACCTGTTTGATTCGGAGATTCAGCTGATTCAGTAGCGGCTGAATCTCTGAATCAGATTTGGCCAAATCAATTTGGGACAGTGATTCGAATCACCAAATCAAATCACTGTCCCCAAAATCAGCCAAATCCAAATCCAAAGTGAATACTAGCCACTTCGTATAGGCCTAGTGGAGAGGCATTGCTAGAGAAGACTGGCTGCAGGCCTGCAGCCAGCAACTGGATCCCCAACCCTCTGAACCCAATAGCTAATTTCTGTTGAGTCCAGAGGATCAGTGTAACTCATAGTGCTACCTGTGAAGCTCTGTGAGTTACGGCAGAGAATTGCTCTGCAATCTGTGCCTTTAATGGAACAAAATCGAAGAACATTTACTGTAAATTATTCTGGAAGGTTAACAGCAACATCTGTTTGCTCTTGGCTGACTAGGTTAGGAAACAAACAGAAAAAAAGCTGTACTGTAAAGCAAAAAAAGGGATAACTTGATAACTTTATAATCCAGTATACCTTTGCTATCCATTCCCTTCCAGCACAGACATATGTAAAACAGAACTTGCATATATTCACATTCAGGCATTTTTAGTAACACAAGTTAGCCAAAATGGAAATTCAGAAAAGATATGTTCTGTTTTCTGTCCTTGAGTGGAATAAGCCAGGGAAAGATAACAAAAATGAATCCTTCTTTAAAAATTAATATCTTTTATCTTCTTAGGTTTCATTGCGCTTTTACCAAAAACACATTATACAGTAGATAATCTTGAGGTCTTATTGGGTAGCAGTTTCTATTTTATTCAATTCATCATTTTTCTTCCTATTCATTTCTCTCGAGAAACTTGTGTGTTCATTTGATTTTAATGCAAGACAGTGCAAGTTAAGCAATGCACTGTTTTAATTATAGAACTATTTAGTGACATATGCTATCCAGTGACACATTCCATTTGCTATTGAATCAACTCAAGGATTCAACAAAATGATAATACTCCGAGATTTGACTAAACAATCTGACATTTTGCAACACTGACATCACTGGAATATATTAGCATGAAAACTGTGGTCACTTATCTGCATTTAGTACTCATCAGTCAAATCCACACTGTCAAATCAGTCATGTTAGAGAACAAACATATATTCCTATTTTGCAGCATAAATTACAGTTCTGGAAATATCATTAACCTAATTTAATGGCCATGGAGTTATCTCAGTACTATTGCCTCTTGCAACATCAAACGTCTTGCATTTTTTTATAAACATAGAAGTTCATAAATGTCACAACTCAATAGCAAAATTTTAAGTCAGTTGTCCCATGCTTGGAAAGTTAAATTTGTAGCAGTGAGGCCAATTAAGTAATGTCAACTCAAGGGTCTAGACAACCTTAATGGGCAATTGGGCTACTGTAGTTAAGAAGGTATGGCATTTTCTGTAGCTGGTAACATAGTTAGTATCAAATTCAGCTTTCTTGGCTCTACCACTCAAATGACAGGTACCCATGTACAGTAGGAATGAATGGAGCAATTTAGTGCACAGTTCTAGACTCTTAAGTCTTACCTCCAGAGACAAAGAAGACACTATAACCACTCTGCCACCACACTTCCAAGAGGAATAATGAAGCCACTGTTAAAGGAAACACACTAGGCATAAGGAGCAATGAAATCTTTGGGCCATCTCTACAAATGGTGTAAACCAGTGGTTCCCAACCTTTTTAGATTCTAGGAATCCCTTGTTAGACTCAGGGCACCTCTCACAAAATGCTAGTTTTTAATTTTCACTTTTTTTTTTAATTACAAAAAAGAAATACAGCAGTGTTCCTGTTGTAAAGGACTTGAAAAGACCAAAACTGATCAGAATATTTTAATGCTATGGATTCCATTTTAAAATCTCTGGGTTTATCTTGTGAACCCTCTAATGGTGCTAATAGTATACGGCACCCTTGAAATGATCCCAGTGCAGACCAGGGTTCTGCAACATCCTGGTTGAGAACAGTAGTATAGACTCATGTAGTTTCACTACCTAGTCTCCACTGCCTGTTTTTTTTCCAAACCTGGATGGGCCAGGTTTTCAATGTTGCTCACTGCAATGTTAAGGTAAAAATCTAAGTCTTCAATTTTAAATGCTTCAACAGAAAAAAAGGGCTAATTTAGCGCTTTGTTCCACCAGGGGCATTTAAAAATATATTTCCTAATCTTGACACCACTGCTGCTGTGAGGGAGCAAGTGGGCCAACTACAGCAGGTGTCATCCTACCAACACATGGCGTGTCCTTACTCCCATACAGCAGTGGCAATGTCTGCCTGGCCACCAGCCTAGGCATCATGGGCATCTATACATATGCTATGGGCCAGGGTGAGGGCACCTTAACTACAGCAGCTTTGAAAGATGCTGTAATTAAAGGGCCTGAAGTGTCACGTGTATTCAGTGTCGCATGTTTCAAAATGGTAGTGGGGGTGCTTTAACTAAAGTTTGTTCAACAAACTTTAGTTAAAGTACCCCCACCACCATTTTGAAGTGTGGGGGTACACTGAATACACATGGCACTGAGGCTGAATAAGTGTGCTAATTAGCACATTCCAGCAGGCTCATAGCAGACTAAATTAATCGAGTCTGCTCCAATGCATGCTAATTAGCACAAGTTGGGGCAGAGGTCCATCACATGTATAGGTGCTCCATGTTACTCCACCTCCTAAACAGACTCCAGCCTAGGACTTTTTACAAACCAACCAGGACCAGCCTACAGAATCCGGGACCATCCCAGCCAAACTGGGATGTATGGTCATTCTACCTTTGAGTGGTGCATAATTGCTTCTGCCAATACTAGCAGCTGGCCACATCACTACCACTGGCAGCAGAGAAGCTGGCACTGTCCCATGTAGAGCTACTGCCCAGGGCATGGAGCTGCCCTGTTATGACTCTGTCAAGAGAACCAAATTTACATTAGGGATCCAGTCCAAAATGTCAGTCCTACCCACTGTAGTACAAAGACAACTACTAATGCAGTTCTGTCATTTGTCTAGTTTTGAAGTTAAGAATTGTTTAGCATTGTTTTATCCTCTTCTCCGCAGAAAGCAAAGAATGAATGATTAGATTCTGTTCTTAGTTATACCACTGCAACTGAGAACTGAATTTATTCTCTTGTTTAAAAATTCTGGGCTATATAAAATGAACTACTGTTCACTGTACCATTCTGCAGGAAAGTGTGACTAAGTGTCATTAGGCTTTTTAAAAAGTCCTGCTGTTAGCTTACAATGATTGTCAACTGGTTTGTATCATCTCTTTGTCTTGTGGCAGTAATGCTTTTGCATCTATCACAACTTCAGTCCTTTTTTTGTTCCACATGTTGGTGTAATAATTATGGAGTCTCTTCCTTACTAATCAGACCCCTTCTCATAAAAATGCTGGTCTTATATTTATTTTTATTTATATGTCTAAATATTATGACTCAGCATGGCACAGAATATGACTCTCAGCTATTATAGTGTTTACAGGCATCAGTAATAATAACCAGGCAATTAATATTTGCTGCAGCTGATTGAGTTCTTTAACTAATAACATCTTAAATTCTGTGACAAATCTATTCATTGAACACGTCAATATTATTCAGAATTTATATTCTGTATTCAGGAGATATATATATATATATATATATATATATTATTCCTGGAGTTCTTACCAGTGTTAACAGCTTTCACTATTCACTAAACTGTCTCTGACAAACATGAGGTGCTTTGGCATACAACAGGCTTGTCAAAGATACAATTTGTGTGCCTGATTCAGTCCGTGGAGCCCTGTCATCCAGCCCTCAGTGCTGCCTATGGGTCTCAAACTGCCCTGCATGCTCTATTCAGCATGTGCCAGCCCCAACCCCATGGTGCTGGGGGCTGCTCCAGGGCCCATTCATTTATACACATGCTCCAGGAGTTGGGGGGTGCTTTAATTAGAGTGGCTCCACAAGCCACTCTACATAAAGCCCCTAGAGTGGCATGTGTATCAGCATCCTGCACTGAAAAATGGCAGTGGGAACACTTAAAAGCTCACTGAACATGATGCTGGCATCTATGAGAGTGCAGTAATTACCCCACTCCAGCCTACTCAATTGATCTCTTATGTTGTCTCTTATGTGGAGCCACCTTACTGGAGAAACACAGGCACAGCATGCTGTCTTATCAGCCACTCTGAGTCGTTGAACTGGTACCAGCATCAGATCGTTTAGGGGACTGATTCCCATTGCCTCTTCAGGTTACACCAATATCTGAAAGAGATAGTCTTAGAAGGCTAGACCAGACTTGCTGGCTTTGGTGCATGGGGCTGGTCTGCAGGTCCAGTCTAGCCAATTGATCAGCCCTGTGCCCCTCATCCAGCCCATGGGGCCAGGTGAGTTTGATACTCCTAGCATACATAATGAATGGGAAACTTTGTTTTTATAGACCATTATAATTTATACTTCAATCTCAAAGCATACAGCATATATATCTTGGTTCCTTGGGTGGTTACATCACTAATTAACCTCTATGTTGAGTGGATGATAAGACATAAATTGCATCAATGTTCTGTCAGCTTTGGAACACTCCAGCTATTGAATGCTACCATCAACTGGTTTTACATCAAGTATACATTATCAGAGGCTTAAAAAGCAACTGGACAGCTCTACTGGTACACCTAATTATATTGGCTAGAACCTAGTTATATGCCTCAGTTTCTAGAATCTAGTCTGATGTGAGGATTAATCAGGATTCTGTGGGCTTACCCTTTACTTTATTTATAGACCACAATTTGAGCAAATTGTAAGAGATTAATAATGCCAGCTACATTTCTGGAAAGGGAACCTGAATGAGTGCTGGCTATAACTTAGGCCTGTGCCAGAAGTAGATGTTTCCTCGGTCTGTGCAAAGCAGCTAGTATTCACTCCAGATTCGGATTCAGCCAATTCGGGGAAGAGTGATTCAAATCACCATCCCGAATCGATTCAGTCAAATCTGACTTACAGATTCAGCCACCGAATTGACTGAATCTCTGAATTGGCCCCATCCCCTGCTTGCTCTCCCAGCCCCATCAATGGCTGCCCTGCCCGGCCCCAGGTCCCAGCTCCTTGAAAAAAAAAAAGCCCAGCAGTCACCAGATGCTGCCAGGTCGGGGGGTGATCTCTGCTGCCCCCCACTGCCTCACACTGCATAGGGGCTCTGCTATGAGCCCCCAGAAGCCCCAAAACTACTGCACTATCCAGTGAGTGCAGGACTTTTTTTTGTTTTAAAGAACCAAGAGCTGGGGCAGCTGTGACAGCCATGGGGGGGGCTGAGCTTGTGGAAGAGCCCCCCACATAGCATAGTGCAGTAGGGGGCAGCAGGGATCCTCCCTGCCTGGTAGCAGCCAGTGAGTGGGGGCTTTTTTTTAAAGAGCATGGAGCTGGGACTCGGCAGGGTAG
>NW_017728906.1:81635895-81670049 GCF_001723895.1 Crocodylus porosus | reverse complement strand
GGATGCTCAGAGGGGCTTGGGGGAGCATGCAGGGGATGGGGCCTGGCAGGGGACCCCCATGTCCCCCTTCCCCCTCCTCCAGCCCCACCTCCTCCAGCCCTCTACTTACCAGCATGGAATCCAAGTCCAGCTCCCTGAGGCAGTGAGTGGGGACTTCCTGAATCTCCAAAGCTCTGTGAATCTTTTCCAAATTGATTTGGAGAGCTTTGAATTGATTCAGACCTTTTAATTGGTCTCCTGATTCGATTCAGATTCACAGATTTGGCTGCCGAATCAGGCCGAATCTCCTCCAAATCGAATCAGCACCCAAAGCTTCACACAGCCCTAGTATTTATTGGGACATGTCAAATGGATGTTGCAGGACCAAGAGTTGCCTATCATGTTTGTCACTAGGTAATGGCTACTGCAGCCCCAAAACTGGGTAGTTAGAGCACTGACCTTTCATTGTCAGAATCCATCTAAGAGGCTGAGGCATATGGGGAACCTTGTCTAGGGGAGATTTCTATGTGGCTTTTTTCAGAAGGCAGCTTTTAGCTGCACTCCAGCTCACAAGCTAGCACTGCTCTGATACCTGGCTACTCAATTACAGTGGAGCTGGCTCTGCTGGTCCTGGGAGTGAAAGTAAAGGAAAACTCAATGACTATCAATGCCACTTTCCCCCTGGCATCCTGCATAAAGAGTGAGTTTCAAAGTCTGCAGTATGACTTGGAGTTCTGGGAAGCTGGAACCAATGACAAGTCAGCAAATTAAGCCAAACTGCATTAGTTGTAGAAAGAACTAAGCCAAGCTGCATCAGGGATTGGGTGCAGGAGAGATCTAAAGCTGGGGGGGACTGGATATGGGTTTAAGTTCATCCCTGTCTCTAAAAGACTGAAATAGTCAAGCAAGACTAACACTGAAGGCCAAGTAGCCAACTGAGGGTGATTCATAAGGTGACCATACATCCTGGTTTGGCTGGGACATTCCTGGATTTTGGAGACCAGTCCCAGCCAGCTGGTGGAAATAACAGGTGTCCTGGGCATAGGGGTTGAGAAACAGGATCCATATTCAAGCATGACTGAAGCATATCCTAACTTACCTCCCAAATCTGAGAAGAGATCCCCAGTTGTTCCCAACCCTCTCCTTTCCTTGTTTCAAATCAGAATCAGTACAAGGGTGAGAGAATGTGGAGATCAAACTCCACAGCATTCAGTGGCAATTACTGCCTGAGTGCTTGGACTTCCTTCAAAGTCATTGACCTGAAACACAGCAAGTTCTACAGGCCAGTGTGTGTGCTGTTGAACCCCAAAGGTATAGCGCAGGAACAAGGCTTTCAGAAGCACAGTTGGCCACTGGGTGCGATTATGGCTGGTTGAAATTTTTTTATCTAAACTGGTTTTCACCAGAAAATTGAGTTCTCTCTGAAAGAGAGGCTGTCTTCTTCCCCACCCCCCATCAAAAAAAAAGTATCTGCTTTCCTTGAAACATTTGAATTCTTCATCAGAAACATAAGCATCCAAAAAGTTGAACTCTCTGGTGAAAGAAATATTTTAGCTAAAATAATCTGATATGAGGCTGAACATTTTTGGCCTCCAGAATGACCAGGAAAAATGAAAATTTCCTGTGAAAAAGTATCCCACTTTTTCACCAGTGTCGGGGAGGGTACCAGTTTAGGAGTAAGGACACCTTGGCTCTGCCACTGGCCTACTGGGTAATCTGGAATGAGTCCCTTCACCTCTGTGCCTTTGCCAAATGAAGAAAGTGATACTTCTATTGCCTGGGATCTCTAGAGGGAAAATTCATGTAAGAGCTGAGGATTATCATTTATAACGTCTGTCTACAGTGACCAAACTGCTTTGTGGCATTTTCTCTTGCAGGAGTGGACTGGAAACTCCTGCTTGTAATTGTTGTCTCCTTACTCCTCCTCCTCCTTCCTGCCAGTGCTTTCTCCATCAACTGTTTGTGCAAAGAAATTGCTAAAAGCATGATGATACCTCAAGCTTTGGCATGAAAAGATTGGGGATGATGGGGGTCCAATCCTGCTGCTAAGCCCCTGCAAGTCTTCCTAATAGCAAGGGCAGGTGGAAAGGCAAAGATGCTTGGCACTTAGCCTGTGTAAGCCAGTCAGATTGGAAGCTCCAGCATACTCCTTACCATTTGCATTGCTGGAACAGTGGGCAGCTTTGCTCAGAAAGGAGCCTCCTTGCACTGGGCACTCTGCATATATGTACATTAGCGTAACTCCATCATAGCCTGCTGGGGCTCCATTACGGATAGGTCCATGATCAGAGTCATTCTCTAAGGCTGTGATGCTGGCATGTTGCACACTCATTAGCTTTAAAAAAAATCAATCAAAGCAAAAAAATCCCTCTAACCTGCAAATCTCATTCCCCACTAGGTTTTTTCCTATCTAAGGCGTCTGTCATTGGTTCTTGAGAAGAAACCTAATGAGGAAGAATTCTTCATGGAAGAGCTGGAATCACAGAAAAGGAGGAACAATCCCTCAGCAAGAAGCAACATCTCACCAGCAGCTTCTCTCCTTTCCTTGGCAGAGGAGGAGGATGACTACAGTTTCACACCCTACATTGAAATGCCTCAGTTCTCAAAGAGAGAACCAAGTTGCCGAGTGTCCGGCATGAGTCAGAAAGGGTTGGAGTCCAGCTCTGAATCAGGACTCTCCCAGCGGGACGGAGGGTCTGTGCCCAACCTTACAGGGTGTGAGTTGTCTCATTTTCTTTGGAGGGATGCTGAGTAGGACACCTCAGGGGTCCAAGACAGTGAGAAAACCTCCTTTTCGGACAACTCCTCCTTGGGAGACTCCAGACATCTAATGGAAGGATATAAGCAACATAATGTGGATCTGGACAGGTGCCAACAAGAGGCCTTTCTTCAGGTGACTGTGCTGATAGAGGGTGTTAATTTTAACACTTCCTCTGAGGACCCACATCTCCCCACAAGGGCCCACCATTACCCTGAGCTGGAGAGGCTTCCCTTCCCTGAGTGCATAGCTTGCTTGAAAGTACGAGTCTCTGAGGACTCCAGTGAGCTCCCTCCCCAGGACATTGGCCTTCAGACTTTACAGTTCACAGACAACTAGGACATTTCAAGTGACTGACAGCGAGACAGACTTTCCAGCTACATACACAGCAGGAGAAACACCACCTCCAGCCACCATACTAAGGGAGACTTTTGAAGCTGAGACATAGGGAAAGCATGGACTGTGGAGGAAAAGAACCACCAAAAGCTTAAAATCCAGGGCTAGCAACAGGTGCATTAGATGTCAAGAAACTGATGGCATCATGGGTAGGAATGAAAGGACAAGCATTTGTCAGCCTGTGCCCACTTGTGCATCACTACCCAGACAGGGTAGTTTCTATTAATGTGTGTCCTATCAAGTGCTACAGCTCCGATTGCAAAAAAGATGTGCTTTCACTGCAGGTAGCTAACACCCATTCACCATCCTGCTGCAGAAACTTTGTGTCTATAAGGCACTGCGATTTTACTGAAGGGCAAATAGGGCAAACTCAAACGGGAGCATGAGCGGTGATGATCTCACACATCTCCTTTTGCAGCAAATGCTGCAGGTGCCTTGCCATGCCATAAGAATTTATGGTAAGATATGGATTACATGTTAATTATCTCTCTGTAAAAACACTGATGTATCAAAGAAAGCAAAGTCTGAAACAACCAGCCAATGCTGGCAACGTGGAAGGTTTCAGTCACATGTGCTTTAGGACCCAAGATGATCCACCATCAATTGCTCACCTTGGGTTGTAAAATTATTCCCCCTCTTTGATAGCAAAAGTAAGGGTTGATATTTGCCTTCTTCACAGACATTTTGCCATGTTTTCCTTCTTGGGATTGGGGGGAACTCATGATCACCCTGTGTCAGAACAGAGAGGAAAAATCAAGGCCCAAAATATAGGTTGTGTTTATATTTGTTATTTTTTTCATACATTCATAGATGTTAGGGGCTGGGAGGGACTTTACAAGATCATTGGGTCCAGCCTTCCTGCATTTGGGCAGGAAAGATTGCTTTCTTTTGGTTTGTATAAAAATATATGTGTTGGAGGTGAAATTCATCTCACTGAGCAGATCATCTCACTGAGCTCAGTGCTGCTGTGGATTGATTGATAACTGCATGTTTGCATTTGCCCAGCCAGCCCAACTGAGGGCACCTCTGCACGCCTGGGAAAGCCTGCTACCTTGGTCTGAGTGGTATTCTAAGTACTCTGTCTCCTGTCTCTCCCCCCTGGACACTATTTGCTGGCAGTGGCTGCAGTTCCCATGTTGGGTAGGTCTGGATCCTGCCCATCCCTCTGAGCAAAGTCAAAGCTTCACCAAACTACATAAAGCCGGGGGGCAGGCAATAGGCCAAGTGGCTGATGGTGAGACCTTGCACTTACTTATATTTCCAGGTTACTTCTAACAAGGAACTTGTTACCATTCTATTCCAATAAAGGAAATATGGACAAATGAAACTACTAAATAAGAGAAAAATGCCAGTAGCACATGCAGGATGTATTGCCTTTGGTGGGATTTTGTGCACTGCCTTTGACCTCCAGAGGGAATGACAGCAGGGTACTAATGGAGGCCTTTAATACACACCTTCTTCTGAGGACTGGGAGATCCAAAGGGCAGATCAGATGATGTGGGAGCTAACATGCACTGTACCTCATGTATTTTATAGGGAGAGACAGCAACAACAAGTCTCTTAATGAGACTGGTAATCCAGAGTATTGTTTCACACCAGTCCCAAGGCGGGACTGACACCTGTCCCCAGAGATCTATGTGAAGTGAACCGAGAATATTAATCCAGTTTCTCTAGAAGGGAATCATAACCCCAGACACCAAACCAGACTTCCTTCCCTCTTTAAATCTGAGGAGAGAGAAGGAGCTAAGAGGAATACACATGGAAGAGATCCCATTTCTTTATAGAAGGAGTTAAGATTATGGCCTAGTTTTCAGAGGGACTGAGCACCTGCAGCAGGAGTGAAGGGGTGATGTCTGTTTCTGAAGTTCAAGCCAGAAGCATGCAATAATAGAGGGAAACTGCTGCACATGCTGTATGCCTGACCTGCCACTAGCAGGCATTATTTTAGAAGACTGGTGTTTGTGCTCGGCACCCTGTAAGATGCTGCACAGCCAGCCTTAATAGCACGGCAAACTTTGGCATAACTTCCCTGATATGGAATTGAGACATAGCACACCTAAGATCACAGCCATTTCTGTTGCTAAGTTCAGAGAAAAGTGCTCATGCAGGTAGCCCTGTGCAGAAGGGGGTCAGCCTCTTACTGTGTTTTGATGCAAGCAAAGAGCCTGATTAAGCCACATGCTGTATTCACATAAAAAAATATCACAGCTCCACCATCTTGTACAATTCCTCCAATCACTTATTTATTTTACTTGTCCTGCATGTCGTCCAGTGTACACAGGCACACGCTGCACTTAATCTTCCCTATTCATTTAGCAGTACATGCAACCGTTCTAGTGTCATCAGAAAAAGCTCCCTCCCTCTCCATGTATTAGAGGCATCTAAGGAAAAGTGAGAGTGAGCCCTCTGCAGTGAGAGTTTGATACATCAGAGGTCTCTGATAAGGGACTCAAGAGGTCTTGATTCAGTCCCCTGAACCAGCACATATCTTTTAGACCCACCACTTACTCTCCCTTTGCCTCTCCAGCCTCATCTGCTAATTGAAAATAGTGATCATAGTCAGTCTGACAGGGGTTGTGAATGAGTTAAATAACTAATGTTTAGGGGATATGGCAGCGACATGGGAGGGAAACAAGAGCACCTTTATTTACAGATTTTCTACCTTATGAGGCATTTGTGTGAGATTCCCACTGGGCCAAATTTTAAAGTCCTGAATCATCGACTTCTCAAACAGATTTCATGGTAACCATCCACCCTGCACCCACCACTGGGGGCACTGGATTGGAGAGGACAAGTGGGGCCTCCATGTAGACAGGCCCAGGACTCATGTGGACAGGGTGCATTTGGCAGGCTGGATGGACAAGATGGTTGCAACCCAGTCCTATAACATCTTAGGGCTTCAACCAGCCCTTCTGGATGACAAGATGCAAAAAGAAAGGAGGCCAAGCAACTAGCAAGTGAGAGGAAGCTTCTCCTGGTTCCTACCTGTTTTTATTTCTTACAAATCCAACCATGGGCAGATTTAAATACTTGATCAGTTATGGAAAGTACACTGCACCTAGAGAAGACAGGAAACTCCCAGATGATCTGAGGGACTAAGATATTCTACATCAAAACAAATTTAGCCTCCTCTGGGGATACTTGTATCTGGAGCCTTATGCAGCTCTATGAAAGTTTACATGATACACCGCTCCTCACTGGTTCAGCCACCACCTATGAGGTAGGACATGGTCACCTAGTTGTCATAGTGGTGCTTACATCACAAAGGCTGTTGGATCAACTCTTTCCTGGGTCCTGGACCTGGCAGCTTCAGTGGCTCTGAACACCTTCACGATAGGAGCTGCTCAGTGCATGAGAGAAGGAAAGCTTGTTTAAGTCAAATTTGAACAATGGAAGTCATTCACCTGAAACTACCTGGCAGAGGTAAGATCCCCATCATGTTCTCCATGCCTAATCTGTAGTCCCACACCCATTCTTGGAAGCACAAGGAATAGGTGGATTAGCTAAAATGAGCTTTTCTAGAGATAGATTTTCAGTTGTGCAAACCAGTGTTACTTGGTGGCCTGAACTGTAGCTTGGGTGATATCAGGTCAGGATCAAGTCTTCAGCCTCTGAACACTGACATGCCTCTGATAATCGGAGACTGTGCTAGATGTTCTGGAAAAAGCCTCCTTCCATCCCTGAAGTATTTCTGACCCTGTCCCCCTTGCAGCCATGTGGGTGGTGTGAGGTGTCTCTTTACACATTTCCTAAGCTTAAGCACTACGGCAGCCTGTAGACATGCCGGTTCGTGTTCTAATTAGAACACATTGGAGCAGGCTCAGTTAATTGAGTCTGCTCCACATTCTAATTAAAATGGTCCAGCATTGACTCACTGTCATGTGTAATAAGCACCCCCCCCCCATACATTTTAAAATGGCTGTGGGGGTGCTTTAACTAAAGCTCATTAAATAAGCTTTAGTTAAAGTACTCCAATGGCCGTTTTAAAATGTGGGGTGCTTAATATATGTGATGGTGAGCTGTTTTAATTACAGTGGCTGTTGGGGAACCACTCTAATTTAAACAGCCCCTCCCAACCACTGGTATAGGGAGTCTAGCTTTCAAAAACTTTGGCCCTAAGCCATCGTTCTGGGTGTGTGATCCCAATTTTCCAACTAATTGTCAAGGAGAAAAGAACTGTTACTGTCTGCATGACTTTCCCTTACTTTCCTGAAAATAAATGTGACAGTAATCTCCACTTCCAACTGGCTAGGCTATTTTGCAAGCAAATCTTCTAGCATAATGGAGCAGAAGAAAGGGGAAGACGCATCTTCTTCTCCCTGACCAGGTCCTCTCTTGCCCCTTTGACTGGTACAGCTGTGGCCATTGAGCATGGGACTGATGATTATAGATTTTTACCTTCTGATGCTGGCCAACCCCAGACCATCATCTCCATCCTGACAAAAAAGGGCTTTTTGACAGAACTAAATTGCACTCAGGAAAGTTCCTCTTTGGCAGTACCAGCTGCCTCAGCCCAGGAGGGTGGCCTGGAGAGCTCTCCCATTGTTGCTGTACTAGGAAACCTTTCCTTTGTAGCCAGGGCACAGGGTTTGGCTCTAACAGAGCTACTAGTGGCTGGTGATGAATGAAACCAATATGATTTCTCATACGGAAATCAACAGAATCCTTTTCCTCCATTGCAGGTTTTTCCACTAATAATGTCTCTGTAGAGAGATGCTTGATGGACCAAGCTCCGGGCAGTCTTGGCCCAGGGTTTGGCCAGGAAGACATGTAGCCTGACATTACTGTGAGCCTTCTGCTGGAGAGACTCCAACAGGAGGAGGTAGGGCTCCTGTAAGGCCTGTAAGGCTCTGTATCACGTGGCTGCTTTAAGCATTTTCTTCCAAGGCTGTGCAGGGTGGGAGCCCAACTAAAGCTGGTCCTTGCCTATCTGCTGTGTCTTTTCCATTCCTCCTCTCCTATCAAAGGTCACAATACAACATGCTCTTATTATATTGTGATGGCACCGTGATATCAGGGCATGCTCATATGGATCTCCCCTCCCCAGTGTAGGGAAGGTATGGCATAAGCCACATTCAAACAAGCCCTTACTCTAGATAATGCTGTGAGCCTCTATAACATCTTTTTCCAAGTATCTCACAGCACTGAGATATGAAATATAGTTTCCCAGAAGCCTTGTGAGCCTGGAAGACCTCAGCCTTGTGGCCCAGGAAGTAAAGTGACTTGCCCACTGTCCCCCAAGTGAGTGACAAAAAGAACTAGAAATATAGGCAAGGGTGCTGAGTCTCTGTCTAGACCCTGGACAACACTCTTTCCCCACGTGATTTGCCGTCATCCAAGTATGACTTACTACATTAGGGGAACCTGGTTCACAAGTACTTCAATGCCTTTCTTCATTCAGTAACAGAACCAATCACACAATGATTTTTAACAGCAACTTGCCCAGCAAACTCCTGCTAAATTTGCTGCTCAGGATCACCCAGCAGCTTCTTGTTACTCCCCTGGTGACCCCCTCTCTGAAGGAAACATGCATCAGTCACTTCCACCTCCCCAGCACACTGGGGTGACAGTTCCTGTGATGCATATGAATGCTTTTTTTATTGTATTTCTGTGTCTCCCACAATTCTGTTACATTGTGCCCTCTCACTGCCTGATGCTCCTCCCTTGTTAGTGCCAGCTGTGAACATCTACATGAAAGGACAAACCCAAGACACCCTGGGTTGTGTGCCTGTCCAGGGAGCAAGTTCCCCCATGGAGTGCCCGTAGAACAATCCCTGGGTAGCTGGTATCCAACATCACAATCCTGGATGGTCTGCCACTGGTCCCAAAGGCAGCCCATTGTTCTCTTTCTTGGTGTGTTCCCAGGAGACAAGACTAACCATTTACTCTAGCCTGGAGAGTCCTGCAGGGGGACACAAAGGGCCTGGATAGGTGCCTTGTCAGGAGAATCATCCACTTGTCCTCCAAAGACATGAGGGAGAGCCAGGTGAGTGAGCTCTGCCCAGTTTCCCCTCAAAAAACCTTAGTCTATGCATAGTTTGTTTAGTCTAATGTAGCTTGAGCCTATGGTGCATCTCCTGCATGGACCCTGGTTAGAAGCTGCGGCCTTGCTCAAGACAGATCTCCTCCAGATATTTTTGGAGAGCATGAACATGGTCCAGCCAGTGGTGAGCTCCTCTGAAACATGGGGCAGCTCCTCTTCTGAGAAAGATCAGAGTGCCTAAGGTAGCCACAATCAGGTCTTTTGCAATCTGGGTGCATCTTGCTGTGGAAGGTGAGCTCCCAGAACACAGAAATATGGTGCCCTCCTTCTCCTTCCAGTGCCAGAGATGAGGGAGAAAAAATGAGAACCAGTCAAGGCCATGAGGTGCATGTTTGATGATCAGAGTATTGAGGTGAGGTGATTTGTGAGTAGTGGCTGCACTGGGGATGGCACATGGAACTGACCCAAAATTCCCACCCAAGATTCTTGGTTCTCTTGTAGAGAAAACCTTTCCCCCCGTCAGCATCTTCAGGGAAGGCAGTGTGGAGTCTGCCCCTCTGCTTAAAGAGCTGGAGAGAGTCAAGATCTGTGGAAGTGTTATCAGACTGCCAGGTGGGTAGGGATATACTTTCCCTCAGATGCCAATATGGGACTACTAAATAGCAAGGATACATTGTTCTCTTGCCTCTTTATAAACTCTAGGTATCAAATTGGTGGCCTGGGGACTCTTCTTCTCCCCGTCATCCTTTCCAAGGTTTGAGGGAGGGTTTGTGCCATGGCCGATCCCCTCCACCATTTAGGCATAAGGGTAGTCCTGACTCGTCTGTCCTCCCTTCCCCTCCAGGTAAAGAAAGCCTTCCTCCATTTCAGCAGGACACTGCTCAATGTGCAGGGGTTGGATGACTAGGTCTGGGACTTGGTGGCCTATATTTTCAAGCAGTCCAACTTGTCTAGCAGCCAAATGGTAAGAGAAATTGAGGCTGGACACTTGGTGCTGCTGTCCTAGAAGGCTGAAGTCTGCCATTGGCATGAGCAGGAGCATGGGGTGCCCCAGGGAAGCCAGGTTGAGTCATTAGAACCAGGGTCAGATCATTTCCACTGGTACAGATTTAAGGGAGTTCTCATGATGTCAGTCAAGTTACTCTGGGTTTTCCCCAAGGTGTCAGTGAGACCAGACTCTGACCTGGATTATGTACATCTTCTGATGAGCCTGATTTGCCCCTTCAGACACTGAGGAGTGAAAACCTGACCACACACTGTGTCAGGGAAACGTCCTTGAGAACAGCAATGCTCTCTTGTAAAACTAGATTCCCACGAACATGTCTTGGTACCCAGGACATAGCTTGGCCCATTGAAAGAATCACATTGATGAGACACAGAGGCTTGAGCTGGCTTGGTCCCTGGAGAAGACAGAGCAGAGTGCGTGTGTGATGCCTGCACATTTGTGTCCACTGGGCTGAATCAGAAGAGTTCTCTTGGAAGGATGATGGAAGTGAGAACTTGGCAGTTTTCAAGACATAACCCACTCCAAGGCCTCAGAAACACATTGTATCCAGCAAGTCATTGCACAGTATTTGAGGTGTTTCTGAACTAGGAACCTGCCCCACTAGGTTGGTTTTTCTTTTATTATCTCATCTCCAATGAGTTGTGCTCTGAGCAGAACATAAAATCAGTGGTAACTGTGCAGCGTTCAAGCTGGCTGTGAAGGAGATGGACACTGTGTCCAGTCAATGCCTCTTGACTAACTCATGAACTTTCTCTCTGTCTTTTGTGCAGAAGTCCAAAAACCATTCTATTCAGGATGCTGAGGAGGAACAGAGCATCCAAGCCACCTGCATGGAGATCCTGGAAAATTTGGATGTCTCAATCAGTGGCATGAGCCAAGTAGGTGACCAGTTGCTGTCCTTGTATTATCAAAGCATTTCTCTTCATCCCCTGTACATCTCCACTGGGCAATTCTCTGCATTGGCAGAGTAACTGAGATTGATTATGGCCAGTGCTGTCCATGAATTATGGAGCAAGCTGCCACCACGTCAGGAATGACATGCGACATCCCAACTGGAAGGAATCCCTGTGCTGAGATGGCCTCCTCATTCTCTCTCTTGTTCTGCTCAGTCTTCTCTGAAATTGAGACTTCTTTGGCCAGTGTTAGAACAGGGTTTCAGAGATCAGATATTCCTGAGAGACAGACATGAGTTCACAGGTTGGGGAAGGACCCTCACATAGGGGGGTCATTGGTGAAGAAGAGGACACTGGTCTTGAGTACTGAAGGAAGGTAGCTGGCTGTCTGGCTTTTTTCCAAGGTCTTATGGCCCCAGCTGCTGGAGTACATAGTGCCATCTCAGTACAGCTGCACTCTGACCCCACTGTGCCGATGCCTCAGGGACCTGGCCAAGCAACTGCAGTGGGAGGGAAAAGAAGCAGCTTGCATGGACCCCAGCAAAGGAGGTTTGGAATCCAGATCCCTGTTCTGAAGTAGTCACACATGGCCATGCTCTCTTTCTCTTTCCAGCCAAACTTCCTAAGGCCCAGGAGCTGCTGGTGTGACTCCTGGTGAGTAGCTCTGGAAATGTACCTGCCAGAGGTGTGGTGGGGGAGAGGAGCTCAGTGGTGTGGGGAACATGTGCCCGTAGCCTTAGCTGGAGGAACATGCTCTGTCTCTTCCCACACTCAGAGCTGCCCTGTGCTGGCAGAGTTCTCCTCCCTTTGAAGAGCAGAGCTAGGCTCTGTCCCTGCCTCACAGCCTGGGAAGGGGCCTGCAGGATTAGCCAAACACAGCATATCAGCCTGTGTCTGATTGCTGAATGCTCTGGCCATGTATGGTGGAGGCCATTTTCCCTCCTAAAGAAAGCCATGGAGCCCCACTCCAGAGCTGAGTCCCTGTCTCTCTCTCACTGTCAGGTGGTCACCTTGACCTTGGTTGATATCAGCCATGCGCATTCTGCCCTGTGGGGACTGTGGGCTCTGCACTGCATGATCTACCCTGCTGTTGAAGAGCAGTGGAGGATCAAGATTCCCATCCTGCTCACGACAATTGAAGGTAACAAGCGAGGAAGGAGCACAGTGATGTCTGCAGAACAAAAGGGAAGGAGTAAGGTTGCAACCTCCTGGAACCCGCAGTGGAACCATTCCCCTTCTGCAGCATCACATGCTTGAGAGTTTCTACTGTTTGTCACACAGGGCAAATCCAGGGGCTTGACAACATTGAGACTGATGGGACCCAGAACAGGGTTTCCCCATGAAGGGTTCCACCAGAGCAACTGCTCTCCTGCAGTTCCCTGCATGCTTGGGAGGTTCCTGTTGCCAGAAGAAAACTCTGTGCACTTCTATGAAGTCCATTCCTGTACTGTACTGTGCTGTGCTGAGCACATCCATGAGGTGCTGACCTTGGGATGCCGGGAAGTGACTGGGTGCAGATGCAGGAGCTTCCAAAGAACTGATGCCCAGGGAGGCAGCTGGGACTCGTTTTCAGTGCCTATGGCATTGACATCCTTCTTGTTTGCCTCTTACTTTCAGGAAATCCTAAGACCTCCCAAGACAATGTGTGGTGTGGCCACCTGCTGCTGAAGGTACGGGATGGCTCTAGAGCTGTGGTTGCAGCCAGCCAAACTGAGTAGGGCTGTCTGGGAAGGGAGGATTCCCTCATGCCTCAGGGAAATGAGGTGATGAAAGCCAATAACCCAGCAAGAGTCCAACTTGGAAGGTTTGCCAGTCTCCTTGAGTTTGGATTGACATCCAGAGTTGCCCATTTGGGATCATCCAGCCTTTCCACAGTCTTTAAGCTCAAGAAACGGAAGGAGATGAGGCCTTGCCAGAGGTTTTCTGCAGTTCCCGGGTCCTATCACAATGCAAGCCCAACACAACAAAGCACTGAAGTCCCTGGCAGTTGTAGAGCCCATGGCACCTTCCTGACTTGATCCGTCCTCCACACTTCCTCCCCCTGTAAACCCTTGAAAAGAACAGCTTGACAGTGGCTACTTTCCTTGGTAATGCCCTCCCAGGGGACTTGCTCCACATCAGGTCTCTGGTGATACAGAGGGGAGCACAGTTTCTGCTACTCACATTTTTCATGTCCCAAGTTAATGGGTTGGCAGTCAACCAGCCCCTTTCAGGCACTGAAGCAACTACATCTGTTGTTCACCCAGAGCAGTGGTTTTGCATAGGGGATGCATGGGGGTGCACGTGCACCCCCTAAGAGTGCTGGTGCACCCCCTAAGTGACAGGCAGGGAGGGAGGCAGAAGCGCTGGTGCCCCCCCCTGCAAGCAGCGGCCGTTGAGTGGGAGCACTGTGGAATCCCCCCCCCCCAGTCATTGACTGGTTTCTGGGGGGATACGTGCCCCCCACCCCCGACTAAGGCAGCACCAGCTGCTCATGACCCAGAGAAAGAAATTGTGTATTTCTCACAAATTTCAGTTAGCTGTGGGAGAGGAGACATGAGCCCTATTGCCAGCCTGAAAGTACCAGCTCCTAGTGCATAATCCATATGCACACCCACCTCCCTGGGCAGGTGCTGGAGAGTCTAATGGGACCTACATGTTTGCTGGAAAATGGGCCCTAAGGTTCTGCTCTAGGGCTCACTCAGTCCAGCAGAGCCACCACCATGGCTGAGCTGAGCACCTCAGCACTCATAGCTGTTTGGGTCCAGACCTCATCTAACAGGGTGCTCACGGTGCCCCAAACACCTGCTGAGAGCTTCAGCTTCTGCCCAAAGCACAGCAGGCAAAGCTACCTCCTTCACACACAGAGACCTGCATCGTCCTTCTCTATCCATTGTGCCCAGGGACTCCTTACTGCCAAATGCATGAGGAGGCCCTGGGCACAATGCATCTGCTGCCCCAGTTCCTGTCAGTCACAAACTCTCCCCCACTTCTGCCCCGATGTCCATGGCTCAGTGTGGCACTGCAGCTCTCTCTTCCTGAGTCACCCAGGCTGCAGGACAGAGATGATAAGGCCTGGCTGTTTCTGAAACAAAGCACTGAAAACAAAGATGATGGTGCTGTGAGAGTTGTGGGTTTCCTGTGACTGGCAGGGAGAGCTGGTATCGCTGCTGGGGCAACTCCTTGGTCAGCAATGATTCCTACTTGCAGGGCAGAAGACATGGGAAGCCCTGGTGTGTGTCATATCACCCCGTGCAGGACTATCACCAAGGAAAAAGAACCAGGACCCACAGCGCCTTGATACTGGCTAACAGCTGAATTGCTGTCCATGCCGTACAAATGCAGTTGCTCCCCTGCATAGCGTGTGGCATCACAAGGAGGGTCCTGCAATACTATGTGACTGGCTGCCAGGTAAGAACCTGGGACTGCACCATATCAGGAACAGGTCTGCCATGGGACTGATGTCTCCTTTGCGCCTGGGTGCCCAGAGAGGCTATGACTGTCTGAACCTCCCCCTGAATTCATGCCTTTGATGACCATCCACATTAATCCTTCTGGGATGATGTGCAGTGTGAGGGGGACCCATATATGGAGAGTTCAGGGATAGAAGCTCCTGACAACCTGTCCTGCACTGGAGAGGGGCACACATTCATGTTCTTGCACTACTCCACACCCACCAGCCCAGCCATTTATTGGAAGTAGCATTGGGCTGCACTCTGGGGCCATTCCAGGCACTGATGGTTGTTTTGCATTTCGGTTCCCAGGTTCTTGGCATCAATATCATCAATAAGGTAAATGTTTAATGACCCCCATCTCTTCTCATACTCTTCCCAAACCTGGACTGCAGGAGGCACAATGACCTTCCCCAGGCAGGAGTCCCTGTTGCTGCCATGACTCCCAGAGCTTCCAGTTCACTTACAAAGAGGAGCTCCTGGGGTACATGCTGGTGAGTGGGGGGGAGCCCTGGGGACCAAACTGCAAAGGACAAGGTGGGAAACTAATGGGACGGGTTTCCCTGGGAACGGCTGTTTTGTCCCTTGGCTGTGATGGGATTATTAGAACCTCATGAGGGGTCTTCTTGGGGTCAAGAAAGCTGGTACCACTCAAAGCTTTCTAGGCAATGCTGCATTGTGGGCTTCTCTTGGAGGGCCCAGCTGTGCCTGGTCAGTGACTGGGATACAGCTTTGTGCCCTCTGCACTGATGCCATTGACATGAGCAGGATCCTGGGGCAGTGGCCAGCACAGCCCTGGCTCTATTTGCAGCCCACCTAGGATGGCAGCCTGGTGAGTGTGTGGAAGGGAGGGTCTCTGCTTTCTACATCCATTTCCCCTGTGTCATGTCTCTGTTTCTGCCTTTTCGGACTTCATGAAAGAGGAACCAATGGATTCCCTGGCCTCTCCTGTTTGCCTCAGGGCCATGTTTGCCATTAAGCACCTGAGGTAGGTGATTCCTGCCCTGGCCCTTGGCACTGGGATGCCCTGGTCAGAGATGAGCTCTTTCCTTAACTCTGTTGTTCTTTCTGTCAGATCTGCAGCTGAGAGACCCCTGCAGGGCTCAGATCACAGGCTGCTCTCCCTGCAGCTGGGGTCAGAGGGTTTGAATGTGTTTGGTCCGCTTGGAGATTTGGACTTGAAAGACCTGGTGGTGATGGTAGTGGGACAAATAGGAGTGGTGGGGAGTGCAAGGAGTTTCTCAGCTGCCATGGCCAGGGGGGTTGGATTTTGGGTTCTAGGTTCAGCTCATATCTTAGCACTGTAGATCCACTTTCCCTTGGGGCTGGTAGTTAGTCTCACCGAGGGCTTTTCTTTCTCTCTTTCTTCTGTCAGCAAGGTGAAACCCTCACTGAATCTGGATGAAAACACAAACATCCTTGATGACTGCCTCAAGCGCCTTTTGCCTCTTCCAGCTGTACAGCAGATGAGGAAGTAGAGTAAGATGACTCAGGACTCTTTCCAAATACAGGTACACCTAAATAACTGTCTTCTAGCATTACTTACTGGGACCTGCTCCCCAGCCTGCTCTGGGCCCTGGCAGTCACCCCTGGCCTCCCTAGAATGGTTCTGGTTTTTGTGACACACACCCCAGCTGACCCTGAGCTTCCCTCCTCTATCTCCTGCTTACAGTCATTGCACGAGTTGTCCATGCAGGCCTTGGGTGAGCTCATGAGGGGCCTCCTTGAAGAACCACTGAGAGTTGGTTCCTGGAGATGTTCCATGTGAATAGCCAGCAGGAGCAGACACAGCTGTCTTCTCTGGGGAAGGTGGCAATAGGCCAAAGAAATAGGGAGGGAGGTTTCCCTCAGCAGGACAAATGAGAGGGGAGTCTGCCAAGGTATCCTTGGGGCAATGGCTGGTAATTCCCTGGCATCCCATTAACATCCCTAGTAGCTGCACCATCTTGTGCCAGGGTCATTCAACAGCTCCTCTGGCTTCAGAAGAATTAAAAGTCTGCCTGGGATCTATCCAGATGATAAAATAATCAGATTGCTTGGAGGGTTTTCAGTGGTGATAGTGATATCTGCTTTTAAAATGGTTCCTCTAAACTGTTTTAAAGGTTCCTCTGACAGTAGTTTGCTCTCCTGACAGCTTCTTGAGCCATGGTTCTTCTCTGACAAGGAGTGGGAAAGAGATAGGGCCTTGCAGGCCAGCTCCCAGCTGCTTGTCACCTATCAGAAGACAGTTCATTGCAGAGTAAGCATGGTCTAACTCTCTCTTGCCTTGATGTCCTCATGGCAGCCTCACCCTGAGATGCAGAAAGCTTCCCTAGCAGACAGGGTCCCACAGGGATGCATTCCTGTTTTCACCTTCCCAGGATCCTAAATTTTAATATCACCCTACCCAACCCAGGCACATGTCATTCATCTCTTTCTCCTTTTTTCTCAGCTGCAAGAGCGTTTTGAGCAATTTGGGTCCCTGCTGGGACTGCTGGCACCCTACACCTGCACCTCTCTGGTCACATCACACCTGTGGGCCACTGAGTGCATTGCCTGCCTTCTCCACCTACAAGGTGAGGGCACTCTGAATAGGTGCAAGTGGCTCTGCCTCTTTTCTCCCTCTGGTAATGCCTACTCCTCTCCTATGTCCATTTGCTGCTAGTCTAGTGACACCTCAAAAGGGTCACAACTGGCCCTTGGAAGATCTCCTTCTAGGAGAGAAAAGTTGCGTGGTGTGAAGGGCCTGGCCCTCTTTTGGGAAGTGTGAAAAGAAGCACCCCCATAGCAAGAATGGGGAGAGGCTTGTAGTACCTCTGATTCCGCTGCACCTCTGACCCCACTGAAGTCACTCAGACCTTGATATGGTTCCTCCATGGAGCCAAGGTTCCATTTCAGACATCATTACAGCACTTCTTTTCCTTATTTTCATTCCAGACCAGTCCATGACCGTGGATGCAGTGGACGTGGAGCTGAGAGGTCTCCATGAGGAGCTTAAAGTCTCCAGCCCTGAGGCTGTGCTTATAGCATCCACCCACATGGTGAAGGTCAGCCTCAAGAAGCTGGTATGGAGACTCTGGGAACTGGGCATCCTTCATTGTCCATTCCTTTGCTCATCACGCATGGTTTCTCTCTTTCTTTGGATTGCATGGGGGAGCCATCTGGGACTCTTATTGTTTATCTACTGTCTTCTGCTGTTTACCCATGTCCATGGTAGAAAGAATAAGTCAGAGCAAGATTAGAAAGTTTTGTAGATAGTTCTGTCCCTGCACAGAAGAACAAACCTTTAATGATGCTCTCTCCATTGAAGGCCGATGGAACGTTCAAGCACAGCGTTCACCTTTTGCACATGCACCACGTTGCCGTAGGGCAGAAGCTTATGCACAGCACAACTCTTTAATATCACTCTTGAACTCTGGGGTTCAGTGAACCTTCTTTCCATTTGTCTCCAGGTCATTGGAAAATATTTTTCATCCAACCAGGCTCTTGACTTTTTCAGGAACATAATGGATGGCATACCAGCCCCATGTGTGCCACAGCAGCAGGACACTGCTTCATTACAATCCTTAGGAAGCATGGAGATACCCTTCTGGATGAGAGAAAATTAAAACTGAGGAGGCTTTCTGCATTTGGTTTATGCTTTTCAAACACTGCTTTCATGTGGCGTGAACAGTAATATTACTGTTTATCCCTGGACATGAAGCAAGTCCTATTTCCCTTACTAGCCAGAGATGTCTGGGTTGGGAACAGGGTGCAGGAAAGAATGAATGCCAGAGATACTGAGCCTCCCCCTCTCCCTGTTCTGGATGAGACTGGATATGGGCAGCTGGGCCTACTGCCCCATGGGCCTGGCCATGTGCAGAATGAGGAGTTCTAGTTAGAAACGAGGAGTGTGAACTCCAGTGTGCAGTTCCAACAGAGCTGGCCTCATCTGGAAAAAAAACATTTACAATCATGTTGCTTATGATCCCAGGGATTCTCAAAGGGGTTCTGAAGTTGGTGGTGCTTGTTGGTCCTGAGCTGAGCATCCACACAGGGAAAAGGCCAAAATTAGCTTCTTCAAACCACCCCCAGATATTGATATTTGTTGGGGTGCTTGTGCGAGCACATGGGTTAATGTCAGGCAGAAATAGGTCCCAGGTGGCACATGAAATTAGATTATAGGTGTGTGCACCTGGGCAGGGGAATGGCTGAGGGTGTGTGGGCTGGTTAGCATCTGTGCACGTCATGGTGTCCACTTTCACCCCAAGTAGAGGCATAGGGGTGTCCTCACTTTTTAGGATCAGCTGGAGGCAACAATGTCTGGACATTGGTTCCTTAAAGCAAGAAATTTCTAAGATGGCAGCAAATTGCCAGACTTTGGGAGGGATTGGTTTGGACTGTGCTGGCTGAATGAGAAAGGGGCCCTTGTTCTTGTTATCTTCCCTCCAGGTGCTGAACATCCTGGGCACCATTTTTATCTGGATGCTGACAATCCAGGAAAGGTCTGTGAGAGGTTTCCTGCTGGAAGGCATCTCCATTCTTGCTGGGTTCCACCTAGAGGCAGTGATCATCAGCCTCCTTAGAAAGCCTCTGCCAATGGACAGGTACTTGCCACTCCCTACCTCTTGTGCCTGGTGGCACACATACATCCCACAACCTGGCAAAGCCCATAGAATTTCAAGTCAGCTGCAGATCCTTTGGAATGACTTGGTAAGAGTCAATGTCCTAGTGTATTTGCATAGGAAATGCCAGGCTTATGCCTAATGGCATTGGCAGATGCCATCACTATGCCCCAACCCCATCTTAGACCAGGAGAGCCCTTGGCCTTTGCTTCAATGTCCTATTGTTTCATGATGTCACAGGATTATCCGCAGCTTGTATGTAATTTGTGTTAAATTGCAGTGACACCTCTGAGTTCTGGAGGGTCTTGAGGGGGGAATGATTTCTTCACCCTCTACATACTACATTTGCTCATGAGCAAGATTCAACATCCAGCTGGCACAGACAGGAGCTCAGGTGAGGACATCGTGGCCCTTGGGCCTCTAGCAGTGAGTGACAGCCCAGGCCCAGTTCTGTCAGTTCCCCTTGAGGGCTAGAATCCTGGTTCTCAAGAGCTTGAGGTAGGATGCCAGGCTGTGGGGCAAGCTTTTCTCCCCTGCTCTCTCCTGTCCCTCTGGTCACCCCTGCTCTTCCATCAGCAACAGACACACAGCAGCTTAATGCTATGTGACTGACTCCATGAGATTTTGGAACTAGAAACTCCTGGAACTGAAAGGCTCCTTCTGCTTTGCAGCTCTCCATTCAGGCTGCTGGAGACCCTGTACTTCCCAGGCAGAAGTGCAGGGATGTGACTTGGAAGGGAGTGACTGGGAAGGGATGTGACTGGAAGCGCAGGGATGTGACTGGGAAGGGAGCCAAGTGCTAAGGGAGCTGCTGCCAGAGCTGTTCTGTGCTCTCCTGGATGTGAGGAAGAGAACTTTCCACTTGGAGTTATGAATGGCCAGGCATCTGCTCCAGACTGATTCTGGTCTTCTCTATCTCTTCAGGCAACATGTGCATCTTTGGAGATGCTCACCACCACTCACTCCAGCCCAGTGCTAAGGGAGCTTCTCCCAGAGATTCTCTGCTCTTCTGGAGCAAGTTTGCTGCACTGTAGGGCAGTACATGCCAATGCCCACAGGGAGCATCCGGAGGAGGCAGCTGCAGAAGGAGCAGCTGCGAGCAGTGGGCAACCCTTGAAGGTAAGGAGTAGGCTGTGACTGCTTCCACAGGTTTGGCCTCACTTCAGGCTAGCTGCCTGCAGGGTGTTCTTGTCCTTGCCAAGGGCTGTGCTGAGCTGTCTTGGTCCTGGCAGCTGAAAGAAGTAGGGGGTTGTCTAAGAAGGGCAGAGTTTGAAATGTTAAGGCTGGGAGGGCCTATTTGTTCCTCCAATCTGAGCTTCTCTGGGACAGGACAGGCAGTTTCATCCCAGAGGCTTCACAATCTCCATCAGTGACCAGCACACGCTGGGCTCCCAGTGCTTGGGACCCAGGCATGTGATTCTGCATGTTCCCATGCTCTACATGTGGCTTTTGTCCTTGTAGAGGGAGAAAAATGGCTTCCCAATTCTTTCCATAGTGCATTTGGCTTGGGAGAGCCTCCATGCATCCCTTCTGGCTTCCAGAACTGATTTGTGCAAGGTTCTGCCCTTCCTGTCCCTGTCAGGGGATTACAAGGCATGACAAAGAATGGCATCATTGGTCTGATCTGAGCTGCCTGCCTTGTGCAGCACGAGTCTGAGTAATGGACCTCTTGAGTGACACGCAGTTTTGGTTCTGCTCTGGCTGCAGCAGCTCATTACAGTCCGTAAATCTGGGCCTTCTCTCTCTCCAGGCTTTCTATGGAGACCCTGGCCTGTGCCATATCTAAGGGCCTTGGGGAGGGAATGGCCAAGAGGGAACTTGGACACTCCTTGAGAGCCCCCAGATGCACCATGAGAGGGTGTGCCAGCTGGCCAGGTAAGAGAGGCAGGCTGGATTGCATTTGTGCTCTAGGCAGTGGGATGACTGGTAGAGGGGGAACTTTCTGTGCTGAACATGCAGGGTTGTGTGGGGCTGGAGAATGGAGCTTGTGCTCCAAGAAATGAGAGTTGCCGCCTCAGAGCAACTGAGTGTTGGCAGTGCCCAGCTGGTCCCAGAACTAGCGGTTTTCTCTTGCAGGGCTCTGCTCCCATTGGGCATTATAATGCCCAAATTCTTGGGACAGGTCCTGCAGTGAGTAAGTTCCACAACTGAAAAGCTGCACGTTACTGGTACAGCGGCTGTTTGCTGTGCTTGTTCCCTGGGGAGTCCCCTGGTCTCCTTCCTAGAAGGGAGGATCACTGGAGGCAGTTGAGAGGTTTCTCTTCTGTCCTTGTCCTTGCATTGACACTTCTGCCATATGAGAAGAACAGACAGACAACGATTTTCTTACTGACCTGCCCCTACTGAGCCCTCATCCTAGCCAACAGCTCTGAGTTTGGTCCTAACTACTGCATCTTCTATATCGACCCAGCATCCCAGGAAGACACTGCTCTAAAGCAAGCAATGTCCCAATCTACTCGCATTGGCATCATCTCTCCCACTTACACTAAACCCCTGCCTGGCTCTAAGCAGACAACCTTCTCCATGTCCAACAAAAGAGCGCCACAAGCCCTGATTGCTTTTTCCTCTAGACCAATACAGCTACAACCTGGGTACCTGACAGTGTGAATTAGTCACACTCTTAAAGAATCCCACTACTCACATCTGTGCACTGTTAGACACCTAAATACTTTTTAAATAAGAAATAAGCAAGGCCTTAGGTGGTATTCTCAAAGCCTTTCAGATAGTGACAGAATTACTAAGATAGTGCAATCACCTTCATCCATGTACTAATAAGGGTCAGGACCAGTGACAAGCAGCTGTCAACATAGGATGGTAACTGGAATTCTGAGGGGAAGAAAGATGGAAATAATGTTGTAGGCTTCAGCCAGGGAACACTGTAACAAAGGCCCTATCTGAGTGACAACCAGACACAGGCTGTGCTGAGGAATAGATAGTTCTTGCTTAATGAACCTGATGGCACAGTGAGATGAGAGAAATGCAGAAGATTTTCAGTACATGAGGGGCACTGCCTAGCCATGGGCCACAGCTTACATTTTACTCATGGAAACTCATGGTTGTCATGTGACGTCACAGATGACAGTAACAGGGCAAGCATAGTGCTCATCTTGAAGAAAGGGAAGAAGGAGGACCTGGAGAATTACTGACCAGTCAGTTGGACCTTAGTAACAGAAAAGATCATATAGCATGTCCTCAAAGAATCAATTTCTAAGCACCTGAAGGAGAACAAGGTGATCAGTAGGTCTGTGTAAAGTAGCTAGTATTAGCTTCAGATTCAGATTTAGCTGATTCAGGGGACAGTGATTCGATTTGGTGATTCAAATCACTTTCCATATCAATTTGGCCAAATCTGACCTGGAGTTTCAGCCGCCACCGAATCGGCCTTATTTCCAGATTGGCCCCATCCCCTGCCCGCTCTCCCAGCCCCACCCATGGCTGCCCTGCCCTGCCCTGCCCAGCTCCAGCTCCAGCTCCAGCTCCAGCTCCAGCTCCAGCTCCAGCTCCCAGCTCTTTAGGAAAAAAAGTCCAGTACTCACCGGCTGCTACCAGGTGTGTGGGGGGGGGGGCGATCCCCACCATGAGTCCCCAGAAGCCCCAATGGCTGCTGTAGCATCTGGTGAGTTCAGGGTTTGTTTTTGTTTAACGAGCTGGGCTGGGCAGGGCAGTCATGGAGAGGGGAGGGCTGGGGGAGCAGGCAGGGGATGGGGCCTGGCGGAGGTCCCCTCATGGTCCCCTCCCCCTGCCCCACCCCCTACTTACCAGCACAGTCTGGGCCCAGCTCCCTGCAGCAGTGAGCAGGGACTGCCTGAATCTATGAATCTCTCTGAATCTTTTCTGAATTGATTCAGAGAGCTTTGAATCAATTCAGACCTTTTAATTAATCTCCTATTTCAATTCAGATTCAGAGTTTTGGCCACCAAATTGGGCTGAGACTCCTCTGAATCGAATCAGCACCTGAAGCTTCATACAGCCCTAGTGTTTCCAATTTTAATCCTTCTGTTCTCAGTTTGGGTGACAGTTTCAGATGGAATTTGTATGAGGAAAAAATACAGAGGCACAATATACAGGGCAGGCATCTTGAACAATGGCAGCAGCAGGCATTGCAGGACTGCATTTTACTCCAAAATACTTAATATTGTTTTACATCCATGTAGATCCAGAACAATTTTCTGGCATTAAGAATTGATAGTAATTGGGTGGTAGTGATGATAGGATTAAGAATTATATATCAAGCCTGAAATAAATGATCAACTTGATTAATAGATTTTTAAGGCCAAAAGAGATCATTTCCAGTCACTCAGTTTTGTCATGCCCTTTCTGCTATATTGAAAAATCACCTATTCTCACACTCTTCCCATTAGCTAACTATGGGCAGTGATCAAGTCTCCTCTTACTCACCTTTTGAATAAAATATACAGGGGGTTTTTTGTGCTACAATTTCTACTATTTTTAAAATTTCAAGAACAGACAAATAAATATTTAATTTATTATCTGGATATTCGGATAATGCAGTTTAAACTCCTGGCAGCAATATCAGTTGTTATATGACAGGAGTCAGTTTTTTTCTCTTTATCAATATTATTTCAAAGGACTAGGATCAACTGACATACAGGCTTTACATTATTTTGATTTTAGATCACTCTTCTAACTCGACATGTCATAATGTAAATTTACAGCCCATGACTAATCCTTCTGTTCTCGGTTTGGGTGACAGTTTCAGATGGAATTTGTATGAGGAAAAAATGCAGAGGCATAATATACAGGGCAGGCATCTTGAACAATGGCAGCAGTGGGCATAGCAGCAGAGACCAGGCCAGCTGCAGCTACTACGGTGACTAACCGTCATGCACACCCTCTAAGCGTACACCCAGGGCTAGTTCCTTGGTCACCCACCACTTGTTACAGTACTGGAAAAATGGGATTGAATTGTCATTAGTAGGGAATTTCAGTTACAGTGAATAATAAATATGCCGGTTTATTGAGATGATAAAATATGCCAGTTTATTGAGTGGCCTGGGCCACCGCTTCTCCTGCTACGTCTGGGGCATCCCACCGCCCCTCCTGCAGCATTGCCACCTCTCCCGCAGCATCGCTGCCCCTCCTGTGGGCCCCGCAGGACAGGGAGGGGGGGCCCCGCAGAGCCCCACGCAGCCTATTATGCTTCTGGGCCGTGGGGGCTTGGTAGCACAGGCTGCTTTGCCCCGGGCTATGGGGGCTCACAGAAACTGGAAGCACTATGGTGAGCACTTCTGGTTTCACTTTATCTTACAAGCTGGCATGCCAGTTAATAGAGCATGCTGGCTTGTAAGATGCCGGTTAACAGACTTTTACTATAATAACTTTTTAGTTATGTACCTCTGGGCAGTTTTGATATTCAAATATCTGGCTGAAGGCTAGTTGCATACAAACAATTTTCATAACTGCACAACCTCTACTATTTTTAGAGTGAAATACAAAAGTTAAAAGAATTCACCAAAACAGAAGGGATTTTTTGTTTTTAAAAGGGCTATAAAAGTGAAAAAAGCTGTTGTTAATATAAAAACTTCTGAATAATTAGAATTTCCAGGATCATGTACATTTAACAAAAACAAACAAACAATAAAAACCCACTGTTTTTCAGTATCTTATAAAGGCATTGTGATGAATGCATGGGAATGGGAATCAGGAGGCCTTGCTTCTGTTCCTGCCTATGAAGCTGACTTGCTGGGTGATCTTGAGAAAGTCACATAATCTCTCAGGGACACTGGACAAAAATCTGAATATCATCATGCTTGCCTTCCATTATAAAGCACTTTAAGATGTATAGACCAAAGAACCTTAGACAGTTTTGCTCTTGGAAGATCCTGAATAACTTCACTGACTCACTTCAATAAACTGAGAGTCCTAATAGGTTGCTTGTGATCTATTATAAATCTATTTATAATTATGTCCTGGGTATCAAAAGTAGTAAAATAATCCTGAGTAAAATAATCCTAAAGAGTAAAGGAGTTTCAGGGTTTGGAACAGACAGCAAGTTACTTGATAAGAACCACCATTAAAAAAACTTTTTAAACCTCTATTAAATCTATACAAAAAAAAGAAAAAAAAAAAAAAGAAAATTAGTTAAAGAGTTGAAAATGTAGAGTGCCTGTACAGGAGCCCAAAGGCAGCTCTGACACATTGCTATTACAGCACATTGGAGCAGACTCAATCATTTGAGTCTTCTGGGGTTTTTTGCTTGGGTTTTTTTGTTTGATTGAGTCTGTTAGAACATGATAATTACCATGCTCCAGTCAGCCTCTGCATCTTCAAGAGTAAATTGGATGCTTATCTTGCTGGGATCCTATAACCCCAGCTGACTTCCTGCCCTTTGGGCAGGGGGCTGGACTCGATGATCTCCCGAGGTCCCTTCCAGCCCTGATGTCTATGAAATCTATGAAATCTTATTTATCAGTGTCCACACATTTCAAAATGGAGGTAGAGGTGCTTTATAAAGCATCTCTGCCACCATTTTGAACACCAGGACACTAAAACACAAGATGCTCTGGTTGCTTTAATTAGAGTGGCTCTCTCTAATTAAAGCTCCTCCCCACTCCTACCCCCCTCCCCACCGCAGCATATAAAAATGTATGTAAAGTATTAAGTAGGGATTCAATATCCTCTAACCCCTTCCCTTTGACTGTAAGGAGGTTGGATACAGAAAAACCTTGCTGACAATCTTGAAGTAAAAGAGAAGAACTTGGTTGATATGAGGTGGCACTGTTCTGACTGATCCTGTTTCTTTGAAGGCAAATAAAAACACATCCACAAAAAGAGAGAGGATAAAACAGTTAAAATAAAATATGCAGCTTCTCTCTCTGGTGTTGTCATTTATGTGGCTCCACCTTGCTGGAGAAACATAGGCACAGCATGCCATCACATAGGCCACTCTAAAAGTTGTTGAACTGATACCAGCATCAGATTGTTTAGGGAACTGCTTCCCATTGCCTTTTTGGGTTACACCAATACGTAAAAGAGGTAGTCTTGAAAAGCTAGACCAGACTCTTAATTAAAAAAGCAACAAGATATAGAAAAGAGAAGATATAAGTGGAAGGGAAAACAGGACAAAAAACAAAAGGCTGAGTGAGAGATTCATAGATGCAAGGGTCAGAAGGGACCCCAACAGATCATCAAGTATGACCCCCTGCTTAGGCAGGAAAGAGTGCTGGGATCAAGTGACCCCAGCCAGATGCCTATCCATCCTTCTCTTAAAGACCCCCAAGGTAGGGGACAGCACCACCTCCCTTGGAAGCCCATTCCAAACTTTGGCCACCCTTACCCTGAAGAAGTTTTTCCTGCTCTCTGTCAGTCTCTGACCGTTGTTCCTATTTACCCCAAGAGGTGCCCTGGCGAACAGAGCATCTCTGATCCCTTGCTGCATCCCCCTAATGAATTTCTAGGTGGCCACAAGATCACCTCTCAGCCTTCTCTTCGGAGGGTAAAAAGGTCCAGGTCTCTCAGTCTGTCGTCACAGGGCTTGTGCAGTAAGCCCCTAACCATGAGTGGCCCTTCTCTGGACCCTCTCGAGTCTATCAACATCCTTCTTGAAGTACAGCACCCAAAACTGGATGCAGTACTCCAACTGTGGTCTGTCCAATGCCGCATAGATGGGAAGTAACACCTCCTTGGTCATGCATCTGCTGATGCACAATAAAGTACAGTTAGCTTTGCTGATGATTTCATCACACTGATGACTCCTGTTCATCTTGGAGTCCAGTATGATTCTGAGATCACTGTCCACTTCTGTGCTGCTGAGAGGGCCGTGTCCCAGCCAGTACATGTAATGGATGTGTTTGTGCCCTAGGTACAGCACTCTGCATTGTCCTTGTTGTACTGCATCCTATTGTGTACTTCCCACTTTTCTACCCTGTCCAGGTCTGCCTGCAATCATTCCCTACCCTCCAAAGTGTGCATTTCACCCCACAATTTAGTATCATCCGAAAACTTGGACAGAGTACACTTCACACCCACATCCAAGTCACTAATGAAAATATTGAAGAGTACAGATTCAAGGACCAAACCCTGCAGGACTCCACTACCCACATCCTTCCAGGTCAATACCGACCCATCTATTACCACTCTCTACTACCCATCGGCTACTACTACCACAGTGGGTGCAACCGCTAAGTGTAACTGTGTAAACATCTATGTCATGGCCTCTTAATTTATTTATGAAAATGGGATGAGATACCATATCGAAGGCCTTGCTAAAATCCAGGAAAATGACACCCACCTCTACTCCTGCATCTAAGCATTTTATGACCCTGTCATAAAATTAAACCAGACTGGTCAGGCATGATCTACCTGCTACGAATCCATGCTGGTTTCCCTGCTGCCTTATTTTTCCTGCTGGACTCCCACAGATATGACCTTCGTAATCTTTTCAAAGACCTTTCCAAGGATGGAGGTGAGACTGACTGGCCTATAATTACTCAGATCCTCCTTCCTCCTGTTCTTGAAAATAGGGACCACATTGGCCCTTTTTCAATCCTCCAGGACCTGACTCAAGTGCCATGAGTGCTCAAACCGCCGTACCACTGGTTCTGCTACAATACTGGCCAATTCTTTCAGTATTCTTGGCATCCAGGCTTGCTGACTTGAATACATCCAGTCCATCCAAGTGACTGTGCATCAAGTCAGTATCAACAGTTGGTGGACTGATGTCACTCTGATACCCATCTAAGAACCTATTAGGAGACTTATCTTGAGCCCTGCTCAGGAACACCAAGCCAAAAAACTCATTGAATATCTCAGCCTTCTCCCCCCATCAGTCACTAGTTACTCCATCTTCTTTAGTAGGGGTTCTATGCTGCCCTGAACCTTCCTTTTACCCCCTGCAGACCTAACAAAAAGATTTTTTGTTGTCTTTAATTTGTGTTGCCAGCCTCAGCTCTGTAGTTGTTTTGGCTTTTCTAACTGCATCCCTGCAAGTGTGGACCAAGTAGGTATACTCCTTGGTGGCTTCCCTCTGCTTCCACCATCTATATGTCTTTCTTTTTGCCCTTAGGCTTCCCTGGATTTCCTTGTTTAGCCAAAGAAGTTTTTTGGCTCCATTCCCCCTTTTCCCTCATACTGGAATAGTCTCCCTCTGTGCCTGAAGGATTGCTTCTTTTAGGAACGACCACCTTTCCTGGACTCCCATCTCACCAATACTCTTATCCTGCAGTACATCATTGACTAGACTTCTAAGGACACTGAAGTTAGCCTTCCTAAAGTCAAGCACTTCCACCCTACTAGTTATCTTACCCACCCTATGCCATATGGTGAATTCGATTCACTGTCTCCAAGGTGACCATGAATCTGCAGGTCCCCTACCAGGTCCTCCCCTGTAGCCAACGCCAAGTCCAGTAAGGCATTCCCCGTAGTGGGACTGTATACCTCCTGTGTTAGGTGAAGGTCTTGCATGCAGGTTAGGAACCTATGTGAACAGTTGGATTTGGCTGACTGCTTCTCCCAGCAGATGTCATGGCAGCATAGGTCCCCCATGACAACCACGTCCCTAGACTGTATGGTCTCTGAGACATGCCTCAGGAATTCCATATCTAGCTTTTCCTCTTGGTGTGGTGATCTGTAGCGGAGCCCCACCACCAACTCCCTTTCCCCTCAACCTTCATGTATCCTAACCCACAATGCCTCAACTTTCTCCTCCTCTGATCCCATTTTGATTAGGGTAGATGTATAATGCTCCTTTATATAGAGAACAACCCTGCCCCCTTTCCTTCCTACTCTGTCCCTTCTTTGCAACCTGTATCCCTCAACCTGTACTGCCCATTCATGGGTAGGGTCCTGCCAGGTTTCTGTTAGCCCCACTAAAACAAAGTTATTGTCTGCAAGCAGGAGTGTGAGTTCTTCCTGACTATTCCCCCATTCTCCTAGCATTCGTATAGAGGCACTTGAGCCATCCAAATGGTGTCTTTGGTGCCACACCCCATTCTGATGCCCAAAGGGCCCCTTGGTACACCTGGTGTGTACTGCTGCATGTCTCACAGTTTGTAAGTTCTAGACTCTCTCCATCTCCTGCTTCCCCATTGTACTTAGTTTAAAGATGGAAACTGCTTTTCATATTCCAACTAGTGACTATATTTAGCCAGAGCCAAGGGAGGTTCACAGGTTCCTATTAGATTCCCCCTCTCTAGTCAGAATGCCTTGTACAGTCAAGAATATAAAGGTCCAGTTATGTCACAGTACATCCTGTTGTCCAAGGAAGTGGCAGGGTTAGTTAGTAGCCATGGCTAAGTACAGACTTTTAAAAGCCTAAGGTGAAAGGGCTCTAAGTATTGTGCTTTACTCAAAGTGCTCTAGGATAGGTCATGAGCAAACAGAAGAGATGCTTGCTGTTTAGTGAGGAGGGCTCCAAGCCTGCCTGCACTGGCCAAGGCCAGCGGCCAAGTAGCCAACTACCCCTTATTGCCCATTGTGACCCCTCTCCCCAGCCTAACCTGCTGGTGGCTGTTACTGTAGGCAGCTAAGGGGTGAAGCAGGGGAATAGCCCCCTGCCATGCAGGCTGCACCCAAGTTGCTGGTTCAGGGTTCAGGCGGAGACCAGTATAGGTCTGCATGTCAGAGGGGCTCTGTTCCCCTAACCACTCCCTACTCCCTAGATGGCCACAGAGGAAGGAAACAGAGCCTTTTCTGTCTTCTCTCTGTGACAGCCCTGGGGTGGGGCAGGGCTGGGCTGATGATCACCTAGAGTAGATAAGCACTAGCTGAAGCTATCAGGCTACTCAGCAAGAGGCCCCTGGGATGCCAGTGGACTGCAACCTAACTTGAGTCATGATGGGATCTGTTCATGAACAATGCATGCCCCCAAAGGCTGGAGGGACACGGCGACTGCCCACAGGTGATGATAATGGTGGTGGGGGCATGGTAGCAGAGAGCAAGGAGCTCCCGCAGACAGCTGTGGCAGTATCAGCAGCAGGGGTGTGCCAAGCAGGGAGCTCCCACAGGTGGCTGCAATAGTATCAGTGGTGCGGGGGTGGGATGGTGAGTGCCGACTGGTGGTTGGTGACCACCCACAGATGCCACTGGCAGCATTGGTGGCAAGGGGTGGAGGGTGGTGAGCAACTACCACCCAGAGACACTGCTGGTAGCCTTGGTGGCGCTTCTCTCAGAGGGTACACCGCCAATCTCAGGGGGGTGCACATGCACCCACATGCACCCCCTACATATTGCCAATGGATCTGTTACAATGTTCAATAAAGCACTCTAACCTAAACCAATTTAGTGTGATGCCACATCCATCCAGGTCTATTCTAGAGTGGGATTCACCGTTTTCAAAGTGCGCTACATCTGGCTATTATCTGTTCAGTTATGGTTGTAGTGCTTTCTGAGCACTTACCATGAAAGTAGTATAAAATCTGTACCTTGCTATGATAGTAAAGCTCAATCAATCCAGCCTATCCTACCACCCTACCTGATATCCTACTTCCCCCCACAATCTGAGTTTTCTTAAGAAAGACCCAGAAGGAGATGATGGGCAAAATAACCCGCTAATTGCCAGCATACCCATTATCAGGGATCCTGGTTTTCTCTGATTTTAAAAGATCCCCAATTTTTTGTTAAAAATAGTAACCCCAAATCCACATTTTTCCATGATTTAAATGAAATGTCACTATTAGATTAGATTAGATTAGATTAGATTAGATTTGTGGTGTTTCATTTTAATCACAAAAAATGCCCATTATTGTTACCTTTAAGAGTGTTATGTATAAATTGTTACATTTCCCCAGGGATTGCAGAAGGGAATAGCTCGACTGTAGGCAGAGTACTGCCCTCTGAATAAACAAGCTTTATCATTGGTCATTTGAGAACCACATGTGGTACCTGGAGTGGTACCTGGAGTGGGGTGTGACAAAAAATGGAGCATCTCAGAATTAGAATTCGAGAGGAGTTAAACCTGTTCAGCAATACAGCATAAAACTGAAAGAAATTTAAGCAGAGCTTCACCACCGGTGCAGCTACAGAGAATAAAGATCCACTCAAGGTAGCTATTTTCTTAATATAGCAGGCCCAGCAACTCTATCTCTTTATAATAGCCTACGATTGTCAGAAGCAGAACAGAAAAGCTATGGTACAATAATAAAAAAAGTTGAGGAATATTGTATACCCAAACAAAATGAAATCTTTGAATAGTATAATTTCCACATAAGATAACAGAAAGAATGTGAGACAGTAGAAGAGTATGTCAAAGACCTTACACTGCTGAGCCAGACATGCAACTTCACAGACCTAAAAGAGCCCATAATCAGACACCAAATAGTATTAGGTATAAGTGATACAAGCCTCAAGAAAAGACTGTTAGATCCTGAGCTTAATTTGGAAAAGGCAGTTAGAATATGCCAAGCACCTGAGATAACAAATGTGCAGAAGCTGGAGGAAAAAACAGAACAAGCTGAACTGGACAGGATTACAAAACTGCAAAAACCTAAGGCAACACACAAACAATACTGAAAGGAGGAAGTCACTATGAAGTAGGGAAGCAGAGGCCAAGGAGAATTGCTTGAAGAAACAATGGTCAGCTGCAGATTCAGTCCCCTTGCAAGAATTTGCAGAAAGCATCAGGATGCACCACACAAGAAACAGCAGGTGCATGATCTATGCAACAAGGAAAAGGAAGAATTCCTCATTGGCACAGTGCAAGAAGATGTTAATTCTCCTAAGGATTGGACAATCACCCTGAACACCAGTGAATTGAAGGTGATATTTAAATTAGATATAGGGGCACAGATCAATGTAATACCAGAATACATTATTCAAAAAATGAAAACTAAACCTGTATATAAGAAAGTGATACTTAGAGCATGTAATGGAAACATGATAGCAACCAACAGTGTTTGTGCACTGCATGTCAGACACAAGGATAATATAACACATTTTTGAAGTTCTTGATGGAACTATGGTTTATAGATGATGTATTAGTTTGGGAAAATACTATGGAAGAACATGACTTGAGTCTAAGAAAGGCATTAGAAATAGCACACAGAGCAAGTTTGAAACTGAACAAAACAAAAATGCAAGTTCAGGGTCAAAGAAATTTACATATCAAAGAGAAAAGCTCTCTGAGAAAGGGGTGCCAATCAACCCCGCAAGGGTTAAGGCCATTACAAACATGACACCTGCTACAGGTAAGGAAGGCATGCAAAGATTACTGGGAATGATCAATTTTATAGGGAAATATCTACCTAACTTAGCAGAGCACACCAAACACCGTAGTTCACTCCTACAAAAGAATGCTCAGTGGATATGGGAACATGAACATGAAGCTGAATTTTAAAACTTGAAGGAAAAAATAATTAATTCTCCAGTATTAAAATACAATGACCCTAAAAGACCCATTAAATTGTCAACAGATGCTTCTAAAGAAGGCATTGGAGCAGCCTTACTTCAGAAACATAAGGATAGCTGGAGACCAGCAGCATGTGCATCTAGGGCATTCTTTAAGTCAGTATCTATATGCAGAAATGGAGAAAGAAAGCTTAGCTCAGGTATATGGCCAAAAGAAATGTAATATATTCATCTATGGGAAGCCTGTGATAGCTGAAAGTGATCATAAACCTTTGGTAACTATAGCAAAGAAAGTATTATCAGTCATGCCACCCAGATTACAAAGACTTTTCTTTCATCTTCAAATTTATGATCTAGACATACAGTACACACCAGGAAGACATCTACTTATTGTAGATACGTTGTCCAGAGCATATTACAATGGAAAATGACAGAATTCCAGACTCAGACGTAGTACATGTTAATATAATTAAAAGAGTGATTTCTGTCACAGCTAAAATGTGGGCATTCATTTCAGAAGCTACTGCTCAGGACACCACATTGCAAAAAGTGCTAACAGCTATTCGTGCTGAGTGGCCTGGAAAACAAATACCTAGCCTCCACTCTCAGTTCAAAGAAGAGCTGTCAATACTGAATAGCATTTTGTTCAAAGGCTCCAAACTTCTTGTTCCAGCAGTACTAAAGAAATACCTGTTAAACAGCATACACAAGGGGTGTTGGCTCTCTCTTAGGTGTCAGATGTCAGAACGTCAGCAGCCTGGAGGTGAAAAGCTGAGGTCCCAGCACCCCCCTCCAGTGGGGTGTATGAGATGGGCTGATGGTATGCCCTCTGTCCATGGTGGCCTGGGGGACCCTTCCTGGGGGCAGGGATGGGAACAGTGACTCCTCTCAAGGAGGAGGAAGGGGAGGGAGGGAAAGGACAAAGGGAGGGACAGAAAGGAAGAGAAGGAGGGATCTTTTGTTATTCTCAAGTCTCTGCTTTTGTATTCTCCTTCCCTCCTGATGACTTTTCATCCATGGCTATCACTGGTTGGTTGTCTCTCTGTGGTCACATGTCCACATAGCCTTCCATGCCTTCTCCTAATTTGGTGTGTTCCAAAACCAGGATTGAAATCCCCCTCCTCCTCTGAGGCCTCATAGTTGGTGTCACTTATCTCATGTTATTGGTAGTATGATACATGCTCTCTTGGTTCCCAGACTATTTTTCCCAGACTATGTGTTCTTGTGACCTTGTTGTATTAGCCTGTCTGCTTCCAGGGCTGTGAGAAACTTTATGTGAGAGACCCAATCTTCTTAGAAAGCAATTAACCCTTGTTGCCCATCATGAACCCTAATAAGACCCTTATATATCTATATATAATATAGACCCTCATATAGACTCTTATATATCTATATATATAAGCCAATTCTCAAAAAACCAAATCTTTAAATACCATTTCTAAGCCAACATGTTAAGGACATGTTAAACAGCATATGCAATGGGCATCTAGGCATTGAAAAATGCAAAAGGAGAGCAAGGGATGCTCTATATTGGCCCAGCATAAATAAGGACATAGAAGATGCTGTAAAGGCTTGTACAACATGCCTAAAGTACAGATCAGAGCAAAGAAAAGAGCCCATGATGGTCATGGAGAAACCTGTGCCTCTGTGGCATAAAGTGGGCATTGACTTCATAGAATCATAGACTCACAGGGTCAGAAGGGACCTTGTAGATCTTCAAGTCCGATCCCCTGCCTGGGCAGGAGAAAAACTGGACTCAAATGAGTCCAGCCAGGTAGGCATCAAGCCTCTTCTTAAAGATCCCCAGGGTAGGAGCCAGCACC
>NW_017728906.1:81568867-81635325 GCF_001723895.1 Crocodylus porosus | reverse complement strand
CTATCTTCCAGCCATCTGGCACCTGGCCTGAGCACCATGAGCACTTGTAAAGCTGTGCCAAGGGCCCTGCAATAACCCCAGCTAGCTCCCTCAACACCCTGGGGTGCAGAGAATCTGGACCTGCTGACTTGAACATGCCCAGCTCCTCCAGAAGCTCTCTAACCCAATCCTCCCCAACCTGAGGTCTGGAGGCATTCCCCTCGAGTCCATCTGGCATCACAGCGGGGAAGTCCTAGTCCCTGCACAAGAGAACAGAGGTGAAGAATTGGTTAAAGAGTTCCGCTTTCTCCTCTGGTGCAACCACCAGATCGCCCAGCATACTTTGCAGGGGCCCCACATTACCCGGTGCCTTCTTCATCCTCCCTATATATTTGAAAAAGGACTTTTTATTATCCTTGATCTTGGACACTAGTCCTAGCTCTATGTCCACCTTAGCTTTCCTGACAGCCCCTCTACAGCCCTGAGCCGAGGACGTATACTCCTCTTTGGAGATAGCACCCCCCTTCCACTGGATGTACACCACCTTTTTGGTAAGCAGGCATTCCCAGACGCCCTTGGTGAGCCAGGGGGGCTTTCAGGCACTCTTGCTCCACTTGCTTCTTGTTGGGATGGACTCCCCTTGGGCCCTGAGTATCGTTTCCTTAAGGAACGACCACTCGTCCTGGACACTGAGTTCCCCTGCCCTCAAGGACCCCAGTGCCTTACCCACTAGTCTCCTCAACCTGTTGAAGTTGGCCCTCCTAAAGTCTAGGGCTACCGTCTTGCTGCAGGCCCTTGACACCCTGCGCTGGATGGTGATTCCAGCAAGCGATGATCGCTATCGCCCAGGTGGTCAAGAACCTGGTAAGGTGGAGGTCCCTTACCAGGTCATCATCTGTGGCCAGGACCAAGTCCAACAGGGCATTTCCTTTGGTGGGACCGTGCACCTCCTGAATTAAGTGGAGGTCCTGTATCTCAGCCAGGAACCTCCTGGAACGGTCCATCCTGGCTGACTGTTCCTCCCAGCAGATGTCCGGGTAATTAAAATCACCCTTGACAACTACATCCCTTGCCTTAAGTGCCTCTGCAAGCTGGCCTGAAAATTCCCAGTCCAGCTCCTCCCCTTGGTTGGGGGGTCTGTAGTAGACTTATTCATGCATGCAGAAAAAAATTATGTATCGTTGGTCGATTATTATTTTCACTGTGCTCTATGCTAAAATTGCAGTCGTCAAATGCATATGAGCAAACCATGTCAAAGTTCTGATTAAATTAATTTTTGCTAGATATGGGATTCCATAAATTGTGAGAACAGACAATGGGCCTCAATTCAACAATCTTGAGTTTAAAGAGCTTGGAAGCAAATAAGGGTTCCATCACAACACTTCAAGTCCTAAATACCCAGAATCCAATGGTCTGGTGGAAAGTGGAGTACAAATAGTGAAGAAATTGTTAAAAAAACCCATAGATTCACACACTGATGTTTACCTGTCACTCTTAAATTACAGAGCAACACCTATAAAACATGGATTGTCCCCAGCAGAAATGCTGTTTAATAGGAAACTCAAAACCAGGCTGCCAAATCATGTGGCTGATGCTCATCAGCATGGACCCTGGTTTTCTCTGATGTTAAAAAAATCCCCAAGTTTTGGTTTAAAAAAGTAACCCCAAATCTATGTTTTTCCGTGATTAAAATGAAACAGCATTATATATATGATATAGAGATATAGATATAAAGATATCTATGTATTAGTGGTGTTTCCTTTAAATTACAGAAAAACATGGATTGGGGGGGTTAACTGAAAATTGGGGCTTTTTTAAGTTAAAGATTAATCAAAGAAAACCAGGATCCCTGCTCATCAGAATGAAAAGCAAAATGTAAAAACATTTAAAAGAAAACCCCCACCAAACTCAAACAAAAATGGTAATATGACAGAGTTTCCAGGGAGTTACCACAACAGCACGACAAAGATATGGTGTTTATTTTAGATGGATGAACATGGAAGCAAAAAGCATTAGAGGCAGTCTTCAGACCTATGACACAATTGGTTCCTGAAAACGAGCCATTTATGGTACCTACCAGTCATTCTTCAACTCATTGTTACTGTGCAGTAATAGTGGTGTCATGGTTAGTGTCCACTGCCACTACATTGCCATAACAATGAGCTATGTCACCGTAGCTCATCACTATGGCAACATAGTGGCTCATGTAAACATACCCTAGGAAATTAAGTCTCTTCTGCTGGGCACGTATGCAACCACCTGTAAAAAAAACTGACAAGAATTCTCTATTTGACTATCTCGACATCGAATGGTTGTTATTCCCAGTGATGCACAAGCTCCTACGTTGATAGCTTTGTCTGTACTATTTTAAGAGGAATGTACCAAAACCCTCCTCAGAGGTGTCTCAACAATTGGGCCTCTAATTAATTAATTACATTTTTTAAACTCTTTATCAAGATTTGCAAAGATGGCCATACTTTCTGGTTGCTGGTCCAGGAACTAACTTAGGTATATATTTCTCTAAATAGGTCATAATTCCAAGACATCTTTGACCTCTTCTGTCTATTGGGGCAGCATGTACATCCCTACCTTACTGTGCCCCTTGCTATGTACATTTCTCTCAGGTATACATAAAATTCACATTTTTCTTGTATTAAAAAGCTGCTTATTTATAGAGATGAGTCTCCTCTTTATCACCAAAAACGTGTTGTATTTTCCATTGAAACACGATGGGTGTAGAACACAACCTACATAGTCATCTGAAGACAGGTCTTCAAAAACTGTTGTTGACTGTGTGTTTTGTTCTGATAAGGTCACCTGCCAGAGCCCAAGTTCAATTCTATCTTTAGACAGGAAAGTAGCACTTACCTGGTTAAAGTTAACCACATAGGGCACATCCAGACAAACGTGCATGTGCCTCTTGTGGCATCTCAAAGCAGTTTGAAACACTGCAATAGGTACTCTGGGAACAAAAAACATTCCCTGCCCTGCATATTTTCACTGCAGGCTCTAAATTTGATAGCTGGAAATCCAGGTATCAAAAAAACCCACAGAAAAAAAAGCAGGGCAAGGCCCACTTCTGTAGCATGCCCTTAGGCAACCGGAGGCTGAGGTCCTCCAAAAAGATGCTGTGACTGCCTTTTGTCCCAATACTTCAGCATGCTGCATCCCCGTGTGGGGCAAAGTGGACTGGCACAGGCTGCGGTGACCTGTACTCAGGCTGTTCCAGGTAAGTAGAGAATGGGGGTGTAAGGGACTGAAGCAGGGGGCTGTGAGGTTGTGAGGGGCAAGAGCAGGAGCACCAGCATGTCAGTGCTGCTCAAGGCCACACATTCTGGTGAGTGAAGGGGGTAGAGGCAGCTCTGATTTTTCTATGACAAAAAAAAAAGCCCAAGTGTATAGATATTTAGAATCCTTTTTATGAAGATAATAATGACACTTGTAGGCTTCTAAATGCCTTTAGACTTGTAAATATATCAATAAAGCATTGCCCAACTGATCTCTCTCTATATAGTAGCATTTTATTTTAATAGCAAAAGAACACTATTTTGGGGTATTTTAATGAGAGAATGCAGGTTTCTTATCAAAGATGCTGCAGTTTTTAAACAGGGAACACCAGGATCTCTGCTGGTGAGACAGGTGCCGAGACCTGGGCAGAGAAGCCTATCCAGGGCCAACACTGGGGATCCAACTGGAGGGCAGATAAGGCCTCTTATAAAACAGGCTGAATTGGATTTTCTTACCTTGGACAAGTTAAAATATAAAAATTCTTGCACATCTGTTCTCAGTACTTCATGAAAGCGTTTCACACTTTTTGGGATCAAGCTTTCTTCACCTGTACACAATTCCCTCCCCTCCCCCCTGCCTTGCTCTATATAAAAGGATATATTCCACTTGACTTCTAAAAAAGGTTCTGTTGTTCCAAACTGAAACATCAACCACTTTCTAGCTATTTTAGCACTTCCTTCTAAAGGACATGATTTCAGTTTGCCTTGGCTATTTGAAAGGATGTCACTTTTGCATTAGTCATAATTCAGTTCTTACATCCCTCTATAATTATATAGTACATCAAGTATGATTCATCAAGAAAGCTACTTTGACCATCACACAGCACTACCCAGCTGTTACGTCAGAATAATGGCATTTTTGGAAAACCCTAAATGATTTTGTCTTTTCACATATTTGGATAGCAGATAAATACAACACTAAGCAGTGGTCCATACAAGAATAGCCTTCTCTGAAATGCCCTTCAGGCATGCCCTTCTCATAACAAGTCATTTTCAGGGATCCCACAATCATGCCTCCTGCCATGCCACACCTGATTGTGGGATCACGCATTGAATCCTACCGTGCCTTTGCCTACATGTAGGTAGAGTGGGCCTAAGTGCCTCCCAAATATTTTGGCTGGAAGTCACAAAAAACTATAGCCTCTCTTCTCACCATTTTTAAAGATTGGGACTATTATATTTGCATTCCAGTATATAGGACAGATGCCTTGTAAAATAATGACATTACATTTTGTTGTCAAAATTGGACATTGCCAATGAATACATTCCTTGAAGATTTCTGGGGGTGAAGGGAGGGAATCAAGGCCAGGGGCCTTCCTATTACTCAGCAAGCATATGTCTGATGTAACCTGAGTTTCAGAGCTGAGGTAATGAATGACCTGTTTGTGATTTAAGAGATAACATTTCCTTCAGCAAACAGCCATCGCTTCTTTCACCAGCTGCAAGTAAGTTGTTAAACTTCATTTTAAAAAAGCATACGTTTTATATTCCTTCAGGACTATATGCATGAGAGATTAAGGTATTTTCTTCCTTTTGCTATACACTGATAAAAAATAGTCATTATCTTTATTTTTTTATGCTGCTGCTAGTTTTTGCCTGGAGGAGATGGGCAAAACTTTTAGAGGTAACATTCATCAAAGGTATTCCCAAATGCTCTGAGTTTATGCCCCTTTCATGGCACCAAAGTGACAAAAAAGGACCAGATTGTAACAAACAAGTGCTGCAATTTGAGTGAGTGACCTAAGTGCAGTCCTTAGGGGCCATTAACATTCTCAAACTACCACTCAGTTGCCACCTTATTTGGTAAGCAGTAAAGATGCTATTGTTGACATATACTCCTTAGAGTTCATGTTTCCCAACAGATTATAAACTTTTTAGAGTCCTAGCTGAAGCCAAAACCCAACTTCTCAACCTGTGAATTGCCTTGCCTATCTTGCTAGCAGGGCCCAGTCCTGCAGGTATGGTCAGTTACAGGCTATCAATAGGTGGAGAGAGAACATAGCACCTATGCAAAAGAAAGGTAGGTGATAAGGTAAGAGTGTGCCTATGGCACTTATCGAAGCTGCTAGAAAACTTGTTTCAAATATTTTCTCTGTCCAATTTTGATAAAAGTCTTGAATCTAAGTCTCCTGCATCCTTCTGTCCTAACCACAGGCTACAAAAACAGTTTCACAAGAACCAAAATCGTATTTAATTTTTATACAAAGTGCAATAATCCCATCTGGAGGGACTAAAAGACCCATCCCAAGACAGTCCACTAACTTGAAGTCCCTACTCTGAATTAGGCAAAGTAGGGATTTGAACTTAAATATCTAATGTCCTAGAGAAAGCCATAACCAACTGGCTAGTCCTCCCTTACTGCCTTTATTTTTTCCCCACAGATGGAAAATCCAGGCAGGGGCTCTTAGGTAACTGATGTGGTTTATCTGCCTAACTTGAAGGGAAAGTCCACAGCAGCATATCCCAAGCATAGAGAAGAACTTGCCTAACTAGAAAGAGGTGTTGATATCTGGTTCTGTACTCAGAAGAAGATCCCTTCCCTGGGCACCTGACTAACCCCTTGTCTTGTATAGGGGACCTGGGGCCCTACACGGGGGCTGACAATCTCATCTATAATTTGGAGTTAAAGCACTGAACAGAGCCCTGCTTAATTACAAGACTCTAACCCAGGGGCAGGCAGTTATTTCAGGCAAAGGGCTGCTTACCAAGTTTTGGCAAGCTCTTGAGGGTCACATGGGTAACTCCACCCCTTGGCAGGTGCCCCACCCCCTTGTCACCATCTTGTGACTGGAAGTCCCTCCTCCTAGACCCTGATCTTTGCCACCAGAAGTCCCTCCCCTTGCTCCCATAAGTACTCCTTTCAGCAAGGAATTTTGCCATCTTGGAACCAGAAAAATACCAAATTATATTCTAGAAAGCAAACATCTACAACATTCATTAATTTGATTTCAAAAAATATTTTTGTCCTGGTTTACATGTGTTTGTGTAGTGTACACAGAGGTGATTGTAAAATATCTTATAATGAAGTCTTATTCTTGTATATTGTGTGGGGATGGGTATAGGTTAGTGGGGGGCTATGGGTGTGTGTGAGGGAGTTTGTGGATGTGTCTGCAGGGGTAGATAGGTGTGGGGGTCTATGTGTATGTCAGTGGGGGGGGGCTGCATGTGTATGGTGGGGTGTGCATGTGGGACTCACCCTATGAACAAATACACAGTCCCTCCCTATACACACACATCCACACACACACAGGGTACCAGCATGGAACTCATGCTCTCGTGGTCTGGCAATGCAGCTGGGAGCCACGTGGTGCTGGTGCAAACCAGGGGCAAGTAGGCAGGGAAATCACTGGGGGTGGGGCGGGACTGGGCTGCTACGTCCTGCTGCCAGCTTCCCCTGAATCCTACTGCCCCTGGCTCCTGTCATCTTTGACAGGCAGCCAGGAGCAGATAAATACTAATTTTCTAAATTTTTAGGCGTCCTGCAGGCCAGATAGAATAGCTTGGTGGGCTGGATCCGGCCTGGAGGCCCTGCTTTAGCCCTAAATTCCTGAAAGCCTGCTAACACAGCTTCATATTCCTGGCAAAATTTGGTCAGCAAATTAGTAATATTAATAGGAAGAACTAAATTCTGCCATGGCAGATTTTGTACTCAATTTAGTGCTGCCCATTTGTATCCTAGAGTGATGCTGACAGGTTCCCTTTAAGAATGGATCACCTGTAACAGCTACAATTAAAGCCATACCATCACTAATGCCATTGACTACTTCGTGCCTATAGCATCTTAAAATCAGTGCAAAATAACTGAGGCCATTTGAAAGATCTGACTCAGGCTTTTACACTAGTTCTGCTCATGTCCGACTGAGATCAAATGAGGGTGTGATGGCTTACCCAAGTGATGCCATTTTTCCTCACAGCTTTACAAAATAGTCCATACTACTATTTATTTACTTTCCCTAAAAGTCCTGTTTCTAAAATTACATTAGCAGTGAAAACATACAAGATTAGCTGCTATATGCTACACATTTCATTTGTTTCTCTAATGAGCTTTGTTGGCACGAACTAAAATACAGTTCTGTGGTTGCTGTTATTTAATAGTAATAATGCATTGGTAGCATTCACAGGCCCAAAGAACCAAAGCCCTATTTAATTAGGTTCTGTACAGAGAGATGGTCTGTTGACTAAAATAATTACTATGGAAGCATTAGACAAAGATGAATGCAGTGGATGGAGAGGGAAGCAGAAAAAAATGAAAGACAATGCCTCAGTTGGGATTGCTGACTGGAATTGGCTGATATGGCATTTAAATGGGAAGAACAGGGATAGCCACACTCTATGCCATTTTGACACAGCATGATTTACTACTAATGGGCAACCTGCAGGTAAAAATGGTGTTACTCCATTGCAAGTGGAAACTGACAGGGCTCCCAGCTGCAAGGGAGATCCTGCTACACATGCAAATTAAAGAATGATCGCAACGAGCTATAAAGTTAGCACACATTTTTGGTCTACCTTTATAGCTGGCTGCAGCTTTTTATTATGTGATAACTACTTTGCGCTTGTAGCTAGTCTCTAGGTAATTGTGCAACTACCCAAATAATTGTGTGATATCGGTAATGTGTAGAGGGGGGCCTAATATACATAGTTCTCTAAAGTCCAACTATGCCAATGATTTTTTTTCTGTTTCTTAATGTCTTGTGGACAGCAGGTAGAAATAACATTGGGAATAAAGATGATATCTTAATCTAGAACTGTAGTGGAATAATGCATAGGTGAAGGCAAGATAAAAGTGAAACTGCAGCCTGCAGCACTGGGACTATCATCATGGACAGGCATTCCATTTTGTGCAGGACAGTTCTGGGATTTTCTGAATGCAAGGAAAATGGGTGCAAAAGAAGTGCATTTAAGGGGCCATACAGGCAGGGCTCTGCATAGCATGTGCTGCACAGAAAGAGGGCCCACTGTACACAGATCCCAGCATGCTTTGCAGGGTTGCCAGTTTCTGAAAGTTCTTAAGGGCTGCTGACAACACAAAGGAAAGTGCTGTTTGAGTGACCACCTGGGCTACAAAGACCACCCGGGGGAAAACAAGCTACTCCCCCCCGCCAAGCTAAGAGAAATGAGAGCATCAGGGGTGAGCAAAGTCTGGCCCACAGGCCAGATCCAACTTGCAGTGGACTCCATTTCCCGGCAGCCCCTCCCACTCCACGGACACCCCAGCAGCAGCTGCGTTGTGATAGCATGGTGTTGGTGTTTCTGTGGAGCCCAGCCTCAGCAGCACTGGCAGGCATCAATGGTGCTAGCCTTTTCCTAGCAGGCTGTGCTGCGGGCAGGCCCAGCTGCCACTGCCTGTGTGCAGGGGCAGCAGAGTCACTGGCAGGGGTATCTATGGGGGGCTACAGGGAATTTTGTAGTGACTGTAGGCCCCCCAAACCCCTCCCTAGTGCCACCCCTGCTGGCAGGGCTTCACAGCAGGGCAAGGAGCTGCTCCAGAGCTGAGCTGGAATCTTGCAGTGGTGACAGCTCTTCCCCAGCGCTGGACCACACTGTCACCGCTGCAAGGAACCAGGGCAGAGCTGCAATACGCTGCCTGCACATCCCCGCCCAGGGCCTGCAGGCTGCAGACTGTGACTCTGCCCTGGCTCTGGGCCATGCTGTTATAGCTGCAAAATCCCAGCCCAGTTCTGGAGCAGCTCTGTACCCTGCCACACACCCTGCCAGTGCTGCTGGGGCTGCTTTCCACAGAAACCCTGGCCTCACATTATTACAGTGCGTCTGCTGCTGGGGTCTCCATGGAAACTGGCCCCGGCCACGTGGCCAGGGGCTTCTTGGAAATGGAGTCCACTGCTGGCCAGATCTGCCATTTTTCCCACCCCGATGTAGTAGGATTCTGTTACCAAGGCTCATCAACTTCCATTCCAACAATTCAGAATGGATCCCTACCATACTTGCCCCAGGCGCATGACACACTGTGAAGCCAGGGGGCAGGCATTCCCTGCTGTCAATGACACCATGGATTCAGCATCAAGGGTATACTTCAAGGCAATCATGGTCATGGGGGGCCTGGTAGGTGTTGGACAGCAACAGGCCACACGGGAGCAAGAAAATGAAGGGGCTCACTTTTCTTTTTTCATTAACAAAAATTAGTGTCTTTCACTGAACAAATAAAATTGTAAACTTTCTCTCAAATTGCCTCTGCTTCCTTTTTAAGGTGCCCAACGGACATGAAAGTGGAGGTGGCGGTGTGCCAGAGTGGATAGGTAATAATGAATATTCCAACCAGGCAATGGCTTCCACAAAAACTAAACAACAGCTCAGGGAGGAGATGGGGAGAGATGTCCCATACTGTAATGCTTAGTGTGCCTGACCCCAGTCATGCCACCATCAGTTCCATTCCCCACCACTCCTTCCTCCAGTGCACAGGTGAAAGGCTGTGGTGCCGGGGGTTCAGGTGCACTCCCCTCTTCCCTGGGACCAAGAGGAGAGGGGGAGGGGATTTGGCTTGCTGTCATCAGCTTTGCATGTTTCTCCAGGAGTGGTCAGTAAAAGGGACAGGAATTGTTCCTGGGGCTTTCCATAATGTCAACACAATGGTGTCATCATCCACATCCTGTAGTTCAACTCTGATATTGGTGGACCTGTCCCCTATGTCCTTTTCCTCAGCCAGTAACTGTTCTTTACAGCATCTTCTGCATTTAAAGACACAAGTACCTCCTGAAGAGGTGAAATCTTCCTGGTTCAAAGTGGTGGATCTGCCATATTTACTCCAACAAGAAACTACATAAATGCCCATATGTTTGTGGTTTCTCACAACAGATTGGCATTTCTTCCACCAGAAATGAAACACCTGTCCATTCCTTATGTCTAAGTTTCTCTACTGGTGGGGGAGGTTTAAAAGTGTCTAGTTGTTTGGGACTTGTTTAATTGCTTAATCAAGGATGGGGCTACCTATATTGAAATACTTGCACAATATATAGTAGGTAATGATAGAAATTATGATGGAAAAGGTGGTAATGTCATAGAGTATAATATGGGCTAAAACCTATGCTTTGCTGTGTAGCTGAACAGCAGTGGACAACTATCAGACAAGATATCTATTGAGACTCTGGAAATGCTACAAAAAAACAAAAACAAAAATCGCTAATCACCAAAGCCCCTGGTAATTGGAAAATGGTTGTGCCTTTACAGACAGAAGCAAAAACAAATTAGTTCCTGAGTATGTAGTTGAACTAAGGAAAATAATGGAATTCTAATAGTTTAGAAAGAGCTCAAATGATTCAATTGAGGAACCAGCAGGTAACACAGAAAAACAAGTGAAAAGTCAGTAAGTTCTATATTGTGCGAATTGGAACATGCCATTGTACAGTGCAAAACTAAAATACAAAAAAAGACAAATAAAAGAAAAAAAAAACCCACAGCAGTCTGACCTTTATATATCCAATACAAATTGCTACTACTACCAAAAGTGTCAGAAAGTTGCAATAGCATTGCATAATGAAATTAAGTGAGGAATAATCAAGAAGCACAACATGGAGGAAACTGAAAGGCTGTGTACTTTTCTTGTGGCAAATGCTCTCACATTGCAAATACTCATTTAAATTGTAAAGGTACTTTATAGTTAATTTGACTAGATAGAATCAGCATCGAATGTGTAGTGAAAAAATACCTTACCCAGCTGCTGAGTACAAATTCACCAAAAGATTCTACATCAGAGAAGCCAGCTGAAAACATTGAGTCTATAGTGTACCTACAGACAGTGACTTGTGATAGTATCAGGAAGACTTGTCTCTGTTTCTACTACAAGTGACCCTAACATTACAGATTAAGTAGCGTCACTCCAGCTACGTCAGAAAGTGTGGATGCTGTTCCAGATAGTGTTTTGATCCCAACATGACATTATTCACAGCAAAGTAGTAAACCACTTCTCAGATTTACATATATACATACATACACATAATATAAATAGTAAAGATTCCACAAACTAACAGAAGATACACTGCTCCCTTTCACAAGTAACTAAAATTTGTTGCCTTCATGCTTATGTATCCCCTCCTAAACAATCGAACAGATGGAATGAGAGCTTCCTTTATGGTGCCTCTTCTTACATTTTTGTTTTCACATTTATCATTGCCACATAATAGTTGCCAAGTTAAACAATTGTTGCTTCCATTTGTTCATTTGAGCATAAAAACACAATTCTGTTGCCTCATACAATTATTTCATTATTTTGTGCAAACACAATCAGACTGAAAATAACTGAAAAAAGTGAATCACAGCATATAATTTTCATCCCCTTCATTGTTTTATTAATACTGGATTAAAGCAGTTCCAGGCACATCTTCATCTCTCAGACAGCCTCCCCATCACTCTGGCAGTAGGCACAGGATTAGCGTGGAGATTAAAATATAGACTGGAATGGAGAAATTGTCTGTGAGGGATTTCAGGCTTACTGAATATATCAGAAGTTTTTGCAACAGGGGACTAAGATTTTGTGAATGAACTCCAAGGAATGGATTGACATGGCTCCTCAAGACACAGAATTTCTTAACTTCTCTATAGATAGATAGTAAGGGTGTGTGGAACAGGCCATATTCAATTTGGATTCGGATTCAGCCTGAATCAGAGACAGTGATTTGATTCATTGAGTTGGATCACTGTCCCAATTTGAAGATTCGATGCTGATTCAGCGATTTGGCCATAGACACAGCTTTAAATGTTTTTTCTACATACCTCGAGGTACCAGGCACAACTCATGAACAGTGCAATGGTGGGGTAGATGAAGCATCCCACAGGTGTGCCCCCTACCCCCACCCCCGTGTTCTCAGTGGAGAACCCAGAAGTGGGCTGAAAGTACTTACGGTCCACTTCCAGGCCCACCACCAAGCATGTGAGGGGCCCCCCATGCCTGCCTGGCTTGGCGTTTGGCCACGGGGGGACCCCAGGTACCCCCTCAGACCCAGGAGGTACCAGTTGCTCCCTGATGGCCCCAGAAGTGCTTCTGGTCCATTTCCAGGTCCAATGCCAAGAACGCTGGGCACCCTCCTGCACTCCCGTGGGACGCTCCATCTGCCCCAGCATCTCAGTATTCACAAGCCGCCTGGTACCTTGAGGTATGTAGAAGAAACATTTAAAGCTGCGTCTGAATCATTGAATCTCTCCAAATCAATTCAGAGGGTTCCAATTTGATTTGGAGATATAAAGGGTCTCCTGATTTCAATTTAGAGATTTAGCCGTCAAATTGGACAAAATCTCCACCAAATCAAATCAGTGACCAAAGCTTCACACAACCTAGACAGACAGACAGACATGCACCAATCACTTGCTTCCTTACCCCACTGAAATCAGGTTCACACCAACACAGCTATGCCAGCCTGTAAGAAGGTATTCCCGTGAAGGGAGCTAGAATTTTGATAAGTTGGGGTGCAGAGGATGTGGTGCATCACCACATATAACACAATGCATACTTTTATCAAGTTAAAAAGAAAGTATAAGCTTTATTAATAAGCTAGTAGCCTAGGACTATCCTAATCAATTTAAAACTGAAGCAACAACAAATATAAAATTTGCTATATTATTTATTGAAAAACCCCACAACATCCTAGCAAAAATAAATCAGAATGTGTTGTTTCATTAGTCCTGTATTCATTAGAAGTAAATGGGCACCTTTTTCTGATTCATAAAACTAAATCTAGCTTTCTTGACAGTGCATCGAATACTTCACTGAAAGATATTTCCATACCTGAGTTAATGTTTCTATCTACTGCTAAAAATAGGCACCAGGGCTGTGAAATAGCAGCTACATTACCAGAAGCAGCTAACACAAGAGCAAAATTGCAGAAGAAAAAAAATACCTTAATTAGTGGAACATTAAGACCTTTTAAAAAGAGAGATGGCCGTTAACACCTGTGGAATGAAGAGTTTAGAAGGAATCAGGTGGAATATAATTAGCAATCAAGTCAATTAACTCCCTCACTGCTGCCTGAATAAAAATGCTGCTAGCCTGTGCCAGGCACTGGGGTTTAACTCTGGGTTGACTAGGAATCAAGGGCAGGGGGAGGGGGTGCAACCATGGCACCCCCCTTCCCCAGGATCCACACCTGAACACCCACTATGGAATTTTTTTTTTAATGAAATACATTCCATAAAGAAGTAAGGCCTGCACATACACACAAGGCAGTCACCCATCCTGTACTCATACAATCATCCCATGTTATCCAGGGTCTGATGAGCTTCTAGACATAGATAAATCTAGGAACAACACCTAAGGCACACATTAATTTAATGGCAAGATGGAATCTGATCCTCAAGCGAAACAATTGCTTCTCCTGCAAGGCCATACCTGCATGGTAGGTTGCGCTATTTTGGGATCAGATTTCAATGGTGCCATTACTACTTGCCAGTGCAGGGGACACCCATAATCATGAGTCCAGGCTCCCACTGGACCAGCAAATTGAAAGATGGGTGACTGCAGCCTAGCATAAACTGAAGCAGTCCTGGGTCAGAACTGACAACCAGCTGATTGTCGGTCCCAGCCCTGAAATTGCACTGGGGTCTTGAACTGGCTCCAGAGCTGGTATCAACAATCAGCTGATTGTCGATCTTAGCCCCCAAGATCACACAGGGAACTGGCTCTGGTTAGTCACTGCCCTGCTGCACAGACAAAAACTTTTTGTGGAATATTTGTGGTGCTGGTTCCCCGTTTTGTTGTGCCTTTAATTCCTTCAGTGTGTGGTAAGGTTACTCTTTATGGTGTGATTAACAGGATAATTGCCCCTGAAATGTAACATCTGCCAAGGGCCAAAGAGACCTCTTTAATAATAGACATTGTAATGGTATTCTTCACTTTGAGCAGTGAGCCCTGTTATTGTCTAGTGTTGTAAATGGTCCTGCAAGGTGCAGCTGCACGTGATATGCAGGAGGTCAGACTAGATGATCTAACAGTCCCTTGTGGCCTAAAATACAGTTAAACTACAACAGTTCCATACATGCTGAAGACCCTGTGCTGACCTTCTGTTTTTCATTTAATTTTAGCTATTGTTCTCATTGAGTTAAACAGAAAGGCATACCGTTTACAGAACTCCAGAAGGTCTCTATAGTTAATTGTGATGGCTATATGTATTGTAGGGCTTGCTACCACTACCCTGAGCTTGTCTGTCTACAAGCAGCGACAGCGTGGACCTCGGCTTTGGAACACCTTGTCTGCCAGGAAGTTGCTATTGTGTTTTCTCTCCTGCCACAACTTTGATGAAATTTATTCCCAGGAGGCACTGCCTATGGTGATCCTGCCTGGTCTCAATCCCTGTTTCTTCTGTGGGGCTCCAAAACTCCCCTTTACCCCAGTCTAGCTTCTCCAGATAGTACTCACAAAAGTCTTCTACAGCCAGGTCGCAGTGCTGCCTGTTGTGGTATTATTTGACACTCTACCCCAGGGCGACCTTTGGTCTTGATTAGGTACACCCTTCCAGGGCTGGTCTTGGCCAGTGCTCAAATATCAAAAGAAAAGGCAAAAAAAAAAAGAAAAACCCAAAGAAAACCCCGGCTGTTCTCAACCTCCTTGTCGGGCTCAGTCCATGTCCCCTTTTACCCAGGATCAGGTTCTCAAAAACCCAATCTCAGCGATCAAGAAAATCCCTTAGTCCAGTCTTTTGTTATGCATCAGCCTGCCCTGTACCCCTGTAAACATTCACAGTCTCCTTGGGGTCTCCCTCACATGCATGAAGACTCTACCTGTAATTGTAGTTCCCTTCAGGCCCTCCTCTGGGTCCTCTGTTGAGAACGCCACTCTGGAGATTATCACAGGCATTGTAGACTCCCTGCCTGCTTCCTGCTCAGGGTCACTCCCACAGCGTTCCTCTGGCAAGTTCCACAGCCCTTGACTGCGGAGACACTCAGCCGCTCCTCTCTCCCTGAGGCCTGCAGGGGGCTGACCCCTCTCTGCCCCTCTTCGGGGCTGGAAATACCTCTGGGCAGCCTTCCTTCTCCAATTCTGAGTGAGATGCTGCTCCGGAAGTGGGGTGGGTATTTTCCTTCCCTTCTGGTCTCTAGCTGGAGCCCCAATGGCCCTCCATGCTGTGAGTTTTGTCTCACTCCTTCACATTAATCATCCACTCAGCAAATTCTAACCCCAAAATGCATCCCATAGGTCATCAGCCCCACCTCATGCCCATTAAAACTCTTTATTAAGAATGAACACCTGGGCTGACCTAGATTTCAGTCCAAATCAAACTGAGCCTCACATGTCAAGATCAACTGGAGGCTGAATATGTCCCCTTTCCTAGAGGTACTTCTTCATGAAAGGACTCCTATTTGACTTTTAAACCCCTTCCTCCATTCTGAATGTACTCTGGAGCAGTGCTCATTTGTCGGACAGTTTCAAGACAACAATTATTTTCACATAAGTCGCATAAATTTTCACATATTTTCAAGAGGGAGTTCATTAGTGGAAACCCTACCACATACTTACTTCTATTTTTCTTACATTCTCTTTCCCTGTTACCCAAGGCTATGTCTGAGTTATAGAAACACAAATAGGAATTATATACTACTTCATTTGCTGCAGCACAAATTAAATATTATATATAAACATATATAAAATAGGACTTATGGCAATTTCTGTGTCTAATACATATCACCATAAGTCATATTTTAAGGTTCCAAGGTTTAACATGAAACTAAATGAGTTACATTGCAACATGGAAAGTTCAATTTAGGACAATGGCTTTGACATTATTATTAATTAATTAATGCTTATTATAAATTAATTTCCTTTCTTCCTTGTCTTAGTTTAGGTGAGTTTATCTTTTTTTCCCCTAAAATATTACAAAAACAACAGTAGATGTCTATAATTTTCAAAAATGACTTTTGATTTTTAGGTGCACAGCTTAGAACATCTTAAAGGGTCCAGATGTTTAGAATGTGTCTGAGCTCACCCGCTGTAAAATTGGATCCTTCAAGAGTGCTCAGATTTTACACCCACAAATTGAGGTACTGAACAGCAATCTGTGCTTTGAAAATCTTCCTAGGGAAACACATATGCAATTGCTTTACTTTAAGCATATGAGTATTCATATTGATATCATTTGCATGGTGTCCCCTCCCCACACTGCTACAACAGAGAACCAGAGTAATAACTCATTTGGTACTTCCAACATTTAACCTACATAGCTAAACAGAACTATAGAATTCAGGTTAAGCATGTTAAAGTTCAAGTACAATTTTCTTGAGTACTTTATTTGATAAAATGTCTATTAATCGGAGCGACTTGTTCCAAAGGAAGAGCTTCAGTTGAAATATCAATAATTACATATAACATATTATACATGGGAGTGTAGGCTGCCAAGTCTTTCAAAGGAGCTTTAAGAAAGGACCCTTAAGGAAGTCCATGGCTGAAAGATACGAATGACTGAATCCCTAATCTTGCCAAGACTTATGCCTTTGATTAATTTTAACCACATGAGTATATTCATGTGCTTAAAATTAGTCTTTGCAGGTGTGTAAAGCAAAATAGGGCAAACTCAGTAATTAAGCATCAGGCTGAAATTCACACAACCTGGTTTCAATTCCCAGCTGTTCCAGCAGTCTGAGCCACCTTTCACTAACTGCTTAGTGCTTCTTTGTCCTTTCCTGATTTTCAAAATGGTTTCAGAACACTTAGAGGTGCAATACCTAGGATTTTTATTGTCAGATATCTGTAGGAATGCCACAAGCAGCACTTTATTCCTTTACATGGTCTTCATTGACCAAAGACCTAATCAGCAGAGAGACCCCATGGAAGACTCTGATGAGATGTGGATACATGTTAAAATTTGTTACCACTCATCACATCCTTTCATGATAATGTGACAGCAACCATCCTAAGCATCTTAAGAGACCTCAAAAATGGCTCTCTTCATTTAAGAAACAGGAGACACAAGGATGTGTGATTTCACCAACACTCTTTCCCACCCTTATCACAGTCAATTCACTTCTTATTGCTGATAGGCTTGCATCTAAAGTCAGATCCAGTCACTGGATTTATTAATCCAGTATCACATGGACAGGAATCTCTTTAACATCAACCAAACCCAAGATAACTAACATCTCCATTACTAATCATCATATACTGATTGTGTCATGTGTACCCACTCAGTTGAACCTGACAAATGAAGCTGACTCTTGACTACTTCTGTGAAGCGTATGAAATGCTTTGACACACTGGCTAGGAACGGACGTTCAAAAATCCAGAGCCTGAATTGATTCAATCTTTGTAGGTTTGTCTAACCTGCATAGATTGAACTAATTTGCAAGTGCATAGACATTCATTTGTGACTCTGGAAATGCAGGCACATGCCCACGGTGGCTCAGGCTAAAAGCCAGGGGGGGCTAGCTTGGCACACCACAGCCTGGTCTAGGCTGGCTCCATGACCTGGACGTGGAGCTCAGACTAGTCCAGCCCCATGGCAGAGGGTCCTCGGCAGCAACTGGCCCATAGCAGTTTATCCGAAGTGCCTGGACAGGTGGTTGGTTACAGGTGCCTCACCTCCATCCACCACAATGGTTACCTTAGCCACTGGCTCTAGGAGAAGGAGGGGAAGGCTGCCACAGGCCCACCACTGCCTACTTCCCTAAGCCATGGGGCTAGACTGGGCTGAACCAGGCTGCACTCCTGGGATTTGGGGCTGGGCTGAACTGGACTGCAGCTGTCCATTGCCTTCCCCCACCACTGCCCACTCCCCTGGCCCACAGGACCCGGCCCCGTGGCCCAGAGTGTGGTCCAATCTGGCCTGGTCTCATGGCCCAGGAGTGTAGGCAGCGACTGGCCTGCAGCGGGCTGCTCCTCCTTTTCCCAAGAGCAGTGGCAGCAGAGTTAACTAGTGTGCTGAATACAGGTAAAGTACCTGTGACCTCCTGCTTGCTCACGGTGGTGCCAGGAACTTGAGGAGGGCTGCCACAGGCCAGTTTCTGCCTAGGCCCCCGGGCCACAGGGCCAGGCCAGACTGGGCTATGATGGTCCGTTGACTCCTCCCACTGAGGCCCATGCCCTGGGCCCACAGCAGCCTTCCCTGAGTGCCCAGCACAGCCACGAGCAGGTGGTGGGTGACAGGTGCTTCATCTGCACCTGCTGTGATAGGTTACTCCACTGTCAGGAGAGGGCCACCTGTTTTGCTCCTGCATTCCTGGGAAATGGTGCTCTGTCAATGGATGGGAGACTCAAGCATGACTCCATAGTGTATGATGAAGTTATTGATCACTTTAAGCAAGCCCACCTCACTGTGGGTGTGGATAGACAAGGAAGGCAAAGGGAAAGAGATGTGATCTGACATTACCAGGACCCACTCCTTCCTCCCAGAACTATTTGCCCTATCTGCAGTCAGACAAACACATTACCTCCTCAGCCATCTCCAGACTCAAAGACTCCACCAATTTACTAGAAGACTGTTTTCCTCATATTGAGGGACTGCCACCACCACCAATAGTGGGGATAATGGCATTTCCCTACTGCAAAGGGGTGATATGGAGATGATAACATTAAAGTCCCGCTACAGCAGTAATACAGAAAACAGGGTGGGATGGCAACTTAGAGATTACCTGGTTCAGAGAAGCATACGCTTCTTTTTAGATGACAGTCTACTTTATCAGATGCTGTGGATGCACCTGCAGAAAGCAAAAAACTCTGGTTTCTGCAAGTCCATTAATAGAATCTGATAAAAAAGCTTATGCCTCTCTGAACCAGTTAGTTCCGAAGGTGCCACCCTGCCCTATTTTAACTTTTAGCTATAGCTATTTTAGTTTAATGAAAGTTTGCAAACTAACTCAAAAAAGGCAAAGATTTATGCATGAGCTTACTCTTCACAAGCTGCACATTCTGTATTGCATAAATTACAAAATGTCAAATTAAAGTAACCATAAATATATTATGATTTAGTATTGTAAGGACTATAGTAATTAACCTCAATGGTACCACGCATAGTGCAGAAAGTTAAGCCTTTGCTGGACTGTGGCCTGAAATGGATGGAATGTTAATAAATATACAAGTTATGCTACATGAACGCATCAAAGAAATATGTCTTATTTATTCCAGGGTGCTTACAAAAGTGATATTTGTCATGCCTCCTGAAAGTGCTCTATAGCCATACCCTGACAATAGTGCACAGCTGCAGAGCACTTTAAAAGTGCTCTGCCCAATCACATGACAAATTAACCCAAATTTAAGGAGGTTTCAGATGAAGGTGCTCCATAGTGCTGTCTTCAGGATGGGGTGAGGGAGAAGGCAGAGGAGGGTGCTCCAGTCTGGGGTTTGCCCAGCCTGCACTTGGGAACAGGGAGGCACTCCAATTTGCCTGCCTCCCCTCACTTTGAAATAAACATAATTTACCATTGTGATAGGGGGCTGCCTCAAGGCTGGTCACAGCATTGGCCTGCCTACATGTCTAGGGCAGTCCACCCTGCCTTTTCTGCCATGTCTTTGATGTTTCCACAAAATAGGTGTTTATATTGAAGAGGTTGCCCATTTAGTTGTCCTGATGCCAAGGGTGAAATACATGGCTCTGAACCTCCCCTTATACTGTGTCCCATGACTCACAGATGGCATCCAAAATCACTTCCAACTCCCCCGGCCCCTTAGTTAGGTCATGCTCAGCCTCCAGCCCACATTTGGCCTCAGGTGCCCTCAGATGTGCCTTGGTCTCTCATCCCCCTCATTGGGCTCCTGGTCCTTATGTCCACTTCAGCCTCAGACCCTACTCAGTGTGCCTTGACCCCTGCCTCAGGTCATTCTGTGGGCCTGCACTCTTTACTTTTCTATCAGGGTGTGCTCCCTTAGCCTTTCCTCTCCATGGGGTAAACACAAGACAGCAGAAGCTGAGACTTTATGGTGCCCCATCTTCACCTTTCACTGGGAAGGCACCGGTGCAGCATTTCCTGGAGACTACTCTACCACAGCCAGCCCCACTACACCATCCAATCCCAGCAGGCTACAGTTTCCAGTCTTACCTAGGACCAATAGGAACCTCTGCCATCCCCATAGTTCCTGCCCTAACCTCTACATGATCTGGGAGCTACTCTCCTCACGCTGTGCAATGTTGCTCCACTGGCTCCCTAGATGTAACTGCCAGCTCAGCTCCTAGGGCCTGGGCTTATACCCCAGCTGTTTAGCCCTCACCCAATCCAGGGACCCCTTGTGGTCATGTGACCACCTAATTGGGCCTAACCACCCCTGATGGCTGCTCCATAAACTTAGGTATCCATAAACTTAGCTCATCCAAAATTGATGAGTCATCTTTTTTGAAACTATGCAGTATATGTACTAAAACTTGCAGTAAACACAGTTAAGGAGCACTTTTGTGCCTACTTATATATAGATTTCATAGACACTAGGGCTGGCAGAGACCCTGGAGGATCATCTAGTCCAGCCCCCTTCCCCAGGGGTGGGAAGTCAGCAGGGATCATAGGATCCCAGCAAGATAAATATCCAAATGTCTCTTGAAGGCATTCAAAGTAGGTGCTTGAACCACCTCTGGCAGCAGTCCATTCCAAACCTTGGGGGCTCAGACAGTAAAGAAGGTCTTCCTTATGTCCAGCCTGAAACGGTCTTGCAGGAGTTTGTGACCATTTGACCTTGTCATACCATGGGGCACTCTGGTGAACAAATGTTCCCACAGATCCTGGGGAGGACGCCTGATAAATTTGTGTGTGCCTACCAGATCACCCCTGAGCCTGTGCTTTTCTAGGCTGAAGAGTCTCATGTCTCTCAGCCTCTCATCATAAGGTCTGTTTTCCTGACCTCTGATCATGCACGTGGCTCTCCTCTGCACTCTCTAAAGCTTCTCCACATCCTTTTTAAACTGTGGATCCCAAAACTGGATGCAGTACTTCAGCTGTGGCCTCCCCAAGGTGGAGTACAACAGGAGAATGACATCCTGGTATTTGCTTGAGAAGCATCTGTGGATACAAGACAGCTTTTTGCTTGCTTTACTAGCCACAGAATCACATTGCAGGCTCATGTTCATCTTATAGTCAATCATAACCCCCAAGGTCCTTTCATCTGTAGTGACCGTCAGCATAGCATTACTGAGACTATAAGCATACTGCAGGTTTTTCCTCCCAAGGTGGAGAACCTTACATTTTTTGGTGTTAAAAACCATCAGGTTCTCATCTGCCCATTTCCTGAGCCTGTCAAGAACTGCTTAGATCACCCTTCTGTCCTTTGGTATGGATGCTTTACCCTAGAATTTAGTGTTGTCAGTAAACTTGGCCAGTCTACTTCTGATACCAATGTCTATATCACTGAGGAAAATGTTAAATAGCATGGGCCCTAGAACAGAGTCTTGAGAGACCCCACTGGTCACAGCAGTATGCATGATATTAGTTCAAAGCCAAAGGCTTGTAACTTACCCTGTAGTTTATTGGGCTGGGCCCCAGCAGAGTCAAATGCATTTCAAGCCATGGTGACTCTACAGCTCAATATGTATGTGTACTCCAGATACCTCCAACCCCAAAGGATCCATGTGCTAATTAGACCCCATTCATGACTGGAACTGGGTGTTCTTGTCAAGAATCCTGGAATGCTCCAAAAATGTATATGCAGATAAGGTGCAGGGCAACCTAGTCTAGCTCCACGTCACGGAAAGCAGGGCCAACTAATCATATGTGATAGGCTGAGAGATGGGGCAACAGAGGGATTCTGGATGAACTGTTTAGGGTCTCATTTGGTGGTAGTTGCCAGATACTTAAGGCTGGTGAACAAAAAGGAATCATTGGAAATGGGAAACAAAGGCACAGCTCCAGAAGATAAAGTTGAAATGTATTGGCTCACCATGACTTGATAGAGTCAGCACGGAGGGGGACTACATGCAGTGAACACTACCCTATATAGTATTCAGATGCGTTGTACTAATCTATTCTTGTGGTAGATTTTCCTCAGTAAGTTTGGCTCTATGGGTCATATGTTTTATAGTCATACTCAGTGTTGGCTGTACTTAATTAGCTTCATAGCTGGTTTCTATTATTGAGAATATGTTGCTTTTGGCAGCAGTTTAATAGTACTGTATTTAGCAAAGTTGCCTTGTATACAATAAGATTACAGTCTTTTTTCCCCCATGCTATTTGCAGGGGGGACCTCATCTTGCATGTGAGTAAATACAATATATAACCTCAAATATTGTTAAGATGGAACAGTATTTGAAATACTAGAAGATATATTAAACCAGGACTGCTATTATTGTTGTTGTCAATGGAGCTTTCCTTTTGTACAACTGTGGGAATAATGCAGAAATCCATCAGAACACAAATGTTATGATAAAGCAAAGTAAAATTTTGATATTACCTGCCATTTGAGAAGTTTGTAGACTTTTTTTTTTTAAAAATGCCTTCCCAGAAGCAGCAGCACATTACTTTACCCCAGCTCTGCAGTGCCTCTAAAGATTGGATGCTTCAGTAGGGCTTTTTGGCACTTTTAGCTACAGCTGATTCAATCAGCTATTAGATAAAAGCATCAAAATAGCTCCACTAAAGCACAAGATCTTTACAAAGGTTAGGAGAGCAAAGTTGAAGTAACATGCTGCCTCTTCTAGGCATGTATAGAGTCAGTGCAGGAATGAGCCCAGTCAAATAAAGCACTTGGGGGAAGAGGGGAGTTATGTCCACAAGCACCATTGCTGTCAAAGAATACAGTCTTTTAAAATGTAAAAACACCATGGAGGACTAGGATTTCAACTGTGAATACCTATGACACATTTTGTATTGTAAGGTTTTGCTGTTGCTGGGGGGAAAGATTCCAATTAATATTGGGAAGTTGTATTTGTCATTGCAAAAATTGTCAGGAAACTTTTTTGTAGTCATTCCTTACTTTTCCACAGTATTTTTGACCCATGCACCATTAGCTGTTAGCCATTTATAAATACATGACATTGAGCATTTTTCAAGGATCATTAGTCTTTGTTGCAAAGTAATTAATGTCAAAGAGACAACATATGATAATTATTGTTATTAGAAATGCAAAAATAAAAGCAGCAGCAGCTAAAGTAAATCAGTTCCAGAGAGGTTCACAGGATTAAACAGTAACCTTTAACTGCTTGTACAAGAACATGTGAAGGTTTCTTTCCCTAGAGAACGAACAGAAAAATGAATGATAATGTGGACTTCTACAAGGGGAACTCCAACACAGGCTAGAAACCAAGTTTGTGAGATAAACAGTAACAAAATAGCAGCTGCTTTGACTACAAAGAAAGATGTAAAAATCCAAAAGAAAATAGATTTCTCCCAACACTCTAGCTTCCAGGTATGGGAACTACCAGTATTAAAATTGTATTTTGAGTGGACTAGATTCTTTGCTCTGTGCTCTGCCTTCTTTTGCTAAACCAGGGTGAAAGGACCAGATTGAAGACCCCCAGCAAAATATTCCCTGGAAGACTTCCCAGTTGATATTGGATCACAACTGGTTCCCACATTGTCCCTGTTGTTCCTTGCATAGGGTATTCTATAAAGGTTTAAAAGACCAATCCACTACAGCAGTGTTGTTTTACTGATTGCTTATGGTCTTTTTCAGTCCCAATCAACAAAGTATATGTTCTCAAATCTTAATCCATGGCAGGTTGTAGTGCATTTTAATAAAGCCAGCTAGGAACATAACTTCATACAATCCTTTTTATAGCCAACTTGCTCACAGCAGGTAGTCTTTAAAAAAAAAAAAAAAAAAAAAAAAGCTCATTTGCATGTGCTTATCTTAGAAGGTATCCAAAAATATATAGATCACAATGCCAAACATACAGAAAAATGTTCTCTATTTTTGAAAGAGGCAACAGAAGCACTAAGTTGGTACAATCTATATGATTCACTATAGGGGCAAAAAAATGACCCCTAACTAGTAGAGCTGTGCAAAAGTGCTGTTTCATTTCCATTTCAGATTTGGTCATTTCAGATGGACAGTGATTCGTTTGGGTGCTTCAGATCACTGTTCCATTTCGATTCAGCCGAATCTGTTTCGGAGTTTCAATGCTGTTTTGGAGATTCGGATCTTCAGGGGAGAAGCAGGCATAGCTACATGGCTGAAGGTTCTTCCGTGGCTCTTCCAGCTGTGCCTGCCTCTTCCCAGGTTGGGGGAGCCACAGGAGAAGCCACCATTGCTGCCCTGATAAACCCCATCCTCCACCCAGCCCAGCCTCCTGTCATTTAAAAAAAAGTCCCGCACTCACCAGCTGTAGCAGTGGCAATCAGGGCCTCTCAGGGCTCATAGCAGATCCCCCCATGCAGTGCAGGGCAGTGAGGGGCATCAGGGATTACCCCCCTCATGACATCCACACAGCAGCTGCCCCATGGCACAGGTGCAGCATGGTTCAGTAGGGCACTGCACACTGTCTGGGACCTGGGGCCACTGGGGATGAGTGGTGCCAGATTCCAGCTGAAAAGCAGAGCCACCCCAGATCCCAGACAATGCACAGTGCCCTGCTGAGCCACGATGCAACACCTGTTTTTTGCTAAGTTTGTTTTTAATAATACAGCATGGGGCTGCATCTGTAAAACTGAATTAGTTTAGTTACTTTCAATATACAAATTACAAGAAGCACCGTTATCTGTTATCTTCTCCCTCCAATTTTAATCATCTAAGAACATGAACTAAGAAGATTGAGTCACCTTGCAGAAAAGGCATTAAATAACAAAACAAAACAAAAAAATGAATTGAACAGAACTGGAGTTCATTGAGGTGCCTTTGAATTTAATTCTCAAGTTAAAAAAGTCATTTCTCTTTAGTTGGAGGAATTATGAAATAGTGTTCTATATTCATGATCATGAACATTCTAACCCCTTCCCCTACACACAATTCAATTCTTAACAAAAATTCAATAAGTTCCAAATGTTTAGTCTTTTACTGGTTTATAAATGTTCTAACAGCACAAAGAACATTTTAAAAATCCCAGTGCTGTACTAGCTTAAATACGTCATGCCAGGTTCAGATAAAATCATGTTTTTTGTTGATCCGGTTAGTTCCGAGACCCAGGAAAAATGATCCATATTAGGTTTAGCACCTAAGATCCCAACATGGTCAATGGGAAGACAATGGGGAGAACTGTATGTACTCCCACTAAAAAGAGAGATGGGAATCTTGCCTTTGATGCCTACTCCCAGAACCATTTATGTATTTTGTATTACATAGCCATTGGTTTAAAAACAGAAATAAGCCTGGCAGAGGCAATCCAAGTCTCCTTCCCTTCTGAACAGAATTCTCTAACCACTAGACTACAGAAGCAGGCTCCCCCTTGGCTGCATTCTTACTGGGCAGGCTCCCCCTTGGCTGCCTAGTGACCCAGCCCTAATAAAAATCTGTGGAGGGTGCTCCCACCCTCTTTATTCTAGCACCTGGTGATTAAGGTACATTCATGTAGGATATACAGGTTAGAGTCCCTTGAAGGAGACCTCCAACAACCCAGGCCTCTCAATTCCTGTCCAAGTGCTGCAAGCATATTGTGCAAAAGGTGAGCAGAACCATCACCACTAGCATTTCTGAGTGAAAGTGGCTTGGGTTCTTTACATGGTCCTGTGCCTGTAAAGGTTAATCTTGCACTGAAAACCTATCCAGAGTTTACATACCTCCCAACTCCAATCTGGATCACAATAGAGCTTAGATGAGAGCTAGCCTTCTAGCTCCTCAGTCTGGATTCCGTTTGAACATCTACACAGGCCTCAAATTGTTATGGAAAGTTCCATAGTTGCTAAAGTTAGAGGTGCCTAATGAATTTAGCCACATAAGAAGTTTTGTGGCCACTTGGAAAGGGGTACTTTTTATAAGTAAAGAGTTAACTTAAATTCACCCATTTAGGATTAATCCACTGAATTTAACTACAACACTTGGTATCAGGTCACTGTAGCCTTGCTTACAGATGGGCTAGACTATTTAATTTGCTGTTGAACTAAAAGGAGGAAATAATTTCCAGAGATTACAATCATCCACAAATTAATTTCCCCCCCAGTAAATGCCCTCCTGTCAACTCCCAGATGTACAAATAAATGAACTGTCATCTCACAGCTCAACTGAACAGCTCTAGTTGTTTAATATGGAAACAAGCAATATTCTAAACTAACACAGAAAAATGTAATGCTAACAAGTTGAACTGCACTTGGGAAGGAAATAGAAGTCAATTTACTTTATGAAACAAAGCTGAAATAACCTAGGGCATTTACACACATGCAGGGAGGCTGCTCCAATGTGCTTTAAACCTATTGCTTCAGCAGCCTCAAGGGTCACGTTCAGCTTCTCCTTGCTGAAAAATGGCAGTGGGGCACTTTGAACTAAGGCTCGTCAAACAAGCTTTAGTTCAAATTGCCTTTTTGCTATTTTGTCAGTGCAGGGATGCTAATACATGTGATGTTTGGGTGCTTTTAATTAACAGTTTACTAATTAGACCATCCCCCCGCCCCTCCCCCCGGAGCATGTCTATAAATGCCCCCAATGTCCTCCTAAGATTGTTTATTCCCCCATACACTAAAAATCTGTTTGATTTCTTTTGTTTTACCCTCTGTACAGTCACAATCAATCCCCTTCTGAAATCATTTAACACCTCCTATCTCAGGTACAAAAACTGTTATCATCTTCCAATCATGCATCTCCTGGCTAAGTCATTTTTTATTCTGTCAAGTTAGGAAATGGAAGCCTCATTTCTCATCAACACACTAGACCCTCCCAAACTTCTAACCTATATTTGTCTCAGTCAGCTAAAATGAGAAGAAAGAATCACTTTTTTACCCATCACTTGCCTTTGGCTGCTAGGAAAGGAATGGGGTCTATCCCTTTTACCTGTTCCCTGTTAACATGAATATTACACATTTTCCCAACTGCCTATAAACACTGAAAATATAGCTTAGAGTGAAGAATACATACAGCTTACTCTCAGAGCTTCTACTTTAGAATTATATATATGAAATAAAGTCATCTTCATATCTAGTACAGGCTACATCTAGCCAATTTTTATAATGGGAGATGAACAATCATTATGACTATATCTATATACCACATTGTATATTCATAATGGTTGTTCATCTCCCATTCTAAAATTTCATAGACATTAGGGCTGGAAGGGACCAAACAGAGATCATTGGGTCCAGCCCCCTGCCCACAGGGGCAGGAAGTCTGCGGGGACCAAATGATCCCAGCAAGATAGGCACCACTTCTGGGGGGAGTCTATTTCAGACTGTGGAAACTCCAACAGTGAAGAAGTTTTTTCTTATGTCCAGCCTAAAGCACTCTTCCTGGAGTTTGTGCCAATTAGACCTTGTTTTCACTAGGGGTGCCCTGGTGAACAGATGTTCTCCCACTTCCTGGTACACACCCTTATATACTAATAGGCTGCCACCAAGTCGTCCCTGAGCCCTTGCTATTCCAGGCTGAAGAGTCCCATGCCACTCAGCCTTTCCTCATAAGACTTGGTCTCTGATTATGCATGTGACTCTCCTCTGGACTCTCTCAAGCTTCTCCACATCCTTCCTAAAGTTTGGAGCCCAGAACTGAATGCAGTACTCCAGCTGCAGTCTCATCAGGGAAGAGCACAGTGAGAGGATGACATCTTGGGTCTTGCTTTAGATGCATCGATAGATGCAGGCCAAGGTTTTGTTTGCTTTGCCAGCTGTGGAATCGTATTGGTGGCTCATGTTCATCTTTTGGTCAGTCATGACCCCCAAGTTTATTTTGGTCATGGTGCTAGTGAGGTAGCATTGCTGAGCTTATAAGTATGATGTGGATCTTCTCCCCATCCCCCTCCCCCCCCCGCCCTGGGATGGAGTGCCTTCCATTTCTCAGTGTTGAATGTTATCAAGTTTTGATCTTCCCACATTGCAAGTCTGTCCAGGTTGGCCTGTATTACCAACCTATCCTCTAGTGTGACCAGACTTCCCCATAGTTTGGTGTCATCCGCAAATTTAGCAAGTCCTCTTCCGATACCTGAATCCAGATAGTTTATAAACTATGTTAAAGAGTACTAGTCCAGGTATGGAGCCCTGGGGGATGTCACTGGTCACCATGTTGACATGGTTCCATTGACCATCACTCTCTGGGTCTGACAGTCAGTTCCTGAGCAATCGGAACATAAGGTTGTAGAGGCTGCAGTTTCCCAGTTTAACCATGAGGACTTCATGGGAGACCAAGTCAAAGTCTTTTTTCAAGTCTAAATAGATTATAAGCAACCTCTTCTCCTTTGTCCAGTTCTTGTGTCACCTGGTCATAGAAGAAAGTGAGGTTGGTCAGGCATGACCTACCCACAATGAAGCCATGTTGGCCATCTTTCAGAACGTTGCATTCTGTTAGTTTCTTTGATTTTTTTTCCAATATATCTTTCTAGGGATTGAGGTTAAACTGCTGGGCTTGTAGTTCCCTGGATCTTCCTTCCTATCTTCAAGAAAACAGAGGCAACACACATTGGCCCTCTTCCAATCCTCAGGAAACTCACCTGAGCACCAGAAATTCTCAAATATCCTCACCATTGGCTAAGCTATGATGTCAGCCAGTTCTTTTAGCACTCCTGGGTGCATTCCATCTAGGCCAACTGATTTCTGAATGTCTCAAGGTATCCCCTCATGAGATCTTCACCAATGATGGGCATGTGTTCTCCCATACCCTGGCAATCCTACTTCTTGTTTGGCAGGGTCATCCCCTTGGGCTGGTGGAAGACCCAAGCAAAGTAATTAATTAAGGAGATTGGCTTTTTCCTGGGTGTCCAGTTTCAGCTGTGCCATTTAGTTTAACATGACTTCCATGTTGCCCTTGTTTTTCTTCTGATTTCCCATGCATCTGAAGGACTTTTTGCTGTCCTTGATTCCTGTAACCAATTTGAGTTCAGTTTTGGCCTTGGCTTTCCTAGTTTGTTCCCTACAGGTGCAGGCCAGTGCTGAATAATCCTCCGTAGTGATGTTACCCGACTTCCAACCCTTGTAGGCTTCTCTTTTCAGATACAGGAGGTCCAATTTGACTAGCTGTAGCCTGTATTAAATAACTGTAGAGAGAACTAAGAAGAAAAAAAATGTCATCTTAAATAGGGTTGAGGAAAAACCGTTTTCTTTTTTTCCAGTTTGGCTAAGGAAGCAATTTTTTGTTGTTGTTTAAACTTTAAAAAATTAACGTTATTTGGTCTTTGATTATCCCCTGTTTATCCAAGAGCTATATGGGTGGAGCATTCACACAGGATGTTGAGGACATACTATATATACACATCTTTTTCTCTGATTAAGACACTCCCAGGATAGTGTCCTAACCACCAAGCTATGGGATCATAGGAAAGTAAGGGTGGAAGGGACCCCACAAGGTCATCCAGTCCAGATCCTGGACCAAGGCAGGATTGTCCCCAACTAAACCATGCCAGCCAAGTCTGTCCAACTTGATCTTGGAAGTCTTCAAAGATGGAGATGCTACAACTTTGCTAGGTGGCCTATTCTAATGCATGCCTCCCTCATAGTCAGCAAGTTCATCCTAATCTTCAACTTTCATTTCCTCTGCTGCAGTTTGAGGTAATTGTTCCTAGTCCTGTCCTCTGGGGCTATAGAGAACAGCCTATTTCCAATCTCTCTGTAAATCACTGTTTAGATATGTGAAGATTCTTATCAAATACCCCCTCAGTTTTCTTTTCTACAGCCTAAATAATCCTAGCCATCAACCTTCCCTTGCTTCCCAGGCCTCTAATAATTTGTTGTCACTCTCTGCTGGACTCTCTCTAATCTGTTCCCATCCTCACAGGCAACATGTACCTCCCGAGGTGTGGGGGGGAGAGAGGGGTACAGCAACTGCCCACAGGTGGCGATGTTGCTGTCAGCTATGAGGGTAGACTGAGTGGGGACCATCCACAGGCGGCTGCAGTGATGTCAGCAGCAGTGTGGGGGGGTCCCTCCATGGCCAGATGGCAAGCTCAGAAGAGACTGTGGCATGCCCAGAAGAGCCAGTGGTGCTTCTGGGGGCATGGGCTGGAGGACACCAGCACTCCACCTGCCCCCCTGCCCATCACCTAAGCAGAGAGTGCTTGCTCTCAAGGGGAGCACCAGCACTCAGGGGGTAAGTGTGCACCCCCTACATGTTGCCTATGCCCATCATTCTTGACATATGAAACCAAAACTTGACAAAAAAATGCCCAAAACTCCAAGTGAGGCTTCACCAATAGTGAAGAGCAGAAGAATCACTTCCCTTCATTTGCAACCGAGCATACTGTTGGCTTTTTCAGCAACAAGCAAATGCTACTGACTCATTCAGTTTATGGTCCATGGTATCTCCAGGTCCTTCTCTGCAGTACTACAGCCTGGCCAGTCATTCCCTCAATCAGTATGTGTAATATGAGGCATTTTAGAGGTGGTGGCTAAATTCCTCCTGCTGTTTGACTGTGTTTAATTAAACATTTTCATTATTTTATATAAACTAAGTATTCACAGGTTCCCACCTCCCAGACAAGCATAAAAAAACTAGAGGATTATACTCATTATCTGTTGCAATGAAATATTTCATACACAGTAGAACTCTTCCAAAACCCCTGGAGGAACTTTAAGGTCTTTGAAAGCCACTTGTCTTTCAAAAATGATTCCTCCAACAGAGTTTAGGAGAAAAGCAAAACTTTATTCACATTTTGAGAATCTTAATATTGCTAGCAAATAACAAACAACATGGTATATCTAGACATACATATAATATTTCCACGACCGAAATGAATCCACTTCCAACAACAACTCTTCCTCTGACAAGATTGAGGGAAAGGTCAACCCCATCATCAGATTGGACGCCTCACAGTGGACAAAACCCTAACTTTGACTGCTACCTTGACCACTTCATGGAACAAATAAACAATAAAATAATCAACAACAACCTCTCTCTAGAGAGAAAGACCATAGAATCTTGAAGATCTAACCACCAAATAGTAATAAAGTCAGCAGATAAGAGGAGGAGCCATAGTCATCCTAAACCATAAAGACTACATAAAAGAAAGCCAACAAACAACTCTATGACACCACCTGCTACAAAAAACTACAAGATCATCCTACTCCCCTTTTCACCATGAAACTCAACAATACCTTCAAATCATTTCCCTCAGGACTACAAGAAAAACTACAGACCTTGTCCCCCCCCCACTACCCAGCCCAGGGACTTTTTACATGCTCAATAAAATCCACAAACAAGGAAACCCTGGCAAACCTGTTGTGAGGGGATGGGGTGCGTCACCTACCGTGAGTCCCCCTATCCCCGGATGGCCCCTGGAGAGGAGGGGGTACGTGACGGACCGTCCCTGCTTCCACTGATCTCACCTGCCATGACTTGATGGAATATGGGGGTTCACCCGTACGGGGAAGCTGGCGGTCCGGATGGGGTACCTCGTCTCCAAGGTCCAGGGGTCCTGAGGGCTCCTCCTCCCCTACACCCTCGCCCAGTCCTCCGGGGTTAGCCTCCTTCAGGGGCTCCCTTGTCTGTGTCCTAGTCCTGCAGTGGGGAGGCACCCTCGCACTGCCGGACCGTCACCAGGAGTCCTTACAGCACCTAGTATACCCAGGTGCCACTCGCTCCTCTAGTTCTGGGGTGTCCTTACCCCTATGGATTGTCTCTCTAGACCCAGGGGGGGGTTACGAGGATTACCTCCCTGCCCGCGGGTCTTCTTCCGCGGCCAAACGGCCCACAGCCGCCGGAGAAGAGTCCCTCCGTCTGAGCCTCCCTTCCCGGTTTCCTCCGGCGCAGCGGCCACCGGCCCCCTTGTTACCTTTGGGTCGTCGAGGGTCGCTACTGCCTCGGGCCCCACAGCTCCCGGCCCCGCTGGCTCCGGCGGGGCGGTCCTGGGCTCCGCAGCTCCCCGTGCCGCCGCCGCCGGCTCCTGCCGCATGGCTCCCGGCTTCGCGGCTCCCGGCTTCGCTGCCGCCGGCTCCTGCCGCGTGGCTCCCGGCTTCGCGGCTCCCAGCTTCGCGGCTCCCGGCTTCGCGGCCGCCGGCTCCTGCCGTGTGGCTCCCGGCTCTGCAGCTCCCGGGGCAGGCTCTGGCTGGAGCCTCCATCCTGCTCTCCTTGGGGTAGGTGGGCTCCTTTTATTCTCCCGGGCAGGTCCCGCTCCGGCTCGGTCCGAGTTCCGGGAAACGTTAAGCCCCCGGCCAAACTTCTGGGTCAGGCCCCAGAAGTTGGGTGGAACTCCAGGGTTCCCCGCCCGACCCTGGCCCCTTGGGGTCCTGGCCCCCTCACACCTATCATATCCAACCATGGGACCCTAACTGAGGAAACATCAGGTTTTATTCAATCAATCCTAAAACCACTTGTCACCCAAAGAGCAAGCTTTGTCCAAGACACTACAGACTTTCTATGGAAACTTAAAAACATAGACCGCCTACCCAGCAACATCCTCCTAGCCACCATGGATGTTACCAGACTATATACACCAACATCCCACACCAGAATGGTGTGCCCACCTTACAATCTACAAGAGCAAGATTACAACTCATAGTACAGACCCAAAGATATTACTGATCTTATACACTTCATTCTCACACACAACGATTTCACTTTTAATAACCAACACTTCCTCCAGACCACGGGCACAGCTATGAGCACCAAAATGGCCCCACAGTATGACAACCTAATTATAAGCCACCTGGAAGAAGAATTCCTCAAGGACTGCACCATCGAACCCTTGCTATACTTAAGATATATCAATGACATCTTCATCATTTGGACTGAAAACCTGGAATCTCTGATTGTTGAGTTTCTGATGGAACTCATTCACCATCCCTCTTTCTGTCTCTCTTGCATACTCCAGCACCAACATCTCCTTTTTAGAAATGATGATCAGCATCCATAATGGCAAAATACAGAACTCGTTACACAAGAAACCCACAAACCAACATACATATCTGCACAGAACCATCAATCACCCTAAACACCAAAAAAAGCTGTGATATTCAGCCACGCCCTCAGATACCACCAAATTTACACTGAGGAGAACACCTGGGATTGCCACCTCACCAATCTTAAAAACAGTTTTCACCCAAAAATGACACTCCTCCAGAGAGATAGATAACACATTTGAAAGAGCCACCTGGATACCACAGGAAGAATTGCTGCAGGACAGAAGACAAGCCCCCATGAATTGCACACTGCTGGTTATGACATATCACCCCTCCCTCAAATCCATATGGAAAATCCTCAGATAATTTCAACCCATACTAGAAACCATAGTTTCATAGTTGGTAGGGTCAGAAGGGACCTGCGCAGATCATCAAGTCTAACCCCCTGCCATGGCAGAAAAGAGCACTGGGGTCAAACAACCCCAGCAAGACATTCATCCAGCCTCCTTTTAAAGATCCCCAGGGTCAGCCAGCATCACTTCTCTTGGAAGTTGGTTCCAGATCCTAGCCTCCCTGACAGTGAAGTAGAGCCTCCTGATGTCTAGCTTGAATCTACCCTCTGCCAGCTTGTGACCGTTATTTCTAGTCACTCCTTGTAGTGCTCGGGGAAACAGGGACTCTCCCAATGCCTTCTGGTCCCCCCTGACTAGTCTGTAAACAGCCACTAGATCCCCCCTCAGCCTTCTCTTGTGGAGGCTGAACAGGTCCATGTCCCTTAGCCTCTCCTTGTAGGGCCTGCCCTGATCATGCGAGTGGCCCTCTGGACCCTCTCCATGTTGTCCACATCCCTCTTGAATTGCGGTGCCCAGAACTGGATGCAGTACTCCAACTGCGGCCTGACCACCATCACATAGAAGCCATCCTAGCCTTCAAACAAGCAGCAAACCTTGCTAGCCTCATGACCAGAAGCAAACTTCCTCAGGCCCAGAACACACCGAATGGAACCAGACCATGACATGACAAGAAATGCAAAGCTTGCCAACACATTTCCACCAACCCCACAAGTACTATACCCCACAACAGAGCCATCAGCATTCCCAGATCTTACAGGTGCACCTCCAGAAATGTAATACATCTCATCCAATGCACCAAATGCCCTAATTGAAAATATGTAGGAGAAACCAAACAACAACTGGGATCGAGTGGACAAAAGGGGCTGGGGTATAGCTCTCTCTGTCAAGGAAAGCTACACGTCCCTGCAAGCTAACATTGGCACCCATGGTGGACAATTTGAGACCCTCTGGGTAAAAATCCATGGGGAACACGGTGCAGGTGATACTATGGTGGGGGTCTACTACAGACCTGGTCGAGGTCTACCCAGTGTCAAGACCTTGACCAGGAGTTCACCGGGGAATTGGCTGAGGCTGCATAATCCTGGTGTATGGTTGTCATGGGAGACTAACTACCCAGACATCTTGTGGGAGGAGCGCTCGGCCAAATCTGAGCAGTCACAAAGCTCTCTCATGTGTGGATGACCTCTGATGCAGGAAGTCTATGGGCCAACAAGAGGTAAAGCACTGCTCAACCTCATACTGGCAACTGGGGATGACCTAATTGGCAACTTAACAATCAGAGGGAAGCTGGGTGACAGTGATCATGAACCGATCACCTTCACCACCTGCCGTAGAGCTGGCAAGTCAGTCAGTTGTACAGAAGCCCTCAACTTCAGGAAAGCTGACTTTGACAAGCTAAGGAGGCTTGTCAGAGAGGACCTAAAAGGCCACAACCCAATGGAGAGAGGAGTTCAGGATGCGTGGTTGCTCCTCAAGGGAGCAATCCTGGATGCACAAGCAAAGTCCATCCCATCTCAGAGGAAAGGCAGCAAAAGGGCACAGCAGCCCCCTTGGCTCTCCAGGGAACTGGTGGACCTCCTGCATCTTAAAAAGGAAGACCCATAAAGGATGGACGACTGGAACTGCCACCAAGGAAGAATACTCTGCTTTAAGCTGGACTTGCAGAAAGAAAACCAGGAAAGCCAAGGCTGAGATGGAACTCCAGCTAGCCACAAATATCAAGGAAAATAAAAAAAAGTCCTCTTTTAGATATGTGGGGAGCCAGAGGAAAAACAAGGGCAACATTGGACCCCTGCTAAACCATATGGGGCTACTGACAACTGACGCCCAGGATAAAGCAAAGTTGCTAAATGGGTACTTTGCATCAGTTTGCCATCAGCCCCATGGGATGACCCTGCCCACTATGGGTCAGGGAGGCCCTCCATCAAAACTGACCCCGTGAAGGAACACCTCGACGGCTGGCTGACTTGAAGGTATCCAGCCTCTGATGGGCTACACTCAAGGGTACTCAGGGAGCTGGCGAGCATCATAGCTCAGCCCCTAGCACAGATCTTTCAGAATTCTTGGCACTCTGGTGAAGTGCCTGATGATTGGAAGAGAGCCAATGTCATGCCTATCTTCAAGAAAGGGAGGAAAGTAGATCCAGCAAATTACAGGCCCATCAGCCTGACCTCTATCCTGGGGAAAGTCTTGGAAAAGATTATCTAGAAGGCCATCCTTAACAGACTAGCTGAAGGCAATATCCTGAGGGATGCCCAGCATGAGTTTGTTGCGGGTAGGTCTTGCTTGACCAATCTCTTTTCCTTTTATGTCCAGGTGACTTATCACCTGGACAAAAGTGAAGAGATCAATGTCATATACCTTGATTTTTAAAAAAAGCCTTTGATCTGGTATCCCAAGATCACCTCTTGGTTAAACTGGCTAACTGCGGCCTTGACGTCACCACGATCTGCTGGCTGGGGAACTGGCTCCGCGGTAGGACCCAGAGGGTGGTGGTCAATGGGAGCTAATCATCTTCATGTGCTGTGACCAGTGGGGTCCCACAAGGCTCTGTCCTAGGGCCTATACTGTTTAACATCTGCATCAATGATGTGGACATTGGTGTCAGAAGCAGACTGGTCAAGTTCGCCGACGGCACCAAATTCTGAGGTAAAGCATCAATGTCCGAGGACAGGAGGGTGATCCAGGCAGATCTGGACAGACTCATGAAATGGGCGGATGAGAACCTGATCGTGTTCAACACTGAAAAATGCAAGGTTCTCCACCTTGGGAGGAAAAGCCTGCACCATGCTTATAGGCTCGGCAGTGCTACACTGGTTAGCACTACAGATGAAAGGGGCTTGGGGGTCATGTTGACCACAAGATGAACATGAGTCTTCAGTGTGATGCTGTGACTAGAAAAGCAACCAAAACACTGGCTTGTATCCATAGATGCTTCTCAAGCAGATCCCAGGATGTCATTCTCCTGCTGTACTCAGACTTGGTGAGGCCACAGCTGGAGTACTGCATCCAGGTTTGGGCTTCGGAATTCAAAAAGGATGCGGAGAAGCTTGGGAGGGTGTAGAGGAATGCCACGTGCATGATCAGAGGTCAGGAAAACAGACCTTATGATGAGAGGCTGAGAGCAATGAGGCTATTCAGCCTGGAAAAGCGCAGGCTAAGGGGTGATCTGGTGGCCACCTATAAGCTTATTGGAGATGCTCATCAGGATCTGGGGGAACAACTGTTCCCCAGAGCCCCCCAAGGGTTGACAAGATCGACCAGTCACAAACTCCACTGTGACCGGTTTAGGCTGGTGTCACGGAGTCACGGAAAGGCCCCATGACTGTGAGGGTGATTGGCAGAGCTGCCAATCACCCAGGCAGCTCAGGTGCCGGTTACCAGAGTGACCAGGCAGGTCACGTGGCCAGAAGGGGGCAGGGCTAGGCCTTTATAAACAGCGTAGGCTGGAGCCTGCCTCACAGTTCCCTTCTGGCTGCTGCAGGAGCAGGAGTAGGAGCTCTGCGGCTGAGCTGAGCGGCCCGAGGCAAGTGTGGCAGCCTTACCATACTAATCGGCTGCGATGATGCAGGGAACAAGATCGCTTTCAAGGGTATGTAGATTCGGAGGACCGGGTGAGGCTGTAGGGGAGCGAGGAGGCCTCAGCGGGGCTCCCCAACAGCTTGGGGGTTCCGGATGCCCAATAGGGGTGTAGTACCAACGGAACACTATTGTTTGTGCTGGGGAGGCACCGGCGCCAGGGGGGCGCAGTGTGGAGGGGGGTTGCAGACCCCAGCCCATCAGGGCGGTGTTGGGCCCCAGAGGGGGAGGGGCCCCAGAGGGGGCGAAGCGCAGAGGGCGCAGTGCAGGCCCCAGAGGGGGCGAGGCCCCAGTGTGGGCAAAGCGCAGAGGGCGCGGTGCAGGCCCCAGAGGGGGCGAGGCCCCAGAGCGGGGCAGAATAAGCAGGGATAGCGAGCCACCCAATGGCGCCGAGACTAGGGCGGCGATAGCGCCGGCCCAATGGCGCCAAGACTAGGGCGGCAATGGCGCTATAGGCCCTAAGGGGCGCCAGGTGGCCGAGGGGCACCCGAGGGGTGAGGGACAATACAAACGTCCCCCGGAATAGCTGCGAGGCTTGGGGCGTGCTGAAGGGGAGGTTTGGAGGCACGCATAGCCCTTAAGGTGGGACGCATATAGATACCCCATTCTGGAGTAGGGACAGGAACACCAGTACCGTCCACTAGGGAAACAGGCAGCCTCCGTACTATATATATTAGTCATCAAAGTCGTGGCGGGCGAGATTCTGAGGGTGCTACATTCACCCTAACGTGACGGTAGGGGGCGCTAGGGAGTTCACGGCCGCTCCTAGGCCCCGCTCCCTCACAGCTGGACATAAGAAAGAACTTCTTCACTGTCCAAGCCCCCAAGGTTTGGAACAGACTGCCACCTGAGGCGGTTCAAGCACCCACTTTGAACGCCTTCAAAACACATTTGCATGCTTATCTTACTGGGATCCTATGATTCCTGCCGACTTCCTGCCCCTGGGGTGTGGGCTGGACTCAATGATCCTCCAGGGTCCCGTCCACCCCAAATGTCCATGAAGTCTATGAACTGCACACCAGAATGATGGATTTCTAGTGTGCGTTCAAAGACAACAACACCCAATTACCTGTGGGGGCACATGTCTCACAAGAAAACCACTCCTTCCAATCCTCACAGGAAACTTACAAAACAATTCTCAGAGATAAGCCTATGAGCTCCACTTCATCAGCCTCCTGGATACCAGAAATCATGGACTAAATATAGACATTGGATGTATGACACATTATAACCTGCTTGACATCTGACTCCCCAGCTACCTCTCCACTATTCATCCCCCTTCTCTTCCCTTCACCCACTGACACCTCAACTTACATCTTCACTGACTGCCAGTCTTGTATGCATACCAACCCAGCCCCTGGCTTCTTTACTTTTCATTCCATCCAGGAAAAGCACACACACACCAACTGCAGAGACCTCCTCAGCCTGACAAAGGGTTTTTAAACCCAAAACCTTGCTTTTAAAAAACAAAATTCCCAACCATTTAAGTTGGTTTAATAACAGATACCAGATTCACCCAAAGAACCTTGTCTGCCTATGTCCTTAGACCAACACGGCTACAACCTACACCCCTGGTATATCTAAATACACTTTTACAATCCAAACAGAAATACATAGTCTTTACATTTAGAATCATCATATCCTAAAATCCTAAGAATACTTAAAGTGGCCTGCCTATTAAGGATATCTTGCCCAAAATTGGCAATTAAATTGTAATGAAGATCTAATGCCTCTTACAATTTGCAGAAAAGAACTTCATCAAATGACAAATACAGAACACTGAGCCCATTTTTATCCCCTTCCTCATACAGAAGTGATACAACATTATTTAATCAAAATGAGACAAATACAGTCACAAAGGTAATGTTCTCATGTTACATTGTGTTCAGACTAGAAAATCTCTACCTTCATTATTTAAGAATCAACTGAGATAGCTTTTTCACTAGTTCTCACTAGTGACTCAGTTCCTTTTATGCTATTTCCCTTATCCTCATTTATGCTACCTTTGCCCATCTTAAACTCTTGGTGTACTAAGGCAGGTCTGCACCTTGGGCTGCTGTGACCCATGGGATAGTGGTAACTCCTGTCATGCTGAATGCCATAATGATTGCTTTTGTACCCCACCACAAAGGTAGCACCTAGGGATGCTACTCCAGTCTCCCTCCTCCCTTCAGTTAAATTTAATGCAGCCTAAGGCCTACTGAAACTATTACAAAGGAAGCTAAAGAATTCAAAATGTAACTTAAAAGTGTACAAAACCATCTGTCCCAATAACTAAGTGGTTAGGAGGCATGAGAAGTTCAAGTCTACATTCCAGACCTGAATTTATTAAAGACTTGGATGCAAGTATCTTTGTTCCCAGAGAGAATACGCATTTTGTTCGGGGAAATAATGAGTCTATATCAGAACAAAGACTATAAAGTTTCAAAATGCTTTTCACCGTTGTTTATGAATGATTTTTCATTTTCTGTTTTCAAATGCACTTTAAAATACAGACTTTGGTCAATGGATGAGTTTTTATATGTACATAAAAAACTTGATATTATTTTGGAACCAAATCAACCATAGATTTAAAAAAGGATTTCAGATGTACAATGTTCTTTTACTATACCTGAATAAATAATTATTTTTACATATACACACACAATAACAAGTATTTTTTAAATGATCTAGTAGCTCCAAAAATTGATTTATACATTATTCTCTCTTTCAAGCATCCCAACAATCATCAGGAACAACAAATTATTAAGGAATTTGCTTCGTCTCAGTGGAAAAAATGCTTCCAGCACTATCAATTCAACATTATGCTGGGGTATTGGATTAATATTAATGCCCAGAGAAACCACTATTTGCTGTATCAAATCAATAATGCCATTTCCTGAGGCATATAAGTGTTCCTTGGAAGTCTCTCCTCCAGCTACATGACCAGTCCTAACAACACTTTACTATGAGGATTCTAAAGATCACAGCTCAAATTGACGTGGCCATCCACATAGAACAAATTCAGAGAGCATTAGACAACTTATGAACAAAAATAAGGCCAGTAAGAACAAAGAGCTGAAAAATAAAGAGCATGCTGGAGAAGACAGCAACAGCCTGAGAGGAAACAAGAATCAGAGCAATCGATAAAAAGACAGAGGTAGAGAGAAGGAGTTTCTCAATAGCAGAAACAATCATTAGTTACTCTTAGGCTGCATACATGATCTAACCTCCCTGAATATCTGTTAAAAATGGCCCCCTGATCCAACTTAGTTTACTCAGGTGCAAACTTTGCACATATGAACTGTGCAAAAGTTCAGGACAGTTAGACTGGTCCAAAAAGAGTCAACCCAATCTAAATTAAGTGTCCCTCCAAAGTATTCTAACTTAGCTTGGGTCCGGCAAGACCAATCTTACTAAACCCAATACAGCCCCAGGGCTGGGAAAACTCAGATGCTAGCCCCAATCCAGCACTGAACTTCTCCTAACCTCTCCCTGGAACTGTGCTGTTTTAGCCCCCCAGTCCCCTCCCCACCTCCAAATGGACAACCCACCCTCCACTGACCAGTCAGCTGTAGCAGCCCAAACCTCTCCATCCTACAAGTCACTCCCAGTGTTAGTGTTATCAGCGTTCACTAATGCTAGGAGCCAAGGAAGTAACTTGTGGGGTGGGGGAGAAGGTAGGTTCACAGGGGGGTTTGTCTCAGGAGATGGGGGAGAGAGCACCTCCCCCCCTCCATCTCCCCCAAGCCTCCCCTTCCCATGGACCCATGAGCCCCCCTGATCCAACCAAACCCTTTTGGACCCCAGCAACCCCTCCCCCACAGACTCCATCTGCACCCCCAGTCTGCCCAACCCTCCACTAGCCCCCCATCCTGACTTACTTTAGATCAGGTGGCTATTTTTAATGTGATCTAATCACCCCAAATCTCTGTACACAGCCTTAAGAAAGTCAACATTTGTTACCATATACTCCACAGTCATCACAGCTATGTCCCTACCAAGGGAGGGAACTATTGATTTAGCAGATATGACTATGTAGTAAATGTTGTATTTCTAATAGTACAGCAGACATGTCAGATCTGATACAAAGCTCTGATTTACAAACAAATTTCAAGGAAGTCATACATGGCAAAATAAAGAACAGCTTGATCCTTTGGCAGACTTCAGGGTGAAAGCTTGCAAAATATCTTCTACAAATCATCCTGACACTCTACGGTATCTTGACAGAATTATGTTAGTGCCTTTTATTTGCCTTATGTATAAATGTCTATGAATGCAAAAAGGAGATTAAAGGAACTATTCTTTTTACAAATGGCTTCATCTGCATCTCATCATGCTCTCTCACACCTTCACCTTCTTAGTTTGCTTAGCAGATGCAGCATCAATAGAAACTTTAGTGCAGTAACTTTTGGGGTGGGAGGGGAAGAGGGAGGTCTCCCAATGTTCTTTGCAGGATTAGCGATACAAGATCAGAAAAAGCCATGAGTGCACTATGGACTAGCTCTACTGAGTTTTCACAATGGGTCCTTTAAGAGCACAACAGTAATTAGACTGGATACTTTCCAGCTTCTAAGAGATGAGTATTTATTTAAGGCATTTTTTTTCTTCACATTTATCTGCACAAGCAACAGTTGGCATGTTCAGTACTGGTTTGAAACCATCCGCCTGCTTCCAGCATGCAATGAGCACTTACCTTTCGGAATTAGAATTAACACTGCTGAAACACCTACGGCTGACTCATGTTGAACAGGTATTGTATCTGGATGAAATAATAGATTAAACTTGGATGGTTAGATTCTGAAGAAAGAACACAGATGGATGAGGCCACTTATACTTTAGGTACAATCAATATCCACCGATCTTATCTGTCACCATAAGACAATTTGAAAATTATGAGCTACAAATGAAGACACTAACCTCTTCCTGGATTTTCTGTTTTTGTTAATTTCTGCTCACCTTTAAGAATATAAGGAATGCCATGCTGAGTCAGACCACAGGTCATAGAAAATTAGGGTTGGAAGGGACCTTGGGAGGTTATCTAATCCAAACCCCTGCTCAAAGCAGCACCATCCCCAACAAGATCATCCAAGCCAAGGCTTTGTACTTAAAAACCTCTAAGGATGGAGATTACACCACCTCTCTAGATAACCTGTTCTAGTCCTTCACCAACCTCTTACTGACAAAGTTTTTCCTAATATCCAACCAAAACCTTCCTTGCTGCAACTTGAGACCATTGCTCCTTGTTCTGTCATCTGTCACTGCTGACAGCAGTCTAGCTCCATCCTCTCCAGGTAGTTAAAAGGTTGCTACCAAATCACCCTTCAGCTGTTAGCCTTCTTGGAAACAAGGGCACGCTACTGACTCCTAGCCATCTTATTGTCCACTGTAACTCTAGGTCCTTTTCTATACAGCTGCCACTTAGTCAGTCTGTCCCCAGGCTGTAGCGGTGCATGGGATTCTTCTGTCCTAAAATGCAGGGCTTTGCACTTGTCCTTGTTGAACCTCATGAGATTTCTTTTGGCCAATCCTCCAATTTGTCTAGGTCACTCTAAATCCCAGCCCTACCCTCCAGTGTATCTGCTACACCTCCCAGCGTGGTGTCATCCATGAACTTGCTGAGGGTCCAATCCATCCCATCTTCTAGACTGTTATGAAGATATTGAACAAAACCAGCCCCATGGCCAACCCCTGGGACACTCCACTTGATGCTGGCTGCCAACTAGACATCGAGCCATTGATTACTACTCACTGAGCCTGACAATCCAGCCAGCTTTCTAGCCACCTTTTCTTCCAAACCATATTTCCTCAGCCCAATATCCAGTATCTTATAGTAGCAGAGTATACATGCATGGCCTATCTTGTGTGATCTGCTTTCTGCCCCTTTTCCATCACAGCACTCAGCATTCCAACCTAGGACATCTTTAAGAGCCTCCTTTACTCTCCTCTTTAACCATACTGGCTCTTTTTGATACCCTGGCTATTTTTTTTGGATCTGTCACACATTTAACTTGGGCCTTCAGTATGGTATTTTTAAACAGTTCCTATGCCGACTGCTAGTTTTTAATCCTTTTTATGGCTTTTTAAATTTATTTCCCGCTAACATGCTCATTTTTATGTAGTCTCCTCTTTGAAAATAAAATGTGATCGTTGTGAATTTCTTTGTTTTATTTCTACCCCCTCACTCCCTCCACATATAAAACCTGATTATAAAAAGATCACTATTACAGAGGGCCTCTGCAGCAGTTACTCCTCCAGATCTTTAAATGAATAATTCTTATAATTACCATAATTCCCTGTGCAGACAAGATAACAGCACATTTGCCCATTATTTTACCAGAAAAATATATATTCCCCTGTTTTCAGCCTGGTATTCTTCCTAGTCCCAATTTGCAGAAATTCTATTTAGTCCAGGTACAGCACAGTATTAGCACAACCTTATTGCTTTTTGTGACCAAGCTAGATCATTCAGAGTTAGCATAGACTACATTGTACTATATAAACTGTAGCACAATGATGCGGCACCATTGTACTATATAAGCTACTCAGTACAGCGTTAACAGTGCAACAAAATCATTACCCTGAGATCAAGCAGGACAGGAATCACACTCTAGCAGGTTTCTGCAGAGGATGAGCATGTTATTTCTCCTCTGAGTTCAGGAAAAGCACGAGAGATCCAACTTCAAAAGGTATGTAGATACTGGGAGAAACTGTCACTCAAAGTGCATACAAATGTCATAGTGCATCATTTTTTGAACTATGGAGAGACTAACCTCTTTATTGTTCCTTCTTGCAATACCAGACTCAATACTAAAAATATAGTTCAACTAATGTTGAGGAGTGATATTAGAGTAGGTTCATAAGTCAGTCTATAACCCATGTCACATCCTTCCCACACAAGGGCAATTGACAGCTCCCCTCTATCACCACTAAAGGATGAATTTTCTTTGATTACCTGAAAAACAATCTCAATAGCCTAGCCAGAATACCTTTTCCCTCCTCTGTTCCACAGACATTTAGAATTTATAACTCATATGAAATCAGAGTTACAACTTCGCCTTCTGCAATGTCAACAAAACATTTATCATGAGTATATAAATCTAGTTTTATTCATCATAAATTGAACCCTTAGGTTAAGTTTTTCAAGAATTTCTAGAATGCACTTGTGTTTTACCAAAACTTAACTAGATCATAAAGAGATAAATATGATTTTCAGGATCTAACATTAAAGAGTTATACAAAATAAGTGAAACAATCTTGTGCAGTATCTACCAATTTTTGTCACTTTTTGAATACCACTGAAAATATACCAAAAGAAACTATTTTGTAACCAATGTTTTGAACTGTTGGTTTTGGTAGATAGCTTCAATTGAAGAGAAACAGAGCTGCCTCATTTCTATTCTACTCAGGTTCATATGCATCACAACCATAGGGATGATAAAATCTGGGTGTTCAGCTAAGTGCTCTAAACTTAAATGTAATTCCTTTCCTGCAAACTCTGAATGTATGAAGATAAACTAAGCTCTTCCCAAAATAAATTCTTGAGCCACATTCAGCAATATATTCCCGCTGCTTTGCTCAGATCAGGCAATGAAAAAGAAGCTATGAATTGAGCTTAACCTGTCCAGCTGAGCAAGGGCTAGGGCTGTAAATCCATGGCAGTAGGTCTATAACTACAAACTTAAATTAATCATATCTCACTCTCCTATCCCACTGCTTTGAAATCAAGGAAGTACTAATAATTCAAGACATAAAACCAGGAGATTTTTTTTTCAACATACGATTTCCTATGGAACATTAGAAAATTCACTAAGCAACCCTATGATATTCCATCATATATAGAGGATTATTTTATATGAAGATGATGTACAGTATAATTGCAGTTCACACTGAAACACTGGACTGTGGCTCTGAACTATAAGGCAGTATAATCACCAGAACAAGCACCTCTTTGGATATTTTGCAATTCTATTATTTAGCAGAAGGAAAAAAGGCAATGAAAGCACAGTGTTCTAACAATATTACACAGCTCTTGCTTTCAGTTACTAAAATAGGTTTCATGTCTGTTGTTTGCATTAGTTATTTGCACAGTGTCCCATCAGTTCATAGAAGTCTGCTTCTTTTATTGGAGCCATTAGGTCTAGGTGTATTTAAAGTCCTTCAGTCCCTATAAGAACTTATGGCCTTAGAGTTTTAAAGAAGCCTTGATACTGTCTCCATTTGTATGCACACAACATAGTGTGCAGAAGTGCAAATGTGTCAGGTTTCCTGGGTGCAAGCATTTGTACATCTAAAATATATAAATGTATATATTCAAATCCCATCTTCACTGTTGTAGCGATTGTATAAGCACATTTTGAATCCATGGGTGAAATATACTGGCTAAACTGAATTCAACAACAAAACTTCTATTGATTTCTAAGCAGCTATACTCTACCCTCAATATTTAATATTTATACATGTAATTACTTTATATGACCGCCACATGTCAATAAAAGACTAATGTTAGCCTAGGCCAGTGGAAGCGAAACTTTTTTTGACAGACATGTCAGAAGGTAAGCCCTATACCCTCCCTGCCACTCCAGTCCCCTGTTGCTCTGCTTTCTGCTCTCTGTCTTGTGCTCCCTGCCTGATCTGCTGGTCTACTTTCTGATCCCTGCCCTATCTGTCACTGTATTCACTCCTTACTTCCTGATCACTGCTGCCTCCCTGATCTACTCTAAGCCAACCACATATTTCAGGGTGACAACCACTGGCCTAGCCACAGTGCAAGGAAAAATCCTCAGATTTTCCAGTATTCCCTAGATTTTTTTGGCTTTTCCTAAACTACCATATCCTCCGGACAGATTCTGTCCTGACCAATTATCTTTATATTGTTTAGGTTTCCCTTCCCTCACACACTAATCATTATGGCTAAGTACAGATGTTTAAAAAGCCCGAGGTGGAATCGATCCAAGTTGCATGGTTTTCTGTAAGCAGCCTTGGTTACTTTGGGAGCAAACAAAACACACATTCCCCCTTTGGGGGGTGGAGGGAGCGGGCAGAGGAAATGCAAGCTGCCTGCACTGGCCAAGGCCAGCAGGTACGTCAAGGGATCAGTGAACAACTGCTCACCAGGGCATGCTTGGGGAAACCCAGGAATAATGGTCACAAACTCCTGGAAGACCGTTTCAGGCTCAACACCAGGAAAAATTTCTTTATAGCTAGGGTGTGAAGACTGTGGAATTGCACCACTGCTGGAGGGAGTCTATTGCCTATCCTGGAAATCTTCAAGAGGAGACTGGACGGTCACCTTGCTGGGGTCACCTGACTTCCAGTGGTCTTTCCTGCCTTGTGCAGCAGGGCTGGACACAATGATCTCCCAAGGTCCCCTCCAGCCCCTTACAATCTATGAATCTAGTATAGCATCCTGTTCAAGGCAGGATCATCCCTGCCAAGTATCTGTCTAACCTGCTCTAGAAAGTTTCCAAGGCTAACGATCCCACAATTTATTTAGGTAGCCTGTTCCAATGATTGACCACCCTCATAGTCAGAGAGTTCCTCCTAATCTCCAACCTAAATTCCATCTGCTGAAGTTTAAAGCCATATCTCCTAACCTGGTCCCCTATGACTATGGAGAATAGTCTCTCCCTATCCCCTCTGTAATTGCCCTTTCAGTCTTTGGAGATTTTTATCAAATCTCCATTCAGTCTTCTCTTTGTCAGACTAAATAACCTGAGTTCTTTCAGGTTTCTCTCATAAGTTTTGCTTCCCAGGCTAAGGTTTGCTTGTGTAAGAGAAAAGTTCACATCAAGGTTCATTAGTTATGAAATCTGAAACCATAGGTTATAGCTGCAAAAGCTGTTTCTATCTAATGAATGTATATGCATTTATTGATTTATATGCAATTAATTAAAATTAAACAGTCCCTAATAATGGCTAGAGAAAAAGGAAAAAACAAAGAGAGGCTATAAAAGATTTCTTATTCATTAATCCAACTTTCTAGATACTATATATTATTTAGTCCAGGCCACCAATCATTGGCATGCAATCCACAAGTGGCATGGGCAATCTGTGTGTGAGATACATGACAGATCAGAGAGAGGGGACAAGAAATGCAGTGGCAGATAGGGAAGGAAGCAGAAAGCAGAGGCAGATGGGGCAGAGAGATGGAGCAGGAAGAAGAACAGTACATTAGGCAAGGGAAGGTGACCAAAGAGTGGCCACTCAGGAAGTATGAGGGACTAGTTTGTGTCATGCCTGCCAAAAAGGCTGTCACCCACTGATCTAGTCAGCTTAACCAAATTGAACAAAACCAAAGCATTTAAATGTTTAAAACTTTCAGCAATAGCACTGTCAAACTTTCCCTCTGTAAACACCCTTTTTAATAGTCTCAGGACTGTAAATCTGAAATGGGGCACCGAGGTATCAGAAGAGTGGGTGACAACCATTTGTGGCAGCAGTGTAGAGAACAGTGCCCAAGGGCCCGCATGCTTAGTCATGGTCTGCAGGGTTGAAGACCAGGGTGGTGGGTGTTCCCATGAGGTAGGGGACCCACTCCAGGTCCTGGGTCGCAATTTCCATGACATATTGAGCTTTCCCCCCACTCCTGCATACCACGCTGTGGTTGGATCCCTTTGTCTATGGCTCGACCAGCTCTGCACACCCTGTTAAGGTGTATGTTTTCTCAGGATACTCACCCACCACAACTTGATGGTATAAATTGAAGAATTCTCTGCCAGAGAAGGAAAACCAGCTCCACCATCAGGGCTGCCCTTAATAGTCCAAAATAATTAGTTATGGCCTGTAGTAGAACCTCACATGCCCATAACAGGGGGCTCCTCAAACCCCAGTATCCCCACCATACTCTTCTGGTTTAAATAAGGGCTCCTGCTGTTAATAATCACAGCCAGGAGTGGCTCTTAGGACTTTCCTGGTCAACTTCTAGGAATCCTCTGTAGTCCATTAGAAACAAAAATAAAGGAATATAAGCAGGGATTTCCCTCACCCCTTGCCTCCACAGCTGTCCAGCGTAGGGTCACTCTTCTCACCACTTTGTGTCCTTTTCAGATCTCTGCTGTGTACTCCCAACCTATCAATGCAGACTTCTGGTCTCCAGCTGCCATTTGTCTGTCCTGTATTAATGTGAAGCACCTGGGATGAACTGAAATCAGGGGATTCTTCCCCTGAGGGTATAAACTGCCCAGGCTGTTCTAGCCCACCCTTAGTGTCCCCAAATAAGGCTTTCCCCTCCTAGGGACTAAAATTCCCCCTGGGAAACAGAAAGGGGTCAGACCACAGCTGTGCTCCTTGGAGTTTCCCTACAGGCCATGCTTTCCCCACTGTGACAGTTCACACCTCAGCTTGGTAGGGCTCTGAAGGTAAGGGTTTTGTTCTCCTCATACCCCCAGATCTGCCCTGGGGTAGCTGCCTTGTTTCAGCTGCTCCTGTGGCTCGTCCCCTCACTAATGAGGTAGCTTGCTTTACAGATGCTGAGGAGAAGGAAGCAAACATAGCTTTTCTTCCTCTAACTCCCCCTTCTCTTCTACACATTCTCCCTGCTCTTGGCCATGCCTGAGAAGATGTCAAGGGAGGTCAGGTCCAGCTGCAGGGGCACCTTGGTTTTCACATCCTGCAAAGATGCAGGAACCAGCACCAATGGGACAGGTTCCTCATGGACCAGCTCCGGCAGTTGTCCTCTTGCCCTGAGGCCCGGAGGACCTGCTTCTGATCACCTGACTGTCCCATCAACCTAGGGCCTCCCTGTACCTTCTCCTCCAACAGAGTCTCTTATGAAAACTCCTCCCATGCCCACCCCACCCCACCCCCAGTGGTGCCATAGGTGTACAAGGTCTTGACAGCCATCAGAAGTGTTTAGAGGCAGCGTGAGGCTGAGGTGTGCCCTAGGACTTTGCAGTAACATGGCCCTGCAAGTTCTGGCTCTGCTCATTCTCCTGGCTTTTTCCACCCTCCTGTGTACACAGGAATCAGCATGGTCCATAGATTCATAGATTGTAAGGGCTGGAAGGGGTCTCGTAAGATCATTGGGTCCATCCCTCTCCACCAAACAGGACAGAGAACTGGGGTCAGGTGACCCCAACAAGTTGTCATATTCGACCTGGGGAGAAGTGGGCAGCAGAGTTCCCCAGGGCTCGGTCCTTGGGCCCGCACTGTTCAATTTCTTTATCAGCGATTTGGACGACAGGGTGAAAAGCACCCTGTTTAAATTAGCTGATGATACCAAAATTTGGGGTGAGGTGAGCACACTAGTAGGGAGGGAAAGACTGCAGCAAGATTTGGATAGGTTACAGGGGTGGGCTAGCAAAAACAGGATGCGCTTCAATACTGACAAGTGCAGGGTGCTGCACTTGGGCAGTAGAAACCAGCAGCACACTTATAAGATGGGAAACTCCCTTCTTGAGAGCACAGAAGCAGAAAGGGATCTTGGAGTCATTACTGACTCCAAGATGAACATGGGCTGACAATGCAAAGTCACAGTTGGCAGGGCTAACCAGACCTTGTCGTGCATCCAGAGGTGCATCTCAAATAAGGCCAAGGAGGTGATCCTCCCCCTCTACGCAACACTGGTCAGGCCACAGCTGGAGTACTGTATCCAGTTCTGTGCGCCCCACTTCAAGAGGGATGTGGACAACATCGAGAGGGTCCAGAGGAGGCCACCTACATGATCCAGGGACAACAGGGCAGACCCTACAATGAGAGACTGCAGGACCTGAACTTGTTCAGCCTACACAAGAGAAGGCTAAGGGGGGACCTGGTGACAGTCTATAAACTCACTGGGGGGGGAGCAGAAGAGTTTGGGAGAGACCTTGTTTCCCCTAGCACCCCTTGGCATAACAAGGAATAACGGTCCCAAGTCGTTGGAGAGTAGGTTTAGATTAGACATCTGTAAGAACTACTTCACAGTTAGGACAGCTAAGATCTGGAACCAACTTCCAAGGGAAGTGGTACTGGCTCCTACCCTGGGGGTCTTTAAGAGGAGGTTTGATGCCTACCTAGCTGGGATCATTTGAGTCCAGTTTTTTCTCCTGCCCAGGCAGGGGGTCAGACTTGAAGATCTACAAGGTCCCTTCCAATCCTACTTCTATGATTCTATGACAGCCCTGTCCTTCATGAGGAAATAGGGCAGCTCCTTATAGAAGGGCATGGTCTGCCTCCAGGCCCAAGACTTCTTGCTGGTAGCATTCATGCACCTGTACTACATCTTCATCTATTTGGCCTTGGCATGGCAGTGTTCCCAGCCCCTTTTGTGGCCCCATGCCTACATCTGTTGGGTGATGCACTTGAAGACATCCCTGTTCCAGAGCCCTTTCTGCAGCTGGTGCTGGGTCTCATCCTTGCTCCAGAGAGTGATGAAGTTCTTCATTTCCCCATATCCCCAGTTGTATGACTGGGTTGAGTATTGAAGGAGGATGGGATGGAGTTGTCCATAGTCCATGATCATGCTCATGGGGTCTCAGTGTCCATCGATGGGTGAGGATCTGGCTGAAAAGGGATGGGTGGAACTATGGAAGCCTGGATGGATTGAAGGAGTGGAGGATGCATGAAGCTGCAGGTCCCAGGCTGTGGCTCTACCTCTCACTGTAGCTAGGTGCAGCCCTTGCTCCTGCATGACTGGCTCCATTGGTCAGGCCAACCCTACAACCTCAAGATTTCCAGGCACTTCAAGCAGACACCCTGTGATTTTGGCAATGCCCCATACCCTGACCTCAAGATCTCCAGTGTCCTCCATTTACAACACAGAGGCAGCTGGCCATACCCCACCTGCTCCTGAGGTTTCCAGGGGCATCCACCTGCTTTTCCAGATTTGATTCTCAGTGCCCCCTCCCCACCACCACCTGCCCTAATACTGAGACACAGAAGCTGTGGATGAAACAAGACATGCAGCATGCCAGGGGTCCATGCCCCAGGTTCCTGCCAGCAGTGTCCCAGTCATGGAGGTCATAGGGTTGCCACCATGCAGGCCCAATCCCAATATTCTGTCTCCTGACACCCTGACCCACCAGAGGCAAGCCACCCATACTGGCTCCTGCTTGGGAAGGATCCATGCTGGGGTGCAGGAGGCAGACTGCCTGACTCTGGCTTTTGTGATACACTGTGTAGAAGGCAGGCAAAGGGTCAGTGGTGCTATGCCCACAAAGCAAAGGCATGGTGGTCCCTGGATGGTGGTGCAGAAGATGGGTCTCTGCTCAAAAACAGGGCCCTAGCTGGGTGAGCAGCAGCCAGGCTTGGGCTTCATGGGGCTATGCCCAAGCATGGGGGCTTGGGGGTCCCTGGCTGGGCATGCAGGAGCCAGGGTCAGACGTTGTGGGATTGTGCTAATGTGCAGGAGTTCTCCTGGTCTCAAAATCAGGTCTGATCTTTTGTATACAGTTATAATTAGATTGATTTCTGATAATTTAGACTTGTTTATGTGTAATATCTGTACCTGCCCTATAGCTATATATCTGCTTAATAGGAAAGAAGAGGTACATGACTAGGCATAATTGTTCAATTCAAATCGTACTTCTTTCAGGCACTAAAGTCTGAATACTTGCTTGCAATCAATTACAAAAAAGTAGAGGCAAAGAAAGTCAGAAAAATGCCCATCAAGTAGTTCTAAATAAGTACATTCAAGAAAGTCCCAATCAACATGTTGATATTTCAGGAGCATGGAGGGCAAACATGATGTTTTTGCCAGCAACTTAATGAGAACAGGATCAAAAGCAGCAAAATTATTAGCTCTGACTTCTTGGATTGAATATAATCAAAGTCCTCTACATGGAAATGGATCTTGCATGTTTTCCAGCAAAACAGGAATGATTTTTATTTTTTCCCTAAGCCATTGTTATTTAGGCAGTAAATTAAACAAGAGAGTCCTATCAGTAGAAGCCTCAGCTTTAAAATATTATATGACTTTATATAACTGATGTCAGCTGCCTAAAGTTGATCAGATTTATGTGCTGGTAGTTTGAGATATGAAAGGTCTCTGCACACTAATCACTTGAGCTGTCAGTTGCAGATAGCATGATTAATTTCCCCATGTACTAGGTCTCCTGCAGCCCTATATGTATCTCCCACACACAAAAGCAAGTTCTGGAAGCAGCCTACTTTTTACCTTTCCTCTTCTTGAAACTTTGCAATTCTGTGTCACTGAAACTGAATTCCTTTATAAAACTAAATGAACTCAGAAACAGTGTGCAAAGCTAATAAATAAAAATATAACAATGGAGCAGCTAACAGCTTTTGATGCTCCTCTGAACAAAAGCAGTGATTTGGGATTATCATTCAACTGGTAGGATTAAGGTACAAAACTGCAAATTAGTTTCCTGATATGCCTTTTTTCCAGCAACACCAGATCTTGAAAAATGAGGTGTCACTTGCTGAATAGAAAATGGGAAATACAATATTCTTGGTTAGCTCATGCTGTTATGTAGAAATATCATTTGCAATCTAGACAGAAATATACCTGAAAACCTCACAGCCATTTAAGCTAGGGACAGAAGTTACACATAAACAGGTTTAAGTGATCAGAAACTAGCTTAAACCTGTAACAGGACAAAAGCTCAGTGCACATAAACCAGTTTCAAAATGGCTGAAACAGATTTACGATAAACCTGATTGAATGTAATAATCAGATAACTGATTTGGGTCAAACCAGTTTATAAAACTTCTGCCCCAGGCCCCTTCCCAGTTCAAGTTTAAAATCATAGTCCTCCAACATACTAGGATGCTCTGCAACCCTGGGCTAGGCTATTGTTGTCTGCTCTAGAGAACAGGGCTGGTCCCACCCTCTACTGCCTAACTGGAGCAGTGAAGGCTGGCTGATCAGGGGAGCAGCAAGCCCAGCTGGGGATACAGCCTAGTCTACAGGGGAGACTGCCTCCCACCCCCAGGCAAACCCCAGCTGGGGTCTTGGGCCAGGGAGGGGAGGGGGTTAAACACCCCTTCCCCTATCAAGTTTACTGCTAGCTGCAACTGCAGACTACGAAGTCCCAGAGGCACCTGGAAGCAGGAAGAGGAAGTGATGAGCAAGCCTACAAAGTCCTGCTGCTGTAGTTCTGGACTGAAAATCCCAGAGACCTCAGGAGCAGCAGAAAGAAATGAACACACAGCCAGAAAGCCTACTCTAGTGCCCCCAGGCTTCTGGCCTGAGTTTCTGCAGACAAGTGGCCGCATTTCCTGAAACAAATGTAAATAACTGTCTGCTCACTTCTGTTTCCATTTAATCTGTGCATCTTAAACTAACCTGGAAGGACTGAATAGATTCAGCCTAGGGTTTTTTTGACTGTCTGTACCTAGCCTTAAGGTACCTATATGATGGGCAAAATCAGTTTTATGTATTGATACTCATTGAGGCCATTTTTCGATTACAGCCAAAGTATTTTTAATGCACTAACTGGAAAATAGAATTAGCTTGGACATCAGTAAGGTTTACACGTGCCCAGTTCTTTATTTAAAGAAACTAGTAAGGAAGGAAACTAATCATTCTCTACTGTGAAAGAAGAAACCTTAATGTATGGAAGGTGCAAAAGAGGTATTCCTGCCAGAGTCTAAATTTTGTAAGAACCTAGGAGGCATGTGACCTGGGAAGCTTAGCAATAAAACAGATCCAGAAGTAGAGATGTGGAAAGGGTCATACTGAATACCTCTTTTTCCCCTTCTCATTTTACATAGATTGTTTATCAGCCCCAGCAAGAAATAGCCAGAGGTCCTGTTCAGCTGTAAAATAAGCAGTAGGTCCCTTTTATTTTAAGTCTTCCCAAAATGCAGAGAGAGTACAGAACAGTAGAAGTGGCGCAGAGTGCTAGCTACTTATTGTTCTTCCTTGGGAGAAAAAACTGAAAAAGTAAATTAGCAGAGACTCTCCTTCCCAGTGAGTTTAAAGTTTCTTGCATGGAAACAACTCTATCCAGATGATTCCATAAATGTCCAAGTTCTCAGGGCTGAGTTTACAGGCTTGCTAATCCTTTTCAAGTCAGAAGAGGAATTTTCCCTCTGGACAACATTGGCAAGGTGCTTTATGGGCTTTCCTGACTTTTGCTCAATATACTGGTGGCCTGACAGGCAAAAGCAAGAAGATAAATTGAGAGGAAATAATAGCTGTCAGTAATTACCACAAGTTGCCTCCAGTGTAGGTAAGAGTTTTCAGGGAGCCAGCTCCAAAGTGAATAAGAAAACAGGACCCAGGAAGAAACAGTGACTCTTTCTGGGGCAAAAGGATAACTGTCACAAATAGAACTTCATTTCACTTATACCTTTAGCTCTTCTCACTAGGAAAGGGTGAGAGGATTCAACCTCGGCTGGAAACAAGAAGACTCATCGAGACTTGTCTGAAGGAGCCACCCTGTCAAACAGGTTTTATGGTTGGAAATCATTGACCCCCTTATTAGGCCCCGTGTGGAGTTGGCGTGTATATGTGGTGGATGAAGTCAGTGCCCCTTAAATATTAAGTCCATAATCCAGGGGTCTAACCTGATACTAAAAATCCATTCATGTCTGCATATCTTTAAATCAAGAGGTGGAGAGAAAGTCCCTTGAATCATTTGTTCTGGCTACCAAATTCCTTTTGAATTACTAAGGAAGGCAGAGGATTTTAATAGCCACAATAGGAGAAATCACTCCTATCACAGAAAAAAAGGCAGGCCAGAAGGGACCACTGAAAGTCATCCAGCCCAGCCCCCTGCCTGGGGCATGATCATCCTTACGTAGTGTATTAGTAAAACTATACAGTCAATCCTGCCACATCCACACTGTATAGTTTCCTAACCCATCAGAGGCAAAGCATGAGAGACAATGGCAGCCACTGCCCTGCTGCTTCAATGGTTGTTAAAATATGCTTCAGAGATCCAAGGAAGAGGGCCCTGTGGTGTCCCTCTCTTCCTCCACCCAACCCCACTACAGAAGGCAAACCCCCACAGTTGTACCAATATGAGCATGGGATAAAATTGCTTCCTGACCCCTGATATGGTGATCAGTCTGAGTAGAAGGACAAGATTATTTAGTCAGGAACCTTTGAATTTTAGTCCCAGCAAGCGCATTGGCAAACCCCAGTTAATCCTCAGCCTTGGATGCACCGAACACCAAATGCTGAAGAAAATAGAAAACCCAGAAACAAAAACAAGAAAACAACCTGATGCATAACAACAGAAAGGGGGGGGGAGGGAAATCCTTCGTGGCCCTATGCAGCAACCAGAAAAGCATAAGAAATACCCTTAGTACAACATAGGCATAGCTGCCCCTAGATCATTCCTGACCAATGCTTATTCAGCCTCTGCTTGGACACCTCCAATGATGAAGGTTTCACAACTTCCTTAAGCCATCTATTCCACTGCCTCACTGTTCTTACAGTGAAGATTTTCTGATATTAAGTCTAAGCTTGCTTTACTGCAACTTCCAGCCATTGGTCTGCATCCTGCTCTCCACAGTAAGAGAAAAAAAGGTGCTCTCCCATTCGTCTGAAAGGCTGCTATATATTTGAAGCCTGTTCCCTCTTAAGTGCTTTTTCCACAAGTGCAACATGTGCATTAGGACTGTGAGAAGCTTCAGTCCCCAATTCGACTCGGCAGAGATTTGGCCCAATTTAGTGTCCAAATCTCTGAATCTGAATTGAATCAAAGGACCCTCTAATCTCTCTGAATTAAATTGGAACCCTCCAAATCGATTCGGAGAGATTCGGCAATTCATAGGCACAGCTTTAAATGTTTTTTCTATGTACCTCAAGGTAGCAAGTGGCTCATGAATGCTGCGATGCTGGGGTGGATGGAACATCCCACAGGAGCATGGGGGGGCTCCCCAGCATGCTCAGCAGCAGAAGCACTTCCAGTCCATTTCCAGGTCCACCAGAAAGAGCACAGGGAGGGCACTTCTTCCAGCTCAGGAACTGGTGCCTTCTGGGCCTGGGGGGCACCCAGGGTCCCCCAATGGCTAAGTGGTAAGCTGGGGGACATGGGGGACCCCCCCCCCAGTGGACCCAGAAATAGATGGGAAGTACTTCTGGTCCATTTCCAGGTTCACTGCTGAGCGCGCGCACGCATGCACGCTCTCCTGTGGGACTCCCCATCTGCCCTGGCATCACAGCATTCATAAGCTGTACCTGGTACCTCGAGGTATGTAGAAAAAACATTCAAAGCTGTGTCTGCATCCAAATTTCTGATTCTCCGAATCAGCATTGAATCTTCAGATTTGATCAATTCAGACTGGGGACAGTGATCTGAATCAAATCACTGTCCCGACTTAGGGCCAAATCCAAATTGAATACAGCCCTTTTTGCACACCCCTAACGTGCATTTCCTTCAACCACTCCTTTCTTAGATTGTCTTCCAAGGCCTTTATTATTTTTGTCACCCACCTTTGGGCCTTTTACATAGACAGATCCAGAGGGAGTGCTGAGTTGCAACTGCTCCCCTCTTCTCCCACATTGGACCATACTAAGAGAGCCACTGAAGACTTTTTTGAAGTCCTCAAAACGGATAAGAATCCCCACTACCCCTCTGTACTCAAAGGCAGGTCCCTTCCCCTCAGTTCCTTGCCTGCAGCTGCTGCTGCTTTCTCTACTGTCCCAGGTGCAGGGAAAGTTTTAAGCCACTCCTATATACTCCAGCAAGGCTATATGGGGGCTAGGTTTAGCTGGGAACAGTGACAGTGGCAGCAGTGGTGGGCAAGGAGGGTGTAAGTTCGCAGTTCCTGTGCCTGCTTCCAGGGGACAGGGCAGAGAGTAGAACTTACCCCTACTCATCACAATGCAGCTGATGTTGCTGAGCCTAGCCTCATCACAGCCTGGCTGGAGCAGGCAGGAGTGACTTTGAAGCTTTCCCCACTTCCAGAACAGCAGGGAAATCAGCAGCTGCAGGCAGGGGAGGAAGGAGAGGGGAGAAGGGAAGTGGGGGTGAAAGTATTTTTACCTACTTTGGGACTTTTAAAAAGTCCCCAGAGGCTCCAGTAGCTTGTCTATCCACACCGGTGAGTTCTGGCAGAGAAAACTGGAAGCAGGTATGAGGCACCTGCCCTACAAGTCTAGAGCAACTCTACAAACTTTAGGCAAGCTCTTCTCCTACACCTTTTTAGCCCTTTTCAAGTGCAGTGACCCAGTTACTACTAACCAAGGCCAGCTGACCCCCCCAGCCCCTTCCCTCTGATTGGTTCTGGAGCTACGTTTAAGGAACTCCTCTAGCACCCAAGCCTTGCTACAGGTTTCTTTCTTGACCCCTGACCCTAGTTTGGCTTATTGATAGACTTCACCTTCTGGATTTCCCTACAGAATTAGCACTAGCCTTCTGACTTTCAGCTCCTGACTTTTGGCTTCTAACCCTTACTCCTGCAACCACCCAGCTCCATGCCTGGCCCTACCCCCTAGACTAGCCAACCTGGTAGACTGTGACAGTGGGGTGCGGCCACCTCTGAAATGGGGATGGTTGATCCTGCACACCCCCCACCCCTTGTCAAATCCTAGATCTGTCCCTGTACTTTCCCATGTCTTTTTTTTAGATGTGGAGCCCAACACAGTGCACAATATTCTAGATGGGGACTAGGTACTGCCAAGTAGAGAGGCACTGTTACCTCCTGTGTCTTGCCCCTACTGCTCTTATTGATGCAGTCCAAACGTGCATTCACCTTTTGTGTCACACTGTAGACTCATATTGAGTCTGTGATCTACCAGGACTCCTAGCTCCTTTTCTAGTGCTGCCATCCAGCCAGGAGTCAATTATTTTGTATTTGTTTTTATTTTTTTCCCTAGGTGTAGCACCTTGTTTGTCAGCATTGAACTTCATTCTGCTAGCTCCATCCCAGGCTTTTAATCTGCTCCTATCCTCATGTTTCCCTAAGACAGCAATGCACCCATGGTCTGATTCAAAATTTTTTGAAGTCTACTAAAACATTCCAGATGCCTCTTGTCTTTCATGAGCTTGGGCCTGGGTACCCTGAAGATGGCTGTTACAATAGTCAGTTTCAGAATTCATCACAACACTGTGAAAGTGAAAGTGAACGGGGAAAAGAAATAATGAATACAAAAAAGGAAAGCTTAGGAAAAATATACAAAAGGGTGAGGGGGAAGCTTAATTAGAGCTATTTGCTTGAACGGGCTATAAAAATAAATATTTTCATACTTTCTAGTAATCTGAAAAGTGATTACCATCTAGATGCTAAAAATTACAAATAATTCTGGACTTTTTCCCAGGCTTCCCAAGACGGCAAGCCAACTTCATGAAAACCAGCAGAACATTGACACACGCAGGAAAAACAGATGCGCACACGCACACACAAACCCACCCAAAGAAATGCTTGTTGAAGGCTTGATCCGAGCCCACTGAAGAAACTAGCTGTGCTTTTGGTGACATTGGTGTATTGTAGATAAGGACACAGTGATCCTTATCTGACAAATATAAAATGACAGACTCATGTTCTTAGAATACGTAGAAAAAGGTTAGTGAAAACTCCAATCCAGAGTCATGGCTGACTACATCTTTATGCAATATGGGATCTATGACTAATTCGTAGCTTCTGGTTTGGATTTCAGCCAGTCACACTCATGTTACCCTTTGTAATGGGGCCAGATCAGAGCTGTGGCCACATCCATTCCCAGCCACAGGATCAGGACAATTTATTCCTTGAGGTTTCAGAAAAATAGGTGCTACCTGCAGTTTTGCCAATTAAGTGTCCTGAGCCCACCTGGTCCTAACAGGGGAATATAGATGACCAATCCTCTGAGGCAATAGGCAACAGGTTCCACCTGTTCCAGCTTTTAAAAGCGAGGCTCAACCCACAAAACCTTGTGGCTGTGTCTAGACAAGTGTGGCTGTGGCCCCACATACTGCATGTTCAGGTGTTCTCTGCACTGGAAGGGAGCAGTGTGCGGGTCTTTTTGACCTCTGGATATCCAGTACTGGCCCCAGCTTCTCTTACTGCACCCAGGGTAATCTGCCACATGCCACAGCACATGTGGTGTTGTTGCCAGGGTCCCAAATGTCCATGCTCATCTGAATGTGGCTTGTCTGGGCAAAGACAGCTTTCCTGCTTCCCTTGTTGGATCTCTGGCCCTGACTTGGCTCTGGATTCTGATTCTGGTTCTCTGACTCCTGGCGTGCCCTAACTTTGCCAGTGGTTCCCGATTCACCCTGACTCCAGGACTTCTGCCTCCAAGGGAATAGGTCCCCTTGGACTTCACCCGCATAGCAAGTGACCTTCCTGACTCCCCATGCCCTGGTTCTTAACACCCTTGTTAGGCCTGCCAGTCCTCAACCTTACAATTAATTGTTATTTATTATTCAAATAACACATCTAGGGTGTGTTGTAGGATTGGTGGTGCCTTGTCCAACTGCTTTGTAACTGAGATGGCTATGACAACAATGCGTGCATGCTCTGCTACTTCTTAAATTTATTCCTGAATAATCGAAAATAGATACTAGGAGGGAATCACTTCTATGCACCCATGATATTGAATGATCCTGTCCCTGTCCTGTTTTATGCAGACGATGCATTAGTCATGTCACAGTCCCAAATAAGCCTCCAAATGTTACTAGATGCTTTTCAGCAGTATTGCATCTCAAATAGATTCGAGATCAACTAAATTCAAGGAATTGTTTTTTGAGAATGGAAGGAGGAAGTTAGTTTGTTTTTTTACAGGGGAAAAAAACTAGAGGTGATGTCTTCTTTTAATAATCCTGGAATCTATTTCAGCAAAAACTGAGCTGGAATAAGCACACTGAAAATGTTAACACTAGAACAAAATCAAGCCGTGGGGAGAGCTATCCTTCTACATTAAGACAGGCAGAATAGCAGTTCTGATAGCACTAAAGGTATACAGATCTAAGACATAGTCTATTTTATTATATGGGGTAGAATTCAGGGGTGCTCACTCTACAGTTAACCCAAACACCTAAAAGATTTCTAATTGCTTTTTAAAGTTACTTTTATCTTACATAATTTATGAGATGGGAGTGTGGGGGACTCATGTGCCCTGAAACTGGATGATAAAATGTAAGCACCTTGCCTGTATTAAGAAGTCCAACTTACTGGACAACAATTATATTTCGTGCACCTACCAGATTCCCTAGGAAGTGCATTCCAGAAGCCTTTGCCAAATAAACTCTTGTTCAGATGATTAAATAACAGCTTTATTCTCCTCCAGACAAATGGCCTCAGATATGTACCGAGATTCACTGATCCAATGTACCCCCTATATTTAAAACAAGATATAAATTTAAGAATTAACAATGCCAGCATGAAAACTGATATGCTGCCAGTAAGATGGCCTTGAACTTCTCATGTTTTTCAGATTAATAAAGCATTCCTTTGGCCTAGAAACCTACCTGTCTGGTGCAAAACTACAAACACTAGAGGCACTAGATTGAGATACACTCTAAAAGAAATCTTCAGTTGTTATGGGCAGGTTTCATAGTTTCATAGTTTCTAGGGTCAAAAGGGACCTGAGCAGATCATCAAGTCTGACCCCCTGCCATGGCAGGAAAGAGTACTGGGGTCAAACAACCCCAGCAAGATGTTCATCTAACCTCCTCTTGAAAACCCCCAGGGTAGGAGCCTGCACCACTTCCCTTGGAAGTTGGTTCCAGATCCTAGCTGCCCTGACCGTGAAGTAGCGCCTCCTGATATCTAACCTAAACCTACCCTCTGCCAGCTTGTGACCGTTATTCCTGGTCACTCCTGGTAGTGCTCAGGGGAACAGGGCCTCCCCCAATGCCTGCTGATCCCCCCTGACTAGTTTATAGCAGGCCACAAGATCCCCCCTCAGCCTTCTCTTTTGGAGACTGAACGGGTTCAGGTCCCGTAGCCTCTCCTCATAGGGCCTGCCCTGCTGTCCCCTGATCATGTGAGTGGCCTTCCTCTGGACCCTCTCCATGTTGTCTACATCCCTCTTGAAGTGCGGCACCCAGAACTGGATGCAGCCTGACCAGTGCCACATAGAGGGGGAGTATCACCTCCTTGGACCTGCTCGAGATGCATCTGTGGATGCATGACAAGGTGCGGTTGGCCTTCCTAACTGCCTCCCCACACTGCTGGCCCATGTTCACCTTGGAGTCAATGATGACCCCAAGACCCTTTTTCCGCCTCCGTGCTGACAAGAGGGGAGTTCCCCAACCTGTAGGTATGGTGCCGGTTGTTCCTCCCCAGGTGCATCACCTTGCACTTGTCAGTGTTGAAACCCATCCTATTCTCATACGCCCACCCTTGTAACCTGTCAAGGTCTGATTGTAGCCTGTTGCATCCTTCCACGTCCCCCCACATCTTAGTGTCATCAGCAAATCTGAACAGGGTGCTTTTTACCCCCTCGTCCAAATCAAATGGGGGTCGGACCCCATATTTGGATAGAATCCAGGTAAGAAATCATTATTTGTGGTCTTGTTCGTTCTTTTAAGAAATAAGAAGAAAACAGATCTCTCCATTAATGGGAATTATTATATACTAGGATGACAAAGAAAAACACTATCTGGCTTCTCACTGACAATTTGGAGCCTGTCCTATACTTCTTGGGTGTATTTTGCATTATTTTCACAAAGAGTAAGGGCCAAAATCAAATAGAATTCTCCTGTTTTGTTCTACCGTGCACTACTTCATTCCATCTTTTATACTGTAATATATTATGTTCTCTTTTAATGTAGTGTAAATTGGTAGAATGCATAATCTTAGTGTACAGTGTAGTAAACATTCTAAACGATATAAAAGCTATTTTATTATCTATAAGTTTTATTATTCATGTTATTTTACTGATTTGGTGAAAGTTGTAAATAAACTACTACTACAGCCATCAGTTGGCAACAGCGTATAATCTTGTGTAGGCCCTAAAGACACAGTATTTTTATATGGTCTCATGAACTAATGAAACTTTGCATCTGCTCTCCTTATGAATCCTGATGTTTATATATGACCTTTATTTTCAGCCAGGGCATTGAATAGCAAATTATTCATTCCCAGGTTGTTATTGGTTGTTCTTTTTTTCTTTTCTTTTTTCTTTTCTTTTTTTTTTTGTAATTCCAAACTATTCCAAGTTTGGGAGCTGGAGCACAGAATGGAGAGAAAATGCCTGGAGTGCTTCCTGGAGTTTTTCTGCATATGGGAAAACAAAGAAAACATTGGCAAGACTATTGCATGTTACTTGACTTCACACACAAAAACTATAAAGTACAATCCAAGTGAACATTTCTGGAAGCTTCAGACTCTGATTCACCCAGAATTAGTCATTCTATTAATGCCTTTCCTCAAGTAAAGACTGATAAGGAAGGAGAGGAAATTTGGGGGATGGTGAGGTTTTGTGAGCTGCACAAACTATTGAGAATAACTTAAATTTAAGATTTAGTGAATCTTTCCCTCCAACCACCACCTCTCTAATTGAAGTGCATATTTTCAAGAGATTGATTAAAAAAAGAACTTAAAGGGAGACCTTAGAAGAAAATTCCATCATATAATTATCAAATTTGTTGAAGGTTTCCTCCCGTTTTTTTCTTTTTTAAAGATGTCATATTTTCCCACTCTTAAATTTCTCTATTAGCTTCAGTTAAATTCTCCTTTGGCCTAAAAGCTTAGAGAGCCCTTTAAAAACAACTTGTCAAGTGGGTTTTCCAAACTCTTTCACAAAGCTTACTTATTTCATAAACCTTATATTACAATAACTTAGGAGGAAGAAAAGTTAAGTTGGTATTTTTTACTGAATATATTTAAGTACAATTTGCAAAATTCAGTAGAAATACCTCCTTTATGAAACACATGCCACCTCTTTTTATGTCATTCTCAATATTTGGAGACTCCAGGGCCTTTTTTCCTAATACAATACAAAGCCTTATTTACAGCATGCTTTTTATTATGTAACACTTTCTTTTTTTTTCTGTGAACAGAATATTTAACTTTGTAAAATACTGAAAGTTTACTTTGGTCATCCAGAAAAAGGGAATAAACATTATATTGACTACTGATTGTTTTAATTTTCTAAAATAATAATAATTCAGAGGTAATTTTCCATATCCGCCACATAAAAATAAGGAAAAAAGAAGGGTAAATAAAGAGGGAAAATGTCAGCAACCAACATAACGTGGTTACATGTTATATGTAAAGGTACTGAATATTTTTAGCAGGAGTTGCATTTTTTCCTACTGATAGCATATGTAGTGTAGTCTGTAGCACTGAAGACATTAAAAATCCTGAAAGTCATAAAACTTCTGTTCTGCCTGCTGTTGATATGCTATTGTTCTGTCATGGAGAAGAATGTATTACCCTTTTTTCTGTGAAGGAACAGCAGTTGTTTTTACATGGAAGACTAGCGATGTACGGGTTCCTTCCCTGCTGGAATTTAGCTGGTGCTAATAATCTAAAGAGCAGGAGCAGCTGTTATCTTTAAAGTAATTAGCATAACATTTTTTGATTGCAGCTTCAATAAAAAAAATGCATAGTGTAGTCAATCAAAGAGATCTATGTATTCATTTTCTGGGATTTTTTCCAATTTATAGACTGAAGAAGTACAGAAAATGAATGCACAAATCAGAAAACAGAAACAATTACTTGTAAATTGAAATCTGTTTTCTGACTTGTTTTTTTGGATTTAATACTTTCAGACTATGAATCTTATAATAAATAGGCTGGATCCATTAAATGACTTCTGGATTGCAATGGTAAGTGTTGCAACATGTAATTTTTAGGTTCCTACTGCCAAATGGAAACCTCACTTCCAAGTTCCACTCCCAGGCTGTCTACCTCTAGGAATGAGGTTCCTAGAAACAAGCCCTGAACAGGAAGGTACTTAAACTACCCAGTAGAAAGCACTTAGAAAAACAAATCTTAATTCCTGCCTCTCAAAAGATGTAGGATTGGAGGTACGTTATCCATCTCAATCTTCTTCTGGGTAATCAAGCCAAATCAACCCATTCTCACAAGAAAACTTACAAGAGAGATTCCAACTGCTTTTGAGTCACACATGCCCTTTCTAACCCAATCTATGCATCATCCAGCTCAGATATGTTCCTGTCCCCTTGACTTCCTCCAAGCCAACTATATGCACAACATTTATCTACTACACTAGCATCCTTGCGGCTCAGAACCATTAATTCATCCTTGAAAATTCTTTTGCTTGACATTGCTAGCCTCACACTATGTCTCTTTTCCAGTCCTCCACCCCCATGCCAGGCTGAAGCACAATATCCATTCAATAGACTCCTGTACTTTTTGTTGAGTTTGGAAAAGTAAGAAGCATAGGCAGAGAGCTCTTCACCCTCCTCTGTAGGACTAACCCATCGATCCTTTATTCTCTTCCCTGCGCCAGCAGTTGAAATGTTGCCAAGGCAGGTGGCAAACTGTCATGTCCAGTTGTAGGACAGCTTTTAGCCCCATTCCATTGATAACACATTCAGCACTCTGTAGAGTAGCAGCCATGCTACTCAGTTGTGATGTTATTGACTGAGCTGTGTCTTATATCCATCTAATAATGAGTCTCTTTGGAAAATCTGTATGTGAAAAAAAGAACCACCAGACACATTTCTACCACACTTTCTGTTGTATTATCCTAAGAAAAAGTAATTTACATTACATATATTGTGCCATTTCTTCTCCATTAAAGAAAAAAAACTATTATATATTTGATAAAACAGGACAATATTGCCTTGTTAAAATACCACCTACAATTAACTGAACAAACTATTGACCTGAGCCAAGGCCCACTGAAATTAATTGAAGACCTAAATTAACTAAATGAGCAGGAACATCATAAAATAAATGAATTCCAATAGTATGAAATATTCTTAAATTAATACTATTTCAAGAGTACTTAATCTATTGCAACTGTGAAGGAAGATACCTGTTCTGTAAAAATTGCTCTTATTAGCATCCTATAGTGCAGTATATCCACACATGCCATAGTTAATTAAAACCTTAGAGTATATTAAAGTTTAAAACTAATCCGACACTGAACAGTCATTGCACACTAACAGCAAAGTGTTTCTCATTAACAGTACCCAGAAAACAACCCAAATGAATGTTTTCAAATCTCAAAGTACAACCAGTAGCAAGCTCAGGGGCATAACTATACTCCAATTTCAGATGAGCAGAAATATCTAGGCTCATCTTTAATTCTGACCTTCAAAAGTGAAAAGCATATGCTATAAAAGTGGAAAACAGAAAAAAGGAAGTTAATTCACTAGTTATTCATAGTGTTCTGGATTTCCATCTGTACTTGAAATAGAGAATGAATCAAAGTGAAGATATGGTGATCTTAGTTCTGATGAACACTTTATTCATATGAACAAAGACAAATTCTAAGAATTTTCTGACTGCTACAGGACACAAAGCATTTTTTCTAGGGCAGGAAGATTTTATGTATATCTCATTATCTCTTCAACAGGTATTAGCACGTTAGCCTGAGTGTTTAAACAAAACTAGCAATAGGAGAGAGAAGCAGGTTAACAGGCTATAAAAAAGATAAATATGTTCTAAGAAATGGGGCCAAAACTAAAGGTAATCAGTTTATTGGTGTCTATTTTATTTAATTCAAAGCAGCTTACAAATATGGTATATATATTTGTTTATTCTAGTAAAATATAGCTGGACTAAGTGATACAAGATTCAAAATTGTATTTAGTGGTCCAGATCACTGTATAGAGCTATAGAGCAGGAAATGTTCATAAGCATCCTCTTGCATAATAGCCCTTCTAATAGGAATGAAGCCCTGGAGAACTCACAGTACTGAGAGCTTTTGCCCTTATGAAATATGGAAAAGTAACCCCCAGATCCATGGAAATACCTCCAAAAACACCTCCCCCTACTGCATTCTGCTAGCCCCTCTGTCTGTGTTGTGCCATTTGTAAAAGAAAAGCAAAACCTTAGGAAGCCATGTGGTTTAATACTGGCCATAAAGTTGACAATAGTATTATCTTCTGCTTTAAACAGAATTAATTCCTCAAATATTCATGGTGCTAGTAATGGAATGGTACAGTGGAGAGCAGACACCCTACCTTCTCACCCTACCATATCCCCATGAAGCAGCATACACAGGGAATTAAAGAGAATGTCATGAAAACAGATCATTTTCATGTCTACCAAGATAAAATGCATGCCATCAGGGATGGCAAAGAGGAGATCAACTCCTACTGCCAGGCTATTCACCAGAAGACAGAAGAGTCAGTGGTCACCTGCACAAAGGTTTTTTCTGGCCCCAAGACACGCTGCCCCAAGGTCATCACTCCCCTGGACCTTCCCCACAGGTATGAAATCCTCGCTGTACCAGATGAGCCAGCAGAACCACCAGCTCCTCTACCTGAAGAAAAAAGGTTTCAGCTTCTGTGACCACAGCCTGCACTTCACAGAGAGTTATTAGGAAAGGACAGCCTCTAGCTCATTCACATGGGGAAGAAGCTCTTCTCAGCCAGAATGGCTGTCCTGCTTGACTGGGCTTTAAGCTAAGTTCACCGGGGAGGGCAGATAATCTCTGTCTGGTGCAAGTCCACCAAGCATCAGCCACAAAACTGATGCAAAAAGCGGTTCGTTTCTTTGGAGGCTCGCATGCGAAGAAATCTCAGACACACACTTATTAGCAGCACAAAAGGTGTATTTGCAAATAGGG
>NW_017728906.1:81565925-81568767 GCF_001723895.1 Crocodylus porosus | reverse complement strand
GGGGCTCTTTAGCCTGGAAAAGCGCAGGCTCAGGGGTGATCTGATGGCCACCTATAAGTTTATCGGGGTGACCACCAATATCTGGGGGAACGTCTGTTCACCAGAGCACCCCAAGGGATGATGAGGTCGAACGGTCATAAGCTACTACAAGACTGTTTCAGGCTGGACATAAGGAAGAATTTCTTTCCTGTCCAAGCCCCCAAGGTCTGGAAAAGCCTGCTATCGGAGGTGGTTCTAGCACCTACATTGAATACCTTGAAGAGTAAATTGGATGCTTATCTTGCTGGGATCCTATGACCCCAGCTGACTTCCTGCCTTTTGGGCGAGGGGCTGGACTCAATGATCTTCCAAGGTCCCTTCCAGCTCTAATGTCTATGAAATCTAAATACATCCTAAGTGAAATACTAGATACTTCACTTATCTACAAATACTTTTGTTTAGCCCAATTACATAATGGGATAATGATATACTAGAACTAGATCAGTAGGTAACTCACAATATTGTGGTTTGTTATTGTAATTCAGCAGATAATTTAAATCACTTTTTACTTCACAAATTACTTCCTGGAACTTTTGTTTATCCCCATCACTTATATAGTGGGATAATGAATGTGCCATGGCATTAGACAAAAATATTTATTTTACCTGGTTTAGTTTAACCCCACTACATAATTATTGCCCCATTATATACTGGGCCAAAAAAAAGTACTTAAAGTAATCAGAAACATTTGCAGAAATGCTATTAAAGTCAATCTATCTTAAGTATCCGCTTAAATCATACAATTAAATGCTTTTCTGAATTGGAACTTGGTGAAAATCCTTGCTCCTAGGCATAAAATGAATCCCAAAGGAGAGAATTTGGGCAGATAGTCTGTGGCCATGATCCCAAATCCACACATTGGGATGGTGTACCAACCATCTTACTCTATGCCCCGCAGCAGGTAGTTGTCTATACTGCAGATTGCTGTGTATGTAGAGTGTAGAGATACACAACTTAACTTTAAATGAGCTAGCTCAGGCATAAGAAGTGGTTTAGCCCTGCTGGAGTTCAAGAGGGGTCAATTTATCTGCTGAAGTCTGTGCTTCTGCTTCTAATACTTGAACTAGCTTGGGTATCTCTACTCTACTCAGGCAGGGAATTTTAGACTAGATATGTCATCATATTATTCATTGCAAAATTTCCTTATTTGTTTGCATAGCATTCTATATACTAGACTTGTAGATAGTAAGTAAATCACAATATATGGTTTGCTAATATGATTCAACAGAGAATCTTGAAATAATACATTTCAGTTTAAATGATATCTATGCTCCTGGGACAGTGGGTGTTTAATGAAAGGAAAACTGAAATCTAAGGCATATAAAAAAGCCCTGTGTTCCTTAACAGATTCACCACATGGTGAGTGCAGTGGGGAAACCATATAATATTTTCAATGCAAAGTGAGCCTGAATTTAGCAAACCTTTAGGCCTCAGTTCAAGAAAAATCTTTAAGCACTTGGCTCAGTCCACTTGCCTTCAATAAAAATCAAGTATGTTTAAGTTCACTTTTATATTGAGACTTCAATACTTTGAAGAATACAGCACCAGTACTGTAACAAGAGGTGGGGAAGTGGTGGACAAACTCCAGATGCTAACTTAGGGGGAGTGCCAAAACAGTGGTCCCTTGGGGAGTCTGCATGCATCTACATGAGACTCTGACTGCAGTAGCTGAATATTGGTCAATAGTGCATCACAGCATGGACAGTGCTAATGCGCTACTGTACAGTATTTTTAGGATACTGCATTGTGGAATCATTTAAAAGATGTTCTCTGGCACTCCTGTGCAGTAACTCCAGTTACAGTGCATTTATTTAGTACTTACTAATATAAATACTAAATAAATGTGCAGTAATGACTGCATAGCAGCGTCTCACATAGACGTGCTCTGCGGCATGGTAGCAACAGCCTCTGTTGGTGCAGCAACAGGTCAGGGCAGGGATATCATGCTGCTTTCATAGAAATAATTGAATAGATATATTCAAATAAACAGCATCCATAGATATAGAGTACATAAGAACATAAGACGTCCCACAGAAGGTCAGACAAGTGCTCTTTCTAGCCTTGCACCCTGTCTCTGATAGTGGCAAATAATGGATGCTTTATAGGAAGACTATATGAATGGGGTATGTCTAGAGTGATCCACCCCAATCAAACCCTACTGGCATCAACCATCATTGGTTTAGCAAGTCAGAGGATACATTGCCAACTGTTCTATTGAATAGCTCCTAATAGATGTGTCCTCCATAAAGTTGTCTAATCCCTTTTTGAACCTGGTGATACGATCTGCCTCTACCACCTCCTACAGCAATGAGTTATATAGTTTAATTATATGTTATATTTAAAAAAACTCCCAGCATTTCCCCTCACCCCAAATTCTTGGGCTGAGTATTTATGAGAAATGCAAATACTACTATAGATTATGGCCACAAGAAACCTCCATGGCTGAGTGCGGATATCCAGGCTGGCCTGAGGGCCAAGAAAAAAGCGTACTGGCGGTGGAAGCAGGGGGCAGGGACAAAGGAGGAGTACACCTCCTTGACCCGAGCTTGTAGGGATTTGCTGAGGAGGGCTAAAGCAGCACTGGAGTTTAGATTAGCTTCTGGGATTAAGGATCACAAAAAGTCCTTTTTCAAGTATATAGGTAGCAAGAAGAAGTCTCGGGGTAACATTGGACCCCTATGAGGCAGGGCAGGGCAGTTGGTGACGGATGCGTGGGAGAAGGCAGAACTCTTCAACAAGTTCCTTGCCTCCGTGTTCCTGTCTGCTGACAATGGGGTGCTCTTGGGTGATAGCATAGAGAGGC
>NW_017728906.1:81563507-81565795 GCF_001723895.1 Crocodylus porosus | reverse complement strand
TCGGACCAAGTCCCTGAGGACTGGAAAAGGGCCAATGTGGTTCCTATTTTCAAGAAGGGGAGGAAGGAAGAGCCTGGCAACTACAGGCCAGTCAGCCTCACTTCTATCCTGGGGAAGGTCTCTGAAAAAATTATCAAGGGCCACATTTGTGAGAGCCCTGCAGGGGAAGTGAGGTTGGCTATATTTGATGTTCAAGTTGTGCTGCATTGTCAAATTTCCAGTTATACCTAATGAATGAAATATACACAACAGCAAAAATTAACAAAACTTAAGATATTCACAGTTGGATGGTGTGAAGCACATGGCCTCTGATGCTGGATTTGGAAGAATTGGGTTTAATTATTGAGTTAGGTCTGGAGTTATATGATTTTGGGGAAATCATTTAATCTACCCTGTACCTTAGTTCAGGGGCCAGCATCTATTCTCTGTGGGCCATATCTGGCTTGAGGAGCCATTGGATTTAGCTTGCAGAGTGTGGGCTTTGGTGGCATTTAGAGATGAGAAGCTTCACCTACACCATGCTGTGCTGCACTGTGGCTGAGCATTTTAGCTATGCTGCATTGCAGCTGTGTGGAAGAGAAGCAGCAGCAAGAAGAAATGGAGTTTTCCAGCCTGCTGCTGGAAAACATTGCCAGCCCCTTCCTTACTTGTAAACAGGAATCATACTTTAGAACCTCATAAAGATGTTGTGAGGATAAAATTAATCATGGTGAGGCTGTCTACTTGTATAGTTTACAGATATATACATATATACATATATACATATATATATATATATATATGAGATTTTCATTAACTGAATTCCATGGGAACATTGACTTCAGTGGCACCAGAATTTCATCCAAAAATACAAAGGCTCAAAGCTTAACATTGCTTGCCTGGAGGCACTTGAAATTTGACTGATTGGGCTTAGGTATAAGAAGCGAGACATTTTCTTTTTCTCATTCTTTTTCTTTAAATCCTGGTTCAAAATGAATGCTCTGAATATAACCTGGGCACTTCCTCACCTCACAGCTTACCCATTGCTGACATAATGAAACTTGCCTACTTCCATGGGGGTCTTATGAAGCCTAGCATTAGTATTATGAAGGTCAGTCAGACATGAGAAAAGAAATACAGGCTTAGAGAAGATTTCTGCCTGTTAGTGCAGACAGCCACACTATGTAATATATATTGAACCCAGGAATTTCTATGGTTAGTTCACTTTGTCATAAAGAAGTTTCAAGGTACTGCTATATTCTCATTTTTCAAGGCTTTTCAAAATTCATATAAACCCTTTCACAAATAAATACTGGGAAGAAGATTTTGCTTGTTTCATTTTGTGAAATTGTTTCAGAATCCTACATATAAAATATGAACTTAAAAAGTCAAGTTTGAAAATAGTTCTTTTATCATGGATAATTCATCAGCTCTAACGGACACCCTGCCCACAGCAAGGCATATTCACACTCTTGCTCTGTCTTGTACAGATCAGTTAAAAAAAAGAGTATTACCTAGCAAAAAAGATAAATAATGTTTTCCCCCTTATTGTCAAGTTTTCTTTTCCCTTCAAAGACATCAACATGGATCTATAATTATTATTTATTTATATTACTCAAGAGTCTATGAACGTTAATCATAGACCAGAACCCCATTATGTTAAGCATTGTAGAAATACAGAAGAAAAAATCAGGGTAGTTGCATTAGTCTGGTCTTCTTAGCTTTGCTTCCATCATCTGAATTAAACAGTGCTATAGTAACCCCAATTCATTTTCTTTTTTTCAGTGCTACTGAAAATGAATCTTTTGACCTCTAATCAGCCCTTAATAAAATGAACTACTTTGCTTCTGTTGTTTATAACTAATATATTACTGTTGGATTACTGTTGAAGGTTAAGTTAAATGAAGACAAATAAGATTCCTATACCACTGTAGGTATTATTTGCAATGCTGTGTTTCCTCAGCCAATAATCTTCTCTCTTCCATTATGTATGATGAGGTAGATATGAGTACTTCTTCAGTTCAATTTTTGCTAAATCAGTATGTTATGTAATATATTTGGGTTTTTATTATGGTCAAGAATGGCAAATACTGTATTTACTCAAACAATATTGTAAAGGCATACACCTCATTTACTCAAAGAAAACTGGGGGGAACCTTGTCTTAGATTCACTGTCTCCCAGGTAGCCCATCACCCACAGCCCCCTCACCAGGTCATCACCCGTGGCCAGCACCAGGTCCAACAAGGCGTCTCCCCTGGTGGGACTGTGCACCTCCTGGGTTAGATGGAGGTCCTGCACTCTGGCTAAG
>NW_017728906.1:81515228-81562787 GCF_001723895.1 Crocodylus porosus | reverse complement strand
TCTTTCCTGCCAAGGCAGGGGGTCGGACTAGATGATCTACCTAGGTCCCTTCCGACTCTAGCTACTATGAAACTATGAAACTATGAAGATTAGAGTATCAGCCTGAGGCAGGCAATGGCTTAGCTGAACTGCTACAAGCCCTGGGCCAGGGTGGCTTGTGTGGAGGGGCCACATGGCCAGGGGAACACAGGGGAGACTGCAGTGAGGTTTGGGGGCACATGTGGGGATATGGCACAGTGAGGAGGGCATGTGGCATGAACACAGGGCATGAACAGGGGTGACAAGGGGTGTAAGGGACAGGCTGCAGGATGGGGACAGGAACTAGAGTGGAACAGGCAGCAGGAATCAAACACAGTCACAGACAGGGAAGGTGTGTGGGGGGCAGGCAGCAGAGTGCACATGGTGAGGAAAGGAAGCAGTGGGGAGGCAGCAGGGCAGATGCAAATATGGGAGGGCGGGGGGGGCAGGTAGCAGGAGGCAATGTGACAGGGGTAGTGGGCACCAGATAGGGAGGCAAGTGGTAGGGGCAAAGGGATAGGGGACTGGCTCTTCACCTCCATCACTGCTTTCCCTGCCACAGCAGTTGTGGGATGAATTTAAGATGACCCTCCAATAATTAGATTTTATACAAGCAAAATTACTTATTTATTCAAATATAAGATGAGGATTTCTCCCCTCAGTTAGTAAGGGGAATAAAAGCCTCCTGTCTTATAAGCACATACAAGGAAATCTCACTAAAAACATTCTCTATCATTAACCTGCTATCAAATGCAGTATGTGCTCAGCAATTCAAACCAACTATGAAGTTGATTAAATGCAGCCAACACTGAGTATGTTTATAAAATACATAGCCCATATGGGGCAAACATGCTGATGGGAACCTACCAGAAGGACAGGTTAGAGCAGCTGATCTGAATAAGGCATATGGTAGTGCCCTTCAGCATAGTCTTCCTCCCTGCCAACTATATTCCAAGTCATGGTGAGCCACTGCATTGAATGTATTTCTGTTTCCTCTTCACTCCTACAGCTGACTTCTCCTTTTTCTTCCATTTCTAATTATTTCTATTTCTTCATGCACCTTAAATGCATGGAAAATATCACTAAATGGGACCCCCAACATTCACTGATAATCTTTCTATCACCCCCTCTCTCAACCTGGTCCATACGATTAGTGTGGCCCTGCTCTACATGAGGTAAAGCCAGACCAGGTTGCACTACTCCTCATCTGCATATACGTTTTTAGAGTATCCCAGGACTCATGACAAGAATGTCCAGTTCCAGTCATGAATGGGGGCTAATTAGCACATATCTGTGAGGGATTATTTGGAGTACACATACATATACATACTGAACAGTGTTGAGCTATGGTGTCACCATGGCTTGAAATGCATCTGACTCTTCTGGGGCCCAGCCCAATAAACTACAAGCATAGTTGGTACTATACATAATTTGGCACAAAAATGTTCTTTAAAAGTATGTTTATGAACTATGTGTGCTAAAACTTGCAGCAGTTTCAAACAAGGTAACATGCATCAATTCTACACACACCTGTTACAACCATATTTAATTTCAAGGTTAGTGTGTTTGAATTTACATCTCACTTCCATGTGCTCAGGGACACCAGAGTCTGTCAGTAAGGAGAAAGGGAAGGAAAAAAAAACCTGAGGGGAAGGAGGGAGCAAAAGGCCTACCTGACCCTCCAGATTTATTTCCCCTGCTGTAGCAGTGTGAGGGGGACAAATTCAAAGCAAACCTCTAATAATTGAATTCTATACCTGGAAAATTATATCAAATGTATACGTTTCCCATATATAGAATCTAGCACCAACTGGTGCTCCAAGTCCAAGTACCAAACTGGAGGTTGTCTTAGAATCAGGGTCATCTTCTATTCAAGTAGATATGGTATAACACTTTTATTTTCTTCCAAGTAGATATGGTATAACACTTTTATTATCTTCCAGGTATAGAATCCAATTATGGGGATGAGGGCTTATCTTAAAGTTGAAGTAGTTTTGATCTTACTTCAGGCAGGGGTTTGAACTAGAAGACTTCTGGAGGTCCCTTCTAGACTTACTTTTCCATGATTCTATAATTCTAGTAAATCTGGTATGCAGCTGATTTTTATTACTTTTTTAGGGGTGAAATAATAAAGTCTAAATTCTCATGGAAATAGAGAAATCTAGAATAATCTCTGTGTAATGTGAATTCCTCCCTAATTCAGCCATGGTCTATTAACTTGTAAAGCCCTACACAATACACAAGAAGTGGTTTAGCTCCAGTTGGAGTTCAAGAGGGGTCAATTTATCTGCTGAAGTCTGTGCTTCTGCTTCTAATACTTGAACTAGCTTGGGTATCTCTACTCTACTCGGGCAGGGAATTTTAGACTAGATATGTCATCATGTTATTCATTGCAAAGTTTCCTTATTTGTTTACATAGCATTCTTTGTACTAGAACTGTAGGTGCTGGGTAAATCACAATATATGGTTTGCTAATGTGATTCAACAGAGAATCTTGAAATAATACATTTCAATTTAAATGATATCTATGCTCCTGGGACTGTGGATGTTTAATGAAAGGAAAACTGAAATCTAAGGCATATAAAAAAGCCCTGTGTTCCTTAACAGATTCACCACATGGTGAGTGCAGTGGGGAAACCATATAATATTTTCAATGCAAAGTGAGCCTGAATTTAGCAAACCTTTAGGCCTCAGTTCAAGAAAAATCTTTAAGCACTTGGTTCAGTCCGATTGACTTCAATGAAGGTCAGATGTATTTAAGTTCACTTTTTTATTGGTACTTTGGGACTTTGAAGAATATGGCACCAGTAGTGTAACAAGGGGTGGAGAAGTGGTGTATAGACCCCAGATCCTAACTTAGAGGGAATGCCAAGACGGTAGCCCTTTGGGGAGTCTGTGGGTACATCTACATGAGACACTGACTGTGCAGTAGCTGAAAAATACTGGCCAGTAGCGCATCACAGCATGGACAGTACTAGTACACTACTGCATTAGGATATTGGGGAGTATTATTAGGATACTGCGTGGTATTAAAGTGAATAGGAGTTCTCTTCTCTTTTTTTACTACTTTTGCACTTCTATACAGCCCAAACTTTCTAACACAAAATAGCGGATTTGCCTTAAAGCCCAGGATTTGGAAAAGACATTGAAAATTTGGAGTCAGACTAGTGACATACTTCCATGTGACTGGAAGACTATGGAGGTCAAATAGGTACCTGTCAATAAATGGTTGTAGTTGTTGAAACCAATAATTTATTCTTTCCTTGATTCATTAGAGGGCACAGGGCAAGCTGAATGTTAGTTACAAGGCAAAAGGAGAGATGATGAATCTACAAGAACCACTTATCTCATGTCTTTCTCAAAGCATGCTTTTTATGTTCAGCTGAGATGCTAAAATGAATAATAATGAAGATGGGAAGAAAATTATTTTTGAACCTGAAGAAATTATCTTGGGCTTAAATTGCCTAAAAAATGGCATGCCTGAGCTAAGTTAGTTCACCTGAAAAGGCAAATTTAACTTGGATCAAGATCAGGTTAGCTTGATTTCCTGAATGCCTATACTCCCACAGCGCAGCCCTGGGGCTGGAAAATCCCAGTCACTTGCCGCAGCCCTGGGACTATGCTATTCCACACCCTGATCCTGACCCTATTTTTTAACTCTCTCCTACCCCCCCATTCCCCTCCCTACCAGCTTTCCCCTCTAACTGGGCAACCCCTTCCACCCTGTATACCCTGCAGCCCCTCCAATCCTGTCATTTCCCTCCACCCAGTGGACCTGCTAGCTGTCCTTGATCCTGCCTGCCCCTCCCCACACCCTGATTTACTTGCACTGATTTCCCTGCTCTGCTCCTGGCACTGATGAATGGCTGTAAGCACTACTCCTGGTTAGTGTTCACATGACTTAAAGAAAGCCACATGAACATAGATCAGGTGTGGCAAACAGCTTATATTTAAGCAGAATACTTTGCTGCATGCACTAGCAAGATGGACTTTGTCTTGCTAAAGGTCCAGCAAAACCCTGACTCAATGAAGCTTCAGCTTTTAGCAGGCCTCCTTCCCCCACTTCACTCCCCCCTCATCCTTACTTTAACAAGGTCTCAGCATTTAACCAGGTTCCCCCTTCCTGGAAGGTGAGCAGGCTTGACTGACTTGCCAAAAATATAATGAGTAGAGTGTGTCAAGGATTGCACCTGGAAGATAATCAAGTAACACATCTTCTAGGAAAACAGGGAGGTTTAAAAGAAGGTTGAGCAATAAGGAGATAACTAATTGGTACACATGTCAAAGTAATGAAAGTGGGTATGCCTGCATGGGTACCTATGTGGTAATTGGTTTTCTTATGTGATCATTAAAATCTACTACAAAATTGTTTTATGTAGTTATTCAATGTAAAATAAGGGTATAAAAGATGTAACACTTCAAATGAAACTGACACTTCAAATGTGTAAGCCCCAGTTGGTCTAACCAGTTGGCTGATGGTGATTAAAGGCTGTCTAATTATACTCACTTTGTTTTTTGTTTTTCCAAAACTTAATAGTAATTCATGAAACAAACTAGGAAGAAAGCCAAACTGTGCTGGGCGGAGGCCTCGCCAACCCACGCATTCAAACCACACTTTAGAATTGTACTCATAAATGCATGTGGCCAATTTGTTGGCATAGTTTAGTTGGAGGGGGATTACATCCTACCTTGCTATTAAGCCACTTAGTTAACTATGTGATGTATCATATGCCAACAAAGCACTTTAGCAGAATTTTAGGTAACTGCTTCGTCCCTGTTCAGTGGAATCCAGGGAAATTACTTAGGACAGTTGTTCTCCACTTCTTTAGATTCAGGGGACTCCTCAGAATATGCTATCTTCTAGCTTTCACAGACTTTTTGAATTGAAAAGCTCTCAAAAAGTCTGGAATAGGTCAGAATGTTTTAGACACGATATGGTAATTTTTTTTAAATCTCTGGGTTTACGTTGTGAATCCTATAGGTTTTTGCACACTTAACAGGGCTTAAATTGTGCAGTACCTCACATCACAGTACCCCAGTAGAGAATCACTGACATGTAAGATGAAAGCCACATGTGCACCCATGTGCCTTGGGACAAATATTTCATAGATTTCATAGACATTAGACATTAGAGCTGGAAGGGACCTCAGAAGATCGAGTCCAGCCCCATGCCTGAAGGGCAGGAAGTCAGCTGGGGTCATAGGATCCCAGCAAGATAAGCATCCAATTTGCTCTTGAAGGTGTTCAATGTAGATGCTTGAACAACATCCAATGGCAGGCTATTCCAGACCCTGGGGGCTCGGACAGTAAAGAAATTCTTCCTTATGTCCAGCCTGAAACAGTTTTGCCGTAGTTTATAACCATTCAGCCTTGTCATCACTTGGGGTGCTCTGATGAACAAATGTTCCCCCAGATACTGGTGGTCACCCTGATAAACTTATAGGTGGCCATCAGATCACCCCTGAGCCTACGCTTTTCCAGGCTAAAGAGTCCCATGTCTCTCAGCCTGTCATCCTAAAGTTCTGTTTTCCTGACCTCTGATCATGTGCATGGCTCTTCTCTGGACTCTCTCAAGCTTCTCCACATCCTTTTTGAATTGTGGAGCCCCAAACTGGACGCAGTTCCCCAGCTGTGGCCTCATCAAGGCCAAGTACAATGGGAGAGTGATGTCCCGGGATTTGCTCGAGAAGCATCTATGGAAGCAAGCCAGCATTTTGGTCGCTTTACTAGCCACAGCATCTCATTGCAGGCTCATGTTCATCTTGTGGTCAATGATGACTCCCAAGTCTCTTTCTTCTGTAGTGCCAGCCAGTGTGGCACTGCCGAGCCTATAAGAATGTTGCAGGTTTTTCCTCCCAAGGTAGAGAACCTTGCATTTTTCATCATTAAACACCATCAGGTTGTCATCCACCCATTTGCTGAGCCTTCCCAGGTCAGCCTGGATTGCCCTCCTGTCTTCTGGTGTGGAAGCTTTGCCCCAGAGTTTGGTGTCATCGGCGAACTTGGCCAGTCCACTTCTGACTCCAATGTCCACATCATTAATGAAGATATTGAACAATATGGGTCCAAGGACAGAGCCTTGGGGGACCCCACTGGTCACAGGACACCATGATGAGTGACTGCCATCAATTACTCCCCTCTGTGTCTGACCACGGAGCCAGTTTTCCAGCCAGCGGATCTTGGTGGACCCAAGGCCACAATTGGCCAGTTTCGCCAAGAGATGATCATGGGATACCAGATCAAAGGCTTTTTTTCAAGTCAAGATATATGACATCAATCTCTTCTCCCTTGTCCAGGTGATAGGTCACCTGGTCATAGAAGGTAATGAGATTGGTCAAGCAAGACTTACCCACAACAAACCCATGCTGGCTATCCCTTAGGATGTTGGCATCTGCCAGTCCATTGAGGAACCAGGGACAGCTGACAACTGACGCCCAGAAAAAAGCCAACCTATTAAATGGGTACTTTGTGTCGGTCTTTCATCAGTCCCATGGGACACCCATGCCCACCATGGGACATGGAGGTCCGGGTGAGGGAGATCCCCTGCCCTCCATTAATGCTGACCTCATGAAGGAACACCTTGAGACACTGGATACCTTCAAGTCAGCCGGCCCTGACGATTTACACCCCAGGGTACTCAAGGAGCTGGCTAGCATTACAGCCCAGCCTCTGACACGGATCTTTGAAAACTCTTGGCGCTCTGGTATAGTGCCCGAAGACTGGAAGAAGGCCAATGTGGTGCCTATCTTCAAGAAAGGGAGGAAAGTGACAATCTACACCCCAGGGTACTCAAGGAACTGGCGAGCATCATAGCCCAGCCTCTGGCATGGATCTTTGAAAACTCTTGGCGCTCTGGTATAGTGCCCGAAGACTGGAAGAAGGCCAATGTGGTGCCTATCTTCAAGAAAGGGAGGAAAGTGAATCCAGCTAACTATATAGGCCTATCAGCCTGACTTCTATCCCAGAGAATGTCTTAGAAAAGTTTATTAAAGAGGCCGTTATCTCTATGAGATCATAATCATTACTGTTTAGGAGCAGGGCCATCTATTTGTTGCTCAGGCTCCCGGCATGTGTGTAAAGGCAGCGTAGCACTGTTGAGCCTATAAGGATGCTGCAGGTTTTTCTTCCTAAGGTGGAGAACCTTGCATTTTTTGGTGTTAAACACCATCAGGTTCTTGTCTGACCATTTTCTGAGCCTGTCCAGGTCAGCCTGGATCACCCACCTGTCTTCTGGTGTGGATGCTTTGCCCCAAAGTTTGGTGTCATTGGCGAACTTGGCCAGTCCACTTCTGACTCCAATGTCCACATCATTAATGAAGATGTTAAACAATATGGGTGCAAGGACAGAGCTTTTGGGGACCCCACTGGTCACAGGGCACCATGATGAGTGACTTCCATTAATTATTACCCTCTGGGTCCAACCATGGAGCCAGTTTTCCAGCCAGTGAATCGTGGTGGACCCAAAGCCACAACTGGCAAGTTTTGCCGAGAGGTGATCATGGGATACCAGATTGAAGGCTTTTTTGAAGTCAAGATATATGACATCAATTTCTTCTCCCTTGTCCAAGTGATAGGTCACCTGACCATAAAAGGAAATGAGACTGGTCAAGCAAGACCTACCAGCAACAAACGCATGCTGGCTATCCCTTAGGATGTTGGCACTGGCCAGTCCATGAAGGATGGCCTCTATAATAAACTTTTTGAAGATCTTCCCCAGGATAGAAGTCAGGCTGATGGGCCTATAGCTAGCCGGATCCACTTTCCTTCCTTTCTTGAAGATAGGCACCATGTTGGCCTTCTTCCAGTCTTCGGGCACTACACCAGAGCACCAGGAGTTTTCAAAGACCTGTGACAGAGGCTGGGCTGTGATGCTCGCCAGCTCTTTGAGTACCCTGGGGTGTAGATCGTCAGGCCTGGCTGACTTGAAGGTATCCAGCTTCTCAAGATGTTCCTTCATGAGGTCAGCATTAATGGAGGGCAGGGGATCTCCCTCACCCGGACCTCCATGTCCCGTGGCGGGCATGGGCGTCCCATGGGACTGATGAAAGATCGACGCAAAGTACCCATTTATTAGGTTGGCTTTTTCCTGGGCGTCAGTTGTCATTTGCCCCATCTGGTTCAGCAGGGGTCCAATGTTGACCTTGCTTTTCCTCTGGCTCCCAACATATCTGAAAAATGACTTTTTATTGTCCTTGATGCTCGAAGCTAGGTGGAGTTCAGTTGCAGCCTTGGCTTTCCTGGTTTGCTCCCTGCAGGACTGGACCAGTGCAGAATAATCTTAATGAGCCTGAGAGCAGTAGATGCATTGGTGCAGGGTCTCTCCTCCCTATCTGCTCCTATGTGCCCAGATACAGCCCCTGCAGTTGAAGAGAGGTGGGGTGAGGGGGTAGGGTGGGCAAGGAGCTGCCAAGCTGCTATGGTGCTTGGTGTGAGCTAGGTCCAGATGCATGAGAGCAGCATGGGCTGCAGGGAGCCTGGGAGTAGGCAGGAAGGGGGCACCTCTTCTCCTTTTTGCTGCTGTAGCTGCTGCTTTTGGACTGATTGGGGTATCAGGGCAGCAATCCGGGGTGGGGGTGTTACCTGGGGTGGAAGGAGGATCTGGGGGCCAACAAGAGCTGGTGGGATGATTTGGGAGATGGAAGGAGTGATCCAAGTGTCATGGGGGGGGGCCTTAACTTCCCACCTCTGGCCTATACTATAGCCAGAGAGTCAGCGAATGGGCCGGGCATGGAGCAGACTTAAAGTGTATGCTCACTGGCCCTCTAGCAGCTGGTTCAAGCAGTGCATGTTAGAAAGGGTATTATCCCTGAAGGTGTGACTGATTACAAAAACTGTTAACCTTAACACAGATAATATTCCCTCAAATTAGTACCTGCTATCTCTAACATGTAACCTCACCCTAAAATGCCTTTGCATTATGATTTCTATCTTTACTAAATAAGTGTGTAAAATAGAGTGTTTCCCAATATCAGAATTTTGAAATCAGGAATATCACCTTTTTTCCTGTTCTTTAAATTTGATCCCGAGAGGTGTAAATAGGTCTGTAAAACGGTAATCGTAATAAGGTGATAGAGCCCAAATGAAGTCTAAATTGGTTGACCAGATACAACAAAGAAAGGGAGAGGCTGTGGAAAGCATAAGATATGCACAAAGACTCTCTTAAGATTTCATTGGAATTGCCTCTGAATTTGTTTTGTGGATTGCATGACCTCACTACACAAGTAAATATTCTATAGATTAGAATGGAGCCTTCAGTCCTAATTGACACCTTTGGGCTTTACTTTAAAGCATCCTGTGGACAAGAGTCATCTTAGTATTTTATTCACGCTTTTCTTTTTGTCATCTCTCTCAACTTGTTTTCATGGATAAACTTGGCTTTCAGATGCCCAGGATAGGATTTGAATGCCTGACATTTGCAAATGCCAGTTTAATAACAAACCCTGGAGACCCATTGTATTGTCATCATTTTGGTGAAGCATTTGAAGAATGGAAAACAACTGTTTCTTTCCAGTGAATGAAGTTATAACTTATGAACAGAGGTACAGTACATTATTGCCTGTCAACAAGTACATTGTTTTCACTGTGAGCACCTACGTATTGCCCATTCTTCTCCATAATTCATGCTGATTAATCTCAAAGCAGAATGCAGCATAAAGTTCATTTGTCTTCTCCAATTGCTTCCTTCAAGTTCTGACAGTTTTTCTGATTGACCATAGCTCTTAATCTTATATTCAGGGAGCTTTCTGGGTTTCAGTTTTATTTATTAGGAACCTTTTTCTATCTTTCTTTCTTTCTTTTTTCAACTGTTTTTCCTTCTGTCTGAATAGTTGTAAGTGTAACCCTGTAACAGTATCAGTCAATGGCAAGACTACAGCTCTCCAGCTTAGGCCACTGAGGAGCAGTGGTAAGTGGGATAGCAGATTTTGCAGTCTGTTAGTCAGGGCTCTGGCTTCCTGCATGCAGAGTGTAGTGAGATCCCATCCATTGTACCATGAAAGTGATTTTATCTGTGAAATACCATGGAGTAGAAAGCTGAAGCTGCTGCCCAAGATGAACTTGTAAAAAATATTACAACTCATGGACAATGATACTGAGAAGTTACCAAATACTTAGATATAGGGTATGGATATTCTGAGTGGGTGAGGGAAAAATTATGTTTCCTGGCTTCTTTCCTATGCACATATCACAGTATCAAAATCATTTTGAACTGCTGGAGTAGGTGTGGAAAGGTGGCAAAACTTGTGCTGAAGAATGTCTAGAGGGGCCAGTGAGAGATTTGGTAAGCAGTGCTTATGTGGTAATGTGCCTGAACTTGGCATTCGGGGAGAGGAAGGTGAAAGGGAGGAGGAAAAACAGAAGTAGCAGAAACAGAGTTGAAAATAGAGTAAAAAAATTAACCGAAGGCATATAGCCCAGCCTTCAATAATAATAATAATAATAATCATCATCATCATCATATGTCAAATACCATTCAACTTCATGCTGCTTTACAAACACTAATTAGGCCCCAGGACATCCCTCTGAAGTACACTAAATGAATGTTATTTTCCTTATTTCTCTCAGAGAAATAGAGGCAGAGTGATTAAGTGACACAGCAAAGCCTACAGAGAGCATTAGCAGCAAAGTCAGATTTAGAATTCAGGGTCACTGGTGCCCAACTGGCTCTCACCTTTTTCTGGTCAAGTGGAGCAAGGTAATAAATAAGGAGCTGGGGAAAGGGGGTGAAGGAGAAGGGGGAATAAAATAAAATTAAAGAGAAATTTATTGGGGTACTTGAAAGGATAATTTACTGAGAGAGAGATGTACATGGAAAAGCTGAGGGGGTTAGGCATGGGAGTCATGCTTCAAAAATTTACTTGAGAGTACTTACTGCAAGGTAATGCATGTGTAGATGCTAAATAGGAGCAGATTTGCTCCTGGTCAGCTCTGTCACTAGGGGGCCAGCCTGAGCTCAGTACCAGGGCCCTGGGGTTGGAAGCCTCTCTCACTCCAGGAATGAGTCATCTCTATAGCAGACACAGCCTCGGGCCCTTTAAACACCTGCAGGCATTCTGAACCTTGGGGCACAACAGCAGGGAGCCTGGTGGGACTTTTGACCTCTGCTTCCCCTGCACAGCCTGCAAGCTACCTGTGCCAGTGTGCCTGCACCCTGGTGCAACTGCCTGGCACTGCAGCCCCATGCAACTTCCAGATACATGCCATCCAGCACTGCAGGCTGCTGCAAGCTCCTGCCAGGTCTGCCAGCACCCAGGCCTAGCTGTAGCCAGTTCCTGGCCATTGGGACCAGTGCCAGCTGACTGCAACCAAGCCCCAGCAGCCTGCATGGAACCTGAAGGTCCTGCAGGGCATCACCTTGCAGTGCAGCTCCTAGTCCCATGCCATGACTTGTGCTGGGTGCTGCAGACAGCCACCCAGGCCCAGCAGCACAGGGGCAGTTGCATGGACGCTCAGAGAACTGGTGCAGGAGCCCCAATTATGTCATTGGTGATGCCATATGCTACCACCTAGGACCCCAACTGGCCACATGAGAAGACTGGTGATCATGGCACTATGGGGAGGGCCCTCCCCACCCCAGCCTTTGTCTCAGGCCCTGGCCCTGGCTCAACTTCCCTGCCTGGCCTGGCTGCATTCCCCTGCCCCCGGGTTCCACCCGAACAGTATGCAGGGAGGCAAGAGACAGTGCAAAACTTTATTGAGCAGTCCATGCCCCTGCACCTAGGTAGACATGGGCCTCACACACTGAGGAATGAGTAGATGATGGCAGCAATGCCCCCCTCAGATGCAGGTGGTAGGAACATATAGTGCAGCCACAGGTAGCCCTCCAGGCAGTAGCGCAAGTTGAAGGATGGGCCAGGCTTGCCCCCTGCACCATCAAAGCTCAGGGTTTTGTGCCAGGTATGCAGGTATACCTGGAGCACTATGGCAATGATCAGCAGCAGGGCAAAGCAGGCCAGGCACCCCTTGGTCCACACAGACAGCTTCTTGTACAGCACCTGAGACATGCACAGCACAGGCATGATTGAGGTGTAGTGCCAGTGATTGAGATCGGGGGGGGGCTGGCCCCAGGGCATCTCTCTAGAGAGGCCCCCTGCAGGGAGGGCGGGGCATGGGCATGGGCAGCTCCTCATCCCTATCATCTGGAAGCCCTGCACTCTCTGAACCGGGGCACTGTGGGGTGGCAGCAGCACAGGAGACCAGTGTGGTCTGAAGCCATGGAAGCAGGTGCTGCCAGGAGCCTGGCCTGTCCCATCCTGGGAATGGGGGAGGGAAGGCAGGCTGTCTGTGGTCAGCACCCAGTGGCCTGCCAGTCTCTGGGGAGTGAGTGAAAGGGGAGGGGAGGCACCAGAGGCCAGGCATTGAACCAAAAGCCACCTGGGTCCACATCTGCCTGGGCGATGTACCATGGTTCCTGGGCAGCTGTGCATGTTCAACCCCTTATCTGAGGCCAGGCATTGCACAGACAGAGCATCTTATCTCAGAAATGTTGCAAACTCCCACAAACAGCTTCTTTCTCATGGCTCTGCAGGTCCTGCAGCTGCATGCGGAGGAGAGGTTGCTGTTGGCAACCAGAATACAGCCTCAGAGTCACCACCACCCACAGCTAGGGCCCTGGGGATGTACCAGTTCTGCAGGAGAAGGATCCAGGATCAGACCCTCTTTTTGGACTGGCTGATGATAGCCATGGAGGACCAACAGGCATATGCATGGATGTGGCAGGTGGAAGACACTGTGCAGCAGGACAGGTGATGGGTGGAGATAATGATCCATGAGGACACATGGGACTAGCACAAGGAGGTGTGGGACTGGGTGGACCAGGAGTTCAGGGTGTAGCTCCTGGGCCTGGAGCAGGAATGTATGGAGGCTCTGTGGGAGCAGGGCACGGTCATGGCCAGGGCAGTGTAGGCCACGGAGCAGGAATGATGGATTCTGAACACTGTCTTGACCCTGGTGGTCACCTTTATGCCACCTGCTGCCCTGCCCCTGCCCCTACCCCTGGCCCTGGCTCTGGCCCTGCCTGCCCCCTAGCAGCTGCCTGTCACCCAGCAGCAGGTCCCCACTGTGGGGCTGGGCGGTTGTCCAGCACTGCCTCCAGCAGCCAGAAGATACTGCCCCTGCCCTGGGTCCCCCACCACCCAGCCTGACTGCTTGGGCCACCCACTGCCGCTTGCCTTGGCTCCATGCAGCACAGAGCTGGAGCTGCCTGCAGTGGGGCAAGGACTGCATGCTGGTTCTGCTGGTCCTGGCCATTGACTGCTCAAGGGGGAGCCACACACACCAGGGAACCAATGGCCACCATCACCCAGGCTGAGCCCCCTGTTCACTGGCCTCACCGTGGCATGCGTACCCACAGGGGAATGGCCAGAGACCAGGGTGGTGGATGCCTTTCCCTAGGCTCTGCCCCCTAGTCACCCCCACCCCACAGCCACCCACTGTGGTGAGGTGGGTGCTGGAGGGGCTCTGTTGTTGGGGTGATAGGGGGGACAGCTTCTGTTGTGGGGGTGGGAGGGAGGAGTTGGGAGGGTCTGTTTGTTGTGAGGCCAATAAAGTGTTTTTCTGAGAACTGTCTGCAGTGGACATGGTACTGGGGGTAAGCAGTGGGTTGGGGGTTCATGGGCAGCTGTCCAGGTGGGCTACAGTGGGGAATGCGGGAGGAGATAGTCAGCCAGTGCCTCTCGCAGCTGGTGCCTTGGCTCCTAAAGGTGGGTGTATGCCTCACCTAAGGCGTTAGCAGGGGGTCCCTGCTGCTGTTGCTGCCACTGCAGGTGGTGCTCCTGCTTCCAGCCTGTCTTTAAGACAAGGCTAGACAAACACCTTGCTGGGGTCATTTGACCCCAGTACTCTTTCCTGCCATGGCAGGAGGTCGGTCTTGATGATCTGCTCAGGTCCCTTCCAACCCTACTAACTGTGAAACTACTAATTGTGAAACTATGGTCTGCCCAGACCTCTGCCCCGGCTTGCTCTGCCCAGGTCATTTTTGGTGCGTCCCTAGCCCAAAGGAAATTTATTCTTATTATAGCAGGCATTTGTATTAAAGTAAGAAAAGCACAGTGTTATAACTGAACCTTGTGGAAACCCATAATGAAGCCCATTATTTATTCCATTGATGAAATAATGGGGTTTTAGACTAGGAAGAGGAGAATTCAGGCATATTCTGCTTCACTTTGTCGTGCAGTGGGCAGTTGCCCCATTTTCATGTATCTCTAGCCCACATATTTATATATGGCATAACTAGGTACATTTAACTGACATCAAAGGAGTTGCACTTGTTTACACAAGAGCGAAATTTTGCTCTGTACTTTCAGGTACCCACATATGTATTTGCTACCACAAAATACTGTATTACTCAGTTGGGATGCAGTAGTCAAAATGTTTTGTGAGCAATTAGCACTATGTAGGTACATGAAGCAAATGGAAGAAAGCCTCATCAGGATTCTTAGAAACCTTGCAGCACTGATGCCTTAACAATTGCTGGTATAAGACATGTGGTGATTTTGACACAGCCTACTTAGTATTCTCAGGGATTTGCAAATTACATTCTGTACTATACATTGATTTTTTTCCCCACACAAAATCAAATGAACTGTAATTAGGAAGTGCTCTCTGCTGATCACTGTTCATGCTTCATCTATTCAAAGGATTAAAAATGATTGTATATGTTTGAGAAGCTAGAAATTTCATGGTTTCTTACTGTATGTGCTAAAAAGTGCTAAGTGAAGTTGGGGCCATGCTGGGGCCCCTACTCTGTGTTCCCAAATTTGGGATTTTTTGTGGTGTGCTCATAGAGGGTCCTCCACACGCACTTCAGAGGACTAGAATGCTGTACTACAGGGGACAATAATAAAAGTCAGACAGCCCCTGGAGGGGAGCAGATTACAGCATGTCCTGTGACACTTTTTAGATTTAGGGCTCTAGTTCTAGTTTATTTAATGTGCTTAATCGTGCTATTAAATCGGGTTTTTATTTGAAAACTGAGGTACATCACCCAGGAAAAACAGCTATACAGTGAATTCCAATGAAAATTAGACAGAGCATATATGATAGTTTTTAAGAAATTTATTTTTAGCAGTGGGAGATGCATGGAAACCATAAAATTGACATAATTTCCCCTAAGTTACTGCTATTTTTTAAGGACTCCCAATAATTATTTCTAGATAAAACATAAGATTTTTTTTTTTTGTTACAGCAATACAGTCATGCTAGCAAATACCCATTACTTGATGTTTCAAAGGAAGATTGCTATTTCTGTTATTCAAGTTGTGCAGTGCTGTATCTGGAGGAACATTTGTCCTGGATATTTCCACTGATTATTAGTCCTTTTCAGAAAATCAGGCACTCTTCGAAAGATCTCATACATCAGTGAGGTCCACCAGTTAGCAATACATTGGGCAAAATAATATATCTTTATAATCAATGCTTATCAGTGATTAACTTCAAATGACATTTCAGTCTTCTGTAATGGAAAAGGAGAATAGGACTAGTTTACTTTCTACCCTTCACATTTTTGTATCACAACTGCTTAGAGAAAAGGAAAGATCAGAGAGCTAAAGGGAATTAGCGCATTGAAAATTAGCTGAGGAGTTTCATGGTACAGTTTTGAAGTTACATAATCAGATCCTCTTAAATCTATGCAGATCCACAGAAATTAACTGATTTATACCAATTTGCACAACCTCAGGAACTGACTTGCTATTGCTGTTCAAGATTCACTATTACTGTAATGAGCTGTCACTTTAGTTTAGAACTACTCCCGAAAAGTAAAATCTGTGCCATCTTTCCAACATGTGCATCACCTGTAGTTAATAATATTTGTAATTTTTTATAATGGATTGGCACTTTGGCCTATTTCTCCATTTGTGTCAAAATCTGAAGTGTCGTAAGCAACTGTAAGTCCAGTCTTTTATTTCAGTTTTACATTCTGTTAGTTTTCCTGTCTCCTGAATATGTAGGCTACACTTTCTTTCCCTAGCTCATGCTGTACTAGTATAAATTTCACTATTTAACCAGTTTTGCCTGCTGTTGAACCAGCAACATCTTATATGCAACTTACCCTCCTGGGGAAATCACAGATGATTTGGGCTTTTAACAATCCTCAATGTATATTTTATAACTGTGTTGTTGTCAAATAAATGATCCCTCAACTCCATGTGTGTTTATGGCAGGGCAGCCCCTAGGGGTGCCGTGACCTCTCCTAGTGCCCTTGCCTACCCTGCCAACCTGGGCTTTGAATGCACCCTCCATCTCGCCCGCCACGTCTTTGATCTTAGTATTGTCAGTGGAGGCTGCCTTCCTACCCTTCTTGGCACGGGGCTGATCTTACTATGCCAGGATTTTCTCCGAGTCCCAGTGCTGGTCCTCTCCCAGAGCCAACTCAATACACACGTCCCCTCCTGGGGCGGCTCTCTGATTGCACCCCTTCTCACCCAGCTCGGACTTCTCTATGGGCTTATGCCCCACTCAGGGCTTCGTAACTTCCAGGCAGCGCCCCGCTCGGGCCTGCCTCCCCTATGTCCTGCGGCCACTCGTGTACCAGCCTATTCCACGCTCCCCGCGGGCTCCATGCCTGCACTCAGGCTTGTACCTGCGCCTCTCGTGCTCTCTGCCTGCACTGGGGCCTTTACTAGTGCTTCTCTCACTCTCTGCCCGCACTGGGGCCTTCTATGCCCGACTCGGGCCCATGCCCCACTGGGGCTCCTCCCAATTGGGACTTCCAATTGGGGCCTGTCCCAGTAGCACCCATGCTGGGCTGGGGTCAGGACACCCCCACTGCTTAGACCCACCTTCCTGGGCCCACACCCTACTGGGCTTCCGCCTCTACTAGACTCTTCCTGAAGTCACCCCAATGGGCTGGGGTCGGGACAACCCCACAACGTGGCACCCTCCGTGGTGCCAGGAACTCCCCCACCTTACTGGGGAGCTCCTGCTGAGGCCTCCTCCACCCCTACAGCCTCGCCCAGTCCTCCGGTGTAGTAATCACAACTCCACAAAACTATGCTGGCTCTCTCACATACCTCCGTCAGGGTTCTCTCCACCCCTGCATCATTGCAGCCGGTCAGAGTGGTCAGGCTGCAACCACTGACTCAGGCTGCTCAACTCACCCGCAGAACTCCTACTCCTGCGACTGCCAGAGGGGAACTGCATCTGGCTTCAGCCTTCCCTTCCTTATGAAGGCCAAGTCCTGCCTCCTGGTGGTCAGCTGATCTAATCAGCTCCCATAACCACTGGCACCTGCTGCCTTAATAAATAGCAGCTAAGCCATTTCCTATCTTCAGTAGCAGGCACCCTAGTGCCCTGCTACAGTGTTGTAGGGGCATATTTAGTGGCAGGTTAACATACTGATTAGCATATTCCCTAGGGATATTATATATCCTAGAATGTTGCCTATTCAAAGTATTATTTTGTCTTCAGTGCTCTGTTACAAGATATGTAGTGTGCTTGTCATGCAAAATGCCTAATGCAGCCAATCTGAGTGCAGACAAAAACACTCCTGCTTTGGCAATCAGATTATGCTACAGGCTTTATTGTATAGTCATTCTTCTGCCAAGTGATGGCAGATTTTGGGGCACCAAAGGATTAATCAGTTACATGGAATCTGGCTGTTTTCTTAGTTTGTTTTACAACTACATATACCATTCCTGGATGGGAAGCAGCCAAGCAGCATGTGGGCAATCTGGTCTGTCAGGGATCTTTGCCAACATGCTAGTATCTAGTACCCAGGGAACAACTCTGCCTCAAGAACTGACTCAGTGAGAGAGATTATGGTAGACCATATTTCCTATTTGTCACGGCTCCTCCAGAGAGAAACTTTATTACAAAACTAATGTCATATTTCTTTTGATTGAAGGGTGACTTTAGATATATGACTTTAGATAGAATGCTGTAATTCTCAAATGGTGCAACATGGGATGAGAGACAAGCACAATATTCTTGCTAATGGAATAAACAGCTGAAGGCCTTCTGTTGAAAATACAGTTCCTCTATCTCCTGAGTGAATTACCTTTTGCACTGTCCTTGGGAAAAGTCTTCCCCTGGGTAGCCAGGACCTAGTTAATTGGGATCTTTTCAGGTCTGGACTGAAGTTTTAAAAGGAAACTTGATCCTCAGTGGAAAGACAGCTGCTGCTTTCTTTCAGTGTCTACTATATGGGTTGATGTGTAAGGTCTCTTTAAATCTCTATGGTAAACTTAAAACCATTTTCTTTGGCCATAATATTTTGCCCACCTTCTTTCCTGACTGCAGTATATTGGACTTTTACTTCTGCATGTTTATCCATAATATGATCAACTGATGCACTGATTGGATTTCCAGTGTCATTTTTGTCACAATGTCCTTTCTCTGTAACTTTTCTAATAGTGTTTCCAGGTGCTATTTTGGTGGGTAACACATATGTAAATCTTGTTGGTCTAATAAAAGATATCATCTCTACTATGAGTCCTGATTACCTTTTCCTCTAAACCAATACAGCTACAACCTGGATATCTGACACATGGAAGATACTGAATTTTAGCCAGTTTTAAAAAACCAGATCTTCATATTTTTCCAAGCAGGAAGCAACTGTGACCACCTGAAACCTGAGATCCTGCTCCTGTCTTTGTTTCAAGGTAATTTGCATCATCACAGATCTTCACAGGAGGTGAGAGACTTCATACCAGCTATGAACTGACTGCCCAGAAGAATTTTTCCATCTATTGACTCCTCTGTGAAATCCTATGAAATATGAACTTTCATTTCTACCCAGGAGAACTTTTACAATCTTTTCTCCAATGCCTGATTAAAAGTGTTTGTTTCTCAAAACTTGCAATTAAGGACATTTTTTTTGCAAAAATCTTGTTGGTCTAATAAAATATACCATCTCTACTATGCGTCCCAATTACCTTTTCCTCTAGACCACTACAGCTACAACCTGGATACCTGATGTAATACTTTATGAAGTTTAGTAAATCAGTAGCCAGTTCATCTTCTTGCTGCCTTGTCCTTGCTTGGTTTCTCTGCTCCTCTGCATCTCTATGAACTCCCAGATTCCCATTCACCATTTCTTGTCTCCCCACTCTGTTGTGCATATGGGTGCAGTTACTTGGAAAAGATAAAAATATGATTATTGGTTACTAGGCTGAGGTGATGCCCTAGCTACTGATCTCCTGGCACTCCTAGGATTCTTACAGTATCATAGGCAGTATTGCCAAATTCAAAATTTGAGCTGAGTCTAAAAATCACGAGTGCTTTATGGATCATAGGGAAGTAGGACTGGAAGAGGCCTCGTGAGATCGTCTAGCTCCCTGCTCAAGGCAGGATCATCCCTGATTAAATCACCCCCACCAAGTTTCTGTCCAAACTTTTCTTGGAAATTACCAGGAATGGAGATTGTACAAATTCCCAAAGCAGCCTGTTCCAATGCTTGACCACCCTCATAGTCAGAAAGTTCCTCTTGGGTTAAGGACAGACATTCAAAAAGCCCACGCCTGAATTGATTCAATCTTTGCAGACTGAGCTGCAGAGACTGAGCTGATTTGCGAGTGAATAGACAATCACTTTTAAATCTGGAAATGTAGGTACATGTCTGCAGTGGTTCAGGCCAGATGCACGGGAGCACTAGCACGCACCCTCCCTTCCCATCCACAGGGAAAATGAGCTGGGCAGGGGAGTGTGGCCAGGCCCTGGCAGGCCTGAGTATGACTGAGGAGGGACTTAAACCCCCATTTTGGCCTTCAGGGTTTGGAAGGTGGGGGAAGAGGGAATGTGGCCAGACGGGAACATGGCCAGATCCCCATGGTAGGGGAGGAGGAGGGGGAGAGCTCTGCCTGCCTTAGCTCTACTCGCCTCTTCCTGACAACTGAGTGCAATCTGGGCACACAGCTCTGTTGCCTGGCCCCGGAAGAGGATTCTTCCCCCTCCCCCTCCTCCCTCTCCCCCACCGCTGCAGGGTAGTGAGAGGGTCTCTGTGCAGCACTGACTGGCCCCAAAGGGAGACTCTTCCTCCTCCTCCCTCTCCCCTCCCAGCCATGCGGTGAGGACAGGATTTCTGTGCAGTGCTGGAGGGGGACTGATCCCTATCGTCCTCCTCCCTACCACCTTCCATTGCCACAGGATGGGGAGCGGGGCTCTGTGTGGTGTGTCCGGCCTGGCCCAGCCTGGGCATGGGGAGTGCTGTCATTGAGCCACAGGCACTGGGGATGGCCCCACCCCTGTGGCCCAGGCCAGCTCCACTCAGTCTTGGCTGAGGCAGCCACATGGCTGGGTAGGCTGGCCTGTGAAGTGGTGCCCTCCTCAGTAGCTGCAGGTCAGTGATGGGGAAGCTGATCCCTGTCAGTGAGTGCAGCCCCGTCCTGCTGCACACAGGTGGTAGCTGGCTAGGCAGAGGGCTACCCAGGCTAATTTCAAGGTGCCAGCAGGCCTGGAGCCCAGTAGCTGCCTGCTGCTGTGGGACTCGTTGTGGACACATAAGCCCTCACAGTGCCTCTGAGCTGGCCCAGGCTGCTCTCACTGACAGGGCTTAGCTTCCCTGTCACTGAGCTGCAGCCACTGGGGAGAGCCCTGCCCCCGTGGGCCAGCCCAACTATGTGGCTGCCTCAGCCAGGGCTCAGCAGGGCTGGCACAGGCTGTGGCGGTGCAGTCATCCTCAGCAACTGTGGCTCAGTGCATTTAGGCTGGGCCATACCAGGCAGCACCACACAGATTTTTCCTCCCCACCCTGTGGCCGGGGGGAGGGCCTGCCCACTTTGCCTTAATGGGGCCATGTCAGGATGCATCTGGCCACATCCCCACCCCAGCTTGGGCTAGAGAGCAGAGGGGTAGGGCCAGCCCTGCTCTTTGGAGCACAGAGCATATCCTAGCCTAAGGCTGCAGAACATGCTGGGATGCTAGAGGACTCTCGTTTAACTTGAACCAGGAAGGAGTCTGGGACAGAAGTTCCATAAATCGGTTTAACCCAAATCAGTTAAGTCTGATACTACATTCAACCAGGTTTATGTTAAACCAGTTTCAAAATGGCTGAACTTTATGTACACTGAACTTACGTTCTGTTACAGCTTTAAACTAGCTTCTGCTCTCTTAAACCAATTTATGTGTAACTTCTGTCCCTAGCCTTAATGCCCTGCCTAAATTTCCTCTGCTGCAGCTTTAGTCCATTGGTCCTAGTTCTCTCCCCTATGGCCACAGAGAAAGGCCCATCCCCATCCTTTCTGTAATTGCTCTTCAGGTATTTGATGAAAGTTATCAAACCCCCTCTTTTTTGGTGTTACCAAATATCTATACATAGTTTCCTTTTCCCTGGCCTTCCTTTGGGTGCAGACATCACATTTTCAAGTTGTTCTTTCTACCTATAAAAACTTTCTTGGAAAAAAGGAAATCTGAAATTCTCATGTAATCGCTACTTTGAGTAACAGGCTTTTACTATGGTTAAGTCTGGCATAAAATTATGAGAACTGGCTGCCCTTGAACAACTGTTTCTAGTTGTTAGCAAAGTTTGGGGTTTTTTGTTTTTGAGGGAGGTAGGGGAAGAAAAGAAACTTTCTTTAGAAACTTAAAGCTGAGAAAAATATCAACTGAAATACATACCTTATCCCTGACTGTGCTGTGAGCATTTTGAAAATGCATCCTGAATATGAAGTGACCACTGCTCTTGTTGGCATGTCAATGAGACATACTAGTAGCGCATTTCCTATTGACAAGGCAACATTTCTGTGGTTACCTCATATAAAAATTAAAACTGATTTTTCTCTATGAAAGAGACTTTGATGTTTGGACTCTATTTTTGGAATTATTCATCAGCTTCTCTTCATTCTGATTACAATATTTAGTTAATATACGGAAATTTGTTTCTGGGCAAGTACTAATTAAAGCTATCTTTATGGACAAGTAGGCAAACAGAAAGAAAAGCATTTCTGCTACAGATGAATTTAGCTTTTAACCATTTCAGACACAAATGGGAAGTTATTTATTCAGTAGCATAACTGAAGGGCAGCAACTGTGACAGCGGTCCTGGGGCTACCTCTGTGGGGGAAAGCACAAAAATAGCTGCTGTCACATCAGGTGCTGGTCATACCATCATCACTGGCACCATAGCAGCAGATGCTGCCCTGTGCACTTCATCTTTCCAGCTTCTGGGTATATAGGTCTTAATATTTCCTTATTTCAACCCCAATTGCATCTAAACACAATTAATATCCCAGTTTTATATTCTTGTTTAATAGTACAAAAAAGGTAGAGGGCTTCATACATTGCTGATCTGTATAACACGTTGGGAGCAGTGCTGAGATTAAAACTTAATTGGTCTATTTGTAATGTGTAATCTCACTCTTAATAGTTCCTCTTAAAAAAAGATTGTAGTGCCATAAGTTATTCAAGAGAGCCACGATTCAGAATTGTTTCAATTACCAAAATATCTTCTAAAGAGCTATTTTGTAACTTATCATTGTTCATAATGTTTCTCAATATTTTTCTTGTCTGCCTTATTACATTCTTGCATTTTAAAACTCTGTTCCGCTGTACTTTGGATCCATCTAGGGTAGCCCTCTCATTTAGCAATATGGGAAGCAGAAGGTGGTTTGGACTTCCCAATGTCTGTTTACAATTACTTGAGAACCCCTAAACTGTTTTAAATTACTATAAGTGGGAATTATCTTTCCTGAGCATTGGGAAAGAACTATAAGAATATCTTGTTGACAGACGGAGGGTTAGAAGGTCTGTGGAAGGCAGTTTCACATCCATGTGCTTGAACCTTCAGTCACCTAGGACTGGAGAGTATTTTTATCTTTGATTTACTTGCAGTAAGGTGTTCTGATTGATGCTGATAAAGATTTTCTGCTATTGAAAACTGATGACCACTGCTAGTGGGCACTTTTCTCTCCTCTCCCTTCTCTCTGCACCCCCCACAAGCCCCAGCACTTTACAAAGATATAATGCTTATTCCTAGGTAAGGAATTCCTTTATAATGCAATCGTGACATCTGTTAAGTAATCACCCAATGCTCTTTGAGTAATATAAACCTAATGTTTATACTTCATAAATGAACTCATCATGTTGAGACACTGACACCAGGAATAAATGTTATATGAATCAGGTTGACAATAATTTTCACCTTCCTCAATAGTGCAAAGAATACCATGGAGATATGAGTCAGGGGATGTTACGTACATTTAGCATAAGAAATGCCACTCTATTTAAGGTTATCTAAATGTATTAGCTCACCTTGGAGTGTGCAGTAGAGGTCAATACAAGAGTATTTTTATGTAGTCATGAAAATAAGTGACCCTTACACTGCCAGTTTTGAAATATATTTCATTCCTATCTTTGAAGTAAATGGATCCAATTTTTTAACTCCTAGCTATTTCATCTGGCCTTGGCCATACATTTATACTCATTTACAAGAAGACAACATTTTCTACATTATCTTTATGAAGGCCTGTGTATCTATTTTAAAATGAACTAGTCATTAATAAGTAAACTATATAGTACAAATTTATTTTTTTCCTTATGTACAGGGTTTATCCCAGACAGCAGAACTCAAAGGCAAAATTTAATTCCAGTAGGATTCCTACTTTCTCCAATTTCACAGGGAGATTTACTGAGACAACAGGATGAAAGTGTTGACCGAGCTCCCCTTGTAAATATGCACATGAGCTTGCCGCACCAACACCAAACACCAGACCCCATGTGTGCTCTTATATTGATTGGGGCTGGAGATCATTTAAGCCCTGTCTGTGAATTTCTAGACAAGCCCTGCTGCTTAACTACCTAGAGACTAAAACTAGTGCCAACTCACTCAAGCTTCCTTAGCAGGTCGCATGTGTTCCAGAATTCCACCAATTACTCCTTCCCTTTTCGGGAATGTTGTGACAAGAGCAATGGCTACACAACTTTGCAATGGAGTTTGTAAATGAAATACACTTTCCTCACAAGGGATACACAGATATATGGGAACATTAAAAAAATATATGCAACACCCTCCCCTCTGTATCTTCATCACTGAGATCCCTTTTAATTTTAACCCGTCCTTTCATGACCCAGAATTTTTCTTTCCTACTGTATAGCTTTGTTTTCTTGTTTTACCTTCTCAAATAGTCAATGAGAAAAGCTTCCTCCTACAGAGGTCCAAAGCACTGTATCAGGCAAAAGCCCTCCCTTACCTGTTAATGCAGGATGGCCAACCTGTGGCACAAGTGCCGCAAGTGGCATCAGCAGCCTGTGCGTGTGACATATGTAAGACAAGGGAGGGGGAAAGTAGCATAGTAGCAGATCAGGCAGGAAGCAGAAAGCAAAGCAGAAAATCCAGAAGTGGGCACAGTGAAGGAAGCAGAAAAAAAGCATTACATCAGGCAGGGGTTGCAGGGCAGGGAGAAGAAGACAGAGCAACAGATGGGGCACAGGACAGGAATTGATGTGGCCCTTAGGGAGGGTGCAGGGCTAATTTGTGGAATGCCTGCCAAAATGTTTGTCCCCCGCTGCCTTAATGAATTCAAGTCCCTCATCAGGTGATTCACTGATTGGTTACAAGACCACCTGGGAAACTTATTCTAATGCAACCAGCTGCTCATCCTGGGGTACGCCATTTGAATAGGAGACCTTCCAAGCTAATTATTCTTGATTGCTCTGCATTATTAGTCTTCTGTTATCACTTCTTGGAATCCCAATCTAACATGAGGTAAAAAGGCTGCAACAAAGGCCCAGAACAGTTTACAACAAAAAAAGTGTTTGCAAAATAAAATGAAGTTCACCATTTGATGCAGGCATATACAGAGATACACTTATATTTCATATCTACTACACATAGATGCTTGGTTAGGTTAATGATGGGTGCAGTATAAAAAACCTACATGATACAGAAGAGGGATATTGGTGAGTTATCCAACAAAAGAGGGAGTGGGTGACTTTATTGCATTTGCAAAGCCACTGTCTCCTCTCCATTGTAACTGTTATGCTCCTTGAGATGAATGAAGTCATTTTATTTTTAAGACTATAAAGTGATGTTCCTTGGCAATACTATACTTATGAGCTACTAGCTGTCTGGCCTGGAGCGTGCCTCCTCAAAAGCACATTATATAGACATATCTCTTTATTACTAAGGAGGGCTATTCAGATTTTCTTCCCAGCCATTTAAGCATTCTTTTAAAAGACACAAAATTAAAAGAGCTCTGTTCTTTGATTTTAGGCAGCAGAGTTTCTCTACTTAATACAGAACCCACCAAAGAGTAGTCCTAATAGCTCCTCAAATATCACATTTAGCAGAACGATCAGAGCATTTGAACATCCTCAGTTGGAAACCATTTATACCTGAATATTGCTATATTACTATAGTTTATTATTCTTCTGCACAATTAACCTTATAGCTTCTGTACAAGAATGAAAGATCCTTTAAATACCTTATTGTCACTGATGACAGTAAGATCTACTCACCCATCATTCTCAACTTCCTAGAGAAATCTTTTTGGTATTCATGATTTTACTGGATGATTCAGTACACTTTTTTCTTGCTCAGTGTAATACCACTAAGAGGCCATTAATTATATAGGGCTATTTTGTGTGATGATTGTTAATAAACCTACAAAATGGCCTAAGTTAAAAGGAAGTTTAGTCTTGAAAATAAATTATGACTCAAGAATACAGGAATTCTGCCACCAACACTCAGACATTTTTCTGATGATGTAGGATCCATCCTCTGAGAAAATATAGGGATAGAAGAGAATAAAAGTGGAAATTCAGTGTCTGTATCCCACCTTTGAATTTACATCTGCATTAACTTCTGAGCTGAGATATTCTGCTTTCTGCAGGGGACCCCGTACCAAAAGGTCTCCAGCAAAGCCACACTGAAAGAAAGCTAGGGTGGGTAAGATAACTAGTAGGGTGAAAGTGCTTGACTGCAGGAAAGCTAACTTCAGTGTGCTTAGGAGTTTTAGCAATGACACACTGCACAAAAGAGTATTGGGAAGATGGGAGTCCAGGAAAGGTGGTCATTTCTAAAGGAAGCGACCCTTCAGGCACAAAGGGAGACTATCCCAGTACAGGGGAAAAGTGGGGAAAGGAGCCAAAAACCTTCCTTGGCTAAACAGGGAAATCCAAGAGAGCCTAATGGCAAAAAAGAAGTCATATAGGTGGTGGAAGCAGGGTGAAACTACCAAGGAGGAGCATACCTACCTGGCCTACACTTCCAGGGAGGCAGTTAGAAAAGCCAAAGCAACTACAGAGGTGAGGCTGGCAACACAAGTTAAAGAAAACAAAAAGTCTTTTTTTAGGTATGTAGGGAGGAGCAATGGTGACATACGGGGGGACAAGGCTGAGCTATTCAATGAGTTTTTTGCCTCAGTGTTCCTGAACAAGGCTCAAGATAAGTCTCCTAATGGGTTCTTAGATGGGCATCAGAAGAACACCAGCCCACCAACTATCAACACTGACTTGGTGCAGAGTCACTTGGATGGGCTGGATGTGTTCAAGTCAGCAGGACCAGATGAACTGCATCCGAGTGTACTGAAGGAATTGCCTGGTGTCATAGCAGAACCACTGGCATGGCTGTTTGAGCACTCAAGGCACTCAGGTCAGGACGAGAAAAGGGCCAGTGTGGTCTCTATTTTCAAGAAGGGGAGGAAGGAGGATCTGAGTAATTATAGGCCAGTCAGTCTCACTTCCATCCTTGGAAAGGTCTTTGAAAAGATTATGAAGGATCATATTTCTGGGAGCCCAGTGGGAAAAATAATGCAGCAGGGAAACCAGCATGGATTCAAAGTAGGTAGATTATGCCTGACCAATCTGGTTTCATTATATGGCAGGATCACCAAATGCTTAGACGCAGGAGTAGAGGTGGAGGTTGTTTTCCTGGACTTTAGCAAGGCCTTCAATATGGTATCTCATCCTATTCTCATAAATAAATGAAGAGACTGTGACACAGATGTTCACACAGTCCAGTGGGTGGCAAATTGGCTTAGCAGTCACATGCGGAGAATGGTAGTAGATGGGTCAGTATCAACGTCGAAGGATGTGGGTAGTGGGGTCCCGCAGGGTTTGGTCCTTGGACCTTTACTCTTCAATATCTTCATCAGTGACTTGGATGTGGGTGTGAAGTGTACTCTGTCCAAGTTTGCGGATGATGCTAAATTGTGGGGTGAAATGCACACCCTGAAGAGTAGGGAACAATTGCAGGCAGACCTGGACAGGGTAGAAAAGTGGGCAGTACACAACAGGATGCAGTACAACAAGGACAGGTGCAGAGTGCTGCACCTAGGGCGCAAAAATAGTAGATTTCCAGCACATCTACTGGCTGGAAAGTGACCCTTTCAGCAGCACAGAAGCAGAAAGGGACCTCGGAGTCATAATGGATTCCAAGATGAACGTGAGTCATCAGTGTGTCAAAATCATCAGCAAAGCTAACTGCACTTTATCATGCATCAGCAGATGCATGACAAATAGATCTAAGGAAGTGATACTTCCCCTCTATGTGGCATTGGTCAGACCACAGTTGGAGTACTGCATCCAGTTTTGGGGGGCACCGCACTTCAAGAAGGATGTTGATAGACTTGAGAGGGTCCAGAGGAGGGCCACTCATATGGTTAGGGGCTTACAGGACAAGCCCTATGAGGAAAGACTGAGAGACCTGGACCTCTTCAGTCTCCACAAGAGAAGGTTGAGAGGTGATCTTGTGGCCACCTAAAAACTCATTAGGGGGATGCACCTAGGGATTGGAGATGCTCTGTTCACCAGGGTGCATCTTGGGGTAACAAGGAACAATGGTCACAAACTGACAGAGAGCAGATTTAGGCTAGATAGCAGGAAAAACATCTCCATAGTGAGGGTGGCCAAAGTTTGGAATGGGCTTCCAAGGGAGGTGGTGCTCTCCCCTACATTGGGGGTCTTTAAGAGAAGGCTGGACCGGCATCTGGCTGGGGTCACCTGATCCCAGCACTCTTTCCTGCCTAGGGAAAGATCCTCGGGTCAGACTCAATGATCTGTTGAGGTCCCTTCCAACCCTAGCATCTATGATTCTATGAAGTCAAATAGAGATTATTAAAAACAACACAGAAGAAGTCAGATAGCATTTCTTCCTCCTCAGCCTGGCACCAGTGCAAGTGTGCCCAAAGGCAAGTCCCCAGCTCACTCCAAAGCCCATCCCCACAAAGCAGACGCACTCCACCCTGGAGCTGCAGACAGAGTGGGGCACGTTCCCAAGGCAAGCAAGATCACCCAGACCATTGGGGAGATGCTTGCTCTAGATGGCCAGCCCTTCTCCTTAGTGGAGTAGCCAGGGTTCAGGCAGCTCATGGCGCTCTTGGCCCCACCTTACCAAGTTCCCGCATGCATCACCTTTAGGAAGACAGTGGTGCCTTCCCTGTATGAGGCATGCAGGGAGTAACTGAGGGAGGACCTGCACAAAGCAGGGCTGCAGGTAGCCTTGCACTTTACCTCCAACATCTGGAGCAGCTGAAGTAGAGATCATGCCTACTTCTTCCTCACAGGGCACTGGTACAATCAGTCAGGCCATCGGTGGGCTCTCCTTCAAGCCAAGGTGATGAATGAGTCCCACACAGCAAGGGAGATCATGGTGGCCATGAGCCACATGGTGCAGGGTCCACTTTTCACAGCCCAGCCTATGATCTTCAATTCATCAACCTCCTAGATACAGAAACTCATGGATTCAATATAGACGTTGAATTTATGACACACTACAACCTATCAGAAATCTGACTCCCCGGGTATCTCTCCACTTTTACCTGCTACATCCCCTTTTCCCCCTACCCCAGCCTGTCTCTCTCAATCCCTGACTCCTCCATTTCTATTTTCACTGACTGGCTTTCTTGTCTGCATTGCATGCCAGCCTCTGGCTTCTTTACTATTCCTTCCATTCAGGAACAGCACACACACACACACCAACTGCAAGTATTCCCTCAGCCTGACAAAGGGTTTTTCAACCTGAAAGTTTGCTAAGATATATTTCTCTAACTATTCACTTGGTCTACTGAAAAATACCAGATTGACCCAAATAACCTTGTCTGCCAGTGCCATGTCCTTAGACCAACACCCCTAGCACCTGTCCCTGGACAGCTGACCAGAAGGACACAGGGTCCTGGGCACATCTAAGCCCCAGGGCTGGGGCTGGCAGGGAGACTTGTCTGGCAGCTGCTGGAGAAGAAGCTTCTGCAGGAAAGGAAAGAAAGGCTCTGTAACAGTTTGGCTGCCTGAGATGCTGATGGTGCTACTGTGCTGCTGACTAAGTTATTACCTGTTGTCATTTAAAGTGGTGCACCAGACTGAGGCTGTAGGGAAGGAGAAGACCTCATTGGGGCACACTACCGTGTCATGTAGAGGCCCTAGCACAAGTGAGGGTGTGCCTTAACACACACACAAAGTCACACATCACAAGTTTTGCTTGTCAGCAGTCTGAGGTGCAGTTTCTCAGAAATCCCTGCACTTATCTCCTCGAAACCCGGCAGATTTAATGGCTTCAGCAGGGGCTACCATCTCTGCTGTTTTCACCCCACTGCACCTTAACACACACACAAGTTTTGCTTGTCAGCAGCCTGAGGTGCAGTTTCCCAGAAACTCCTGCACCTATCACCTTGAAACTTGGCAGGCTTTAGGCCCTCTGAAGGGGCTACCATCCATGCAATTTTTATCTGAAGTGGCCAAAACATGAAAAAAGTATAGATATATTTCAGTGATTCCCCATTATAGTCTATGGCCAAATCTCTGAGTCTCTCCGAATCAGTGCTGAATCTTCAGAAGCCAATTTGTCTGAATTGAATCAGAACAGTGATCCAAACCTCTAAATCAAATCACTGTCCTCTGAATAGGATGAGTCTGAATCCAAATCCAAATCAGCTACTTCCCTATTTGCACAGGCCTACTATTCATCTTTCAGATTTCACATGCCTGAAGATAGTTTCTTCATTCTCTGGACTGATTTGCTTTCATTGTGAGGACATAGCTGGATTTGAGTATCACACTTTTGCAAAACATCTTTTAAACACGCTTAGTTATCAGTAAAAGGTGTAACAGTTCTCAGAGAATGAGGCTGATAGCAATATTGCTGTCCTTGATATTAGGTGTAGCGATATTAACAGTGAATTAGACTCCAAAAAAGGTGTAAATATCCTCTCTGTGGCAAGATTTCCTATCAGTTTGCAGGGTACTGAAGACTTGAACAAGAAAGCCGGCTAAAAATAGAAAGCAGAGAGAATGCTGGTCTTCTTAGCCATTATAACACACAATGCATTGTGATTAATATAGTGAAACATACACAGGGTCAATTAGCCAGCAGGACAAGTAACCAAAATTAGTAAGCAATCATTATACTCTTTTTACCACATTCTATTTTCTTCCTCTTCCCCAATTACTATTCAAGCTTCTTTAAAGTGCTTGTGAGTTTTTGGAAGCTTTTAGTATTATTTATTTTTATACTGAGAGATGCTTTTTCTTCCCTATAGCTCTATAGCCATGATTGCCAAGATAATTTTCCAAGCCACAAGTTTCCTTCTCTATTTAGCCCCATCAGCCAATAACAAAAACATTGCAACTTTGAGGCAACTTCTATTTCCCCATCTGTTATGATGAACTGAGGTTTCATCAGTTAGAAATGACAGGGGGAGAAAGGCTTGGGTGTAATAGTCAATCGCTCATGATTATGAATGTGAGACAGCTGTGAAAAAGGCAAATACAATCCCAAGATGCCTTGATAGAAGTGTATATAGTAAAGAAAGAGAAATATTAATGCCATTTTCAATTAAATGGCATGACCTCTTCTGAAATACTGTGTGCATGTCCACTCTCCACAGTCAGGAAAGATGAATTCAAACAAGAACAGATGTATAGAAGAACTACAAGAAGGCCATGTGGTGGTGACAGCTCTGGCTCCAGCATGGGACACACAGTGGAAGCTGGAACCACCACCTCATACTCTGGATTGAAGTCAGAGCTACTACTGCTGCCACCTCTGCCACTACTTCATGCTCTGGTTACCACTGCTAGCAATGACACTTCTTCATGCCCTGGGATGGATCTGGCCTGCAAGAAACTCCTTGGTGCAGAACCAAGCCAGGGCATGAGGTGGGTTTGATACTCCTGGTCTAGCAAATGAAAGAAATTAAAAAAAAACAAACATGGCTTGTCTCACCTAGCAAAACAGGCTTAGAGGCATATGGCTATGCCCTATAAAACATCAGAAGGTAAACAGCAAAGATGGAGAAGAGCTATTTGAACTAATAGATACCATTGGAACAAGAGCAAATGGCAACTACAAGGTTTCTAATAATCAAAGAACCTTCCACTCAGAGAAGTGGAGGTGAATAGCCTAATTTTAAGATGGAGTTTCTTTAATACACAAACAAATTATGTGATATGATTGTCTGGGATAGCAAGAGACTAGACTTCATAACATGAGAGATTCCTTCAAGTCCTGTGAATATATAAAAATATTGGGCACTTTTACATGTGCTCTAGGGGTGGGGAGGTGGCACTTTAATTTCACTGTAATGAAAGGGCTGCTGCATTTCATGTATCAGTGTCCCTGTGCTTAAAAATGGCAGCAGGGGTGATTGAATTAAAGCTTGTTCAATAAGCTTTAGTTTGAGCACCCCGCCACCATTTTTAAGTGAAGGGACACTGATACACAAGACACAGGAGGCTGCTAGAGCACAGCAATTGCCGCGTTCCATAATTGCCACACCTTGATTAATCAAGTCTGCTCCAACGCACTAGAATTTCAGTGCATTTTTTTGTTGGTGCAGGTAGAGCCCGGGATTAGGGTCCACCTGCACTGGCACCAAGGCAGGGTGGGATCTAATGTGTGATCCACACAACCACGTAGCAGGACAGAAGGTGCGAATGTTTGCATTGTGCATTAGATCCAATCACACCTTTAGCTGCACATGTAGAGGGGCTGTAACTAAATAAATGTAGGGGAGAAGGGGATTCAAGCCATGTATTTCAGCAATTTATAATTTTCTGGAAACAGCACAATAAACGAGCAAACCTGTGGCATCTTTTCACTGACAGCACTGGAAATAAGTAATGAGGACCAGGAATACCATTCCTAGAAATGCTGTTTACCAAATGGCAGGACATCATAGGCAAGGGTGATGCCGACGGGCCCCGGTGGCTGAGCCTGTATTCCACCCTCATCCCAAGGGCCACTGGGGACCTAGGTTGGTAGCTCCTGCATGGAGCCATCCCAACAGGCGTGTATCTGGCGCACTTGGAAGAAGCCTCCGACCAGTGTCGCTTCTGTCAACAGAGGGAGACCCTGGTGCACATGTTTGTAGAGTGCGCCAGGCTGCAGGCCCTGCACCACCTCCTCCAGAACTTGCTCCTCAAGTTCTGGCTGCACTATTCCCCACACCTTTTTGTTTACGCACTCTCCATCCGTCATCCCACGAAAGCCAGGGACCTCCTGGTCAACCTCCTCCTGGCTGTAGCCAAGCTTACCATTTGGCTATCCAGGCAGGACACTCTGGCCAGAAAGGTTCCCGGAGGCCTTGGGGCATTTTTCCTCAGTGTCCTGCGGACACATCTCCAGGTGGAGCATTGCTGGGTGCAAGCTACCAGCACTCTAGCTGAGTTCGAGGGCCGGTGAGCATTGTCTGGCATGCTCTGCTTGGTGTTCCCCCAGGGAGCACTTGTTTTGGCCCTTTGACCCTGCATGTGCACAGCCTGTTTTCTTATGATTTGTCCCCTGTAATCAGTTGGATTTTTAAAGGCTCTGGCCACCCAACCAGTGGCAGCCCCTGATTTTTAGTGGGCTGGGCCCACAGCCTTTTTAATTCAAATAGATCCTAGAAATACTGTTTCTACTGAAATGACCTCATTCAGAAGGTAAGCTCAAATGTTAAGTATCAAAACATTATTGAAACTTTAAAGGGCTTTTAAGATCTGTAAACATTAAATATAAAATAAGTACTAAAAATGAATGCCCTGAGAGTTAACACTATGGGCTGCTATCACGTAGCCTGCTGGCAGGGCCTTAGTCCCATTCAAAAACTCCTCAAAGTCATAATTTTATGTTTTTTTGTGTTAGAAAAAATTCCTTGAGTAAATGACAACCTTGCATTAGTTGTGGAGCTCTCTCTAATCCTGTGCGTTATGTAGTCCATTTAAATCAACTCTCAAGTACAGCTATCATTTGGATTCAGGAATTTGGGACATGAACTATGTTTAAGTCCTTGTAGATTCTAAACAATTCTGAACTATTAATCCTCACTTCACTGCATTATATTTGATATGGCCAGGTGGGTTTAATCTATTTCCTCTTGGTGACAGGCCTATGAATCTCCTTGGCCAATACAGATAAGAAAGGTTTTGATTTATCTAAGGAAAACTCGTGCTGGACACCCAAAAGGAATAATTTTTTTCTTAGAGGTACAAGGAAAAAATAACATTTTCTGAGAAGAATACCCATAGGGAAAGAGATTAAAATCTTGTATTAAACATCATATATTTTGTACTGAATGGCTAAATTAAAATGTGCATTCAGCCTTAGCCATCTATATTATTCCTGTTTCAGATTACAGTTGTCAACTTCAGTTCTTTAATAAAAGAAACTAAGTTTTATTTGGTCATTTATGAAATTACTGGATAGCCAGAATGAGCAGGTAGGTCAATAATAATTTTCATAGAATCATAGAGTCATAGAAAAGTTGGGTTGGAAGGGACCTCAAGAGGTTATCTAGTCCAGCCCCATGCTCAAACCACAACTATCTCCAACTAGATCTTTCTGTAGCCAGGTCTTAAAAACCTCCAAGGATGGAGATTCCCCAGCCACTCTGGGTAACCTGTTGCAGTGCTTCACTACCTTCCCTCTGGGAAACTTTTTCCTAATATCTAACCTAAACTTCCCTTGCTGCAACTTGAGACCATTGCTTCTTGTTCTGCCACCTGTCATCACTGAGAACAGCCTAGCTCCATCCTCTGTGGAATCACTTTTCAGATAGTTGAAGGCTGCTGTTAAATCCCCTCAGTCTTCTCTTCTCCAAACTAAATAAGCTCAGTTCCCTCAGCCTCTCCTCTGAAATCATGGACTCCAGCCCGTAAGCATTTTTGTTGCCTTCTGCTGGACTTTCTCCAATTTGTCCACATCCTTTCTGCAGTGCGAGGCCCAAAACTGGACACACTACTCCAGAAGGAGGCCTTATCAGTGCCAAACAGAGGAGAATAATAATTTCCCTTGATCTGCTGGGAATATTCCTACTAATACAGCCCAGTATGCTGTTAACCTTTTTCATAACAAGGTCACACTGTTGGCTCCTATTCAGTTTATCGTCCATTATTTTGGCCTATCTTAACAAAGTGACATTCTCCCATGATTTGGTAGTGTTGGAGATGCAAAACTTAATGAAAAACGCCTTGCATTCAAAAACTTATTAACTTTAGATCAACCACACATTTGGTCCAATAAAAGTTATTGTTCACAAAATTCCTTGCCTCTCACAATTTTCCTATGATGAAACCTATCCCTAGAGAGAAAGACAGTATAAGCTGCATGTTATCACTTAAGTTATCCAGAAGGACTTAAATTTGCTCTAGCTCCTTATAACTCTTGATGCAGATCCCCCCACATAGATACATTTCATTCCCAGAGGCAGTGTCTACATGAGACACTAACTGCACAGTACCCTGTAACTACTGCACAGTAACACCATGGGCAGGAAGTGTGACATGACACTGATGTGCAGTATGCATGAGCCAGCATCATGAAAAAGCCATTCCTCGGCATGACTGTGCAGTAACTCTGGTTACTACACAGTCATTTAGTATTACTGAACAGTCAGCATCTCATGTAGACACAGCCAGATAGTTTGGAACCTAGTGGGGAGTTATAATAGAAAACAGTTATTTCATTAAGCTTTATTATCTATAGCCTTCTGTTGTGTGGGGGATTCTCCCTTTTACCAGGCTGCTAGAGCATGTTAATTTGCACACTCCAGCAGAGTGAATTAATCTAGTCTGCTTTGACACACTAGATTTACAGCACATTTTGAGCAGGCTACCTGCACTTGTATAGGAGCCCATGGTTTTTTAAATTATGCTTAATGCACATTGGCCTATTTTAATGCACATTAACTAAATAGTACGAGATTCCTATACACATGCAGGGAGCAATTAGTGAGTCTGCTGGAGCACAGAAATTAGCGTGCTCCAGCAGCCTCCAGCATCATGTGTCAACATCCCCACACTGAAAAATGGCAGCAGGATGCTTTAAACTAAAGCTCATTCAACAAGCTTTAGTTCGAAGTGGCCATCTCCATCTTTTAGGCAGGGGACACTGATATACATGACACTCCAGGTGCTTTTAATTAGTATGGCTCTCAGAGCTGCACTAATTAAATCATCCTCCACACACACACCTCCTGGAGCATGTGTATAAATACCCATGGTTTTCAGTGATACTTCAATGCACATTAAAGTAAGCTAATGCACATTAAAACACATGTGTAGATGCACCCACCTAGGAGCATTGCTCAGCCACTCACTTCACAAGATCCAAATCACAAGGCAGAGTTGCGGAGTGGGGCTTATATATGAAATAAATCCCTAGCCTTGGATTTCCTAGATTTAGGAATGTCATGGTCTGCTACCATATGTGATTTGCACTTTTTTTCTTCCAAAATAATGCACATTAGCATCCCAGATTGTATCTAAAAATGTCTAAATGTTTTTCAGGTCTCACAGCAAGTTTGTATGGTAGTGTAAGAGTGGTGTAGCTGTGATGGTCCAGAAATTATGTGAGAGGCAAGGACTTTTTCGGGTGACATCTTTTATGTAGTTGGGATAAAGTTGTAGACAATTTGAGACAATTACTAGGGCTGTGCAAAGCTTCGGTTGCTGATTTGATTTGGACCAGATTTGGCCCAATTTGACAGCTGAATCTCTGAATCTGAATCAAATTAGGAGACCCAATTCAATTCGGAGAGATTCAACTATTTTTCTACATACCATGAAGTACCAGGCATAGCTCATGAACACTGAGGTGGTGGGGCAGATAAAGCATCCCACAGGTGCACAGTGGGGGGGGGGGTCCCCCATGTGTTATACAGTGGACCCGGAAGTGGACTAGAAGTACTTCCAGTCCACTTCTGGGTCTGCCACAGAGTGTGCAGGGGACCCCCTCCCAGTCCCCAGCTTGGTGACTGGTGCCTCCTGGGTCTGGGGGGGATCCAGGGTCCCCTCACAGTTGATCATTGAGCCAGAGGGGCTCGGGGGCTCACTGTTGAGCACGTGGGGGACCCCCCCATGCTCCCATGGCACGCTCCATCCACTGCACTTTCTTAGCATTCATGAGCCACACCTGGTACCTCGAGGTATGTAGAAAAAATATATAAAGCTGTGTATATGGCTGAATTGCTGATTCTCCAAATCAGAATCGAATCTTCAGATTTGGACAAATCGAATCAGGACAGCGATCCGTATCAGTGAAGCAAATCACTGTCCCCTGAATCAGGCTGAATCCAAATCCAAATCAAATACTGCCTGCTTCACACACCCCTAATATCTACCTTTTGACCCCATGTGATAAACAGGGACAGAAGTTACATATCTGTTTAAGTGATCAGAAACTGGTTTAAACCTATAACAGAACAGAAGCTCAGTGCATATAAACCACTTTCAAATGGCTGGCACTAGTTGAAGATAAACCTGGTTGAATGTGTCATGTCTGAATTTCATCTATCAAGTTAGAGTGCCGATGCCAGCAAACCAAAAGGCCATTATAATATGGTAGGATTGCAGACCATAAAGATCCCTCAATATTAGTGGCCTTTATTTCTTTGCTGAAGGTAGCATTACAATTGGAGTTTGTTAAAAGTTGTTCTCCACACTTAGAAGCTTGTTGTCTGCAATGATAAGTATTGCAGGTGCCAATCACAAGGTTGACCTTTTGAACCCACTGGGGGCAGCCAGATGAATAATGTATCTGGGTCAAATGAATAGGTATCTAAGTCGCTTGACTTTGTATCTAGGTCACTGGTGTAAAAATGTAATTGGCGGTCAATAATTATTCACAATTGGCATGAAGTGATTGGTCACTGCTGACTATAACTAAGAGCAGATTCCCGCCATTAAGTGGAGAACTCTGAGCACACCAAGGAGACACAGTCAGCAGATTGGCCATCTGCAGACATCTCCCCGCCACTGACCTTCATTTTGACGCATTTGTTTCTCACCGCTTTGTCTGTCCTTCTCGTCAAAGAGCTCTTGGAAGTTTACTGATCAAAAGTGCATTATAATTTTTCTCTGTGCATGAGCTGTTGACCAGTTCTGGGACTATTGAGTCGGGCAGCCGCACCTAGCCCCTGGGTTAGAAAGCAAGGGCTCGGCTCAGGAACCCCGTGGACCAACAAGCACCTTTAGACCGTTCTGTTTTATGCACTGTAACCGAACAAGTCAGCTGTCTTGCCTACACTGCGACCATAGGTAGCGTAAGTACAATAAACCTTTCATACAACCAATATGCTTCAAGCCGCCTGACTCCTACTCGCTGCTACTCCCCACCTGTCCGGTCATCTATCCCTTCTGCGCCAAGCTGGTCGTGCCGACCCAGGCTCACAGGTCAAGGGTACACCGGTTACGAGATGCAACAGAATGTAGTATCAGAATTAACTGATTTGGGTCAAACTGATTTATAAAACTTCTGTCCCAGACCCCTTCCTGGTTCAAGTTAAATCACAGTCTCCCAGCATCCCTGCCTGCATGTTTTCCAGCCCTGGGCTGGGCTGTGCTGTCTGCTCCAGAGAGCAGAGCTAGTACCATCCCTCTGCTCCCTAGCTGGAGCAGTGAGGGCTGGCTGACAAAGGTGGAGGGGCGGGGCAAGCCTGGCTGGGGATGCAGCCCAGTCTTTGGGAGGGGACTGCCCCCCGCCGGCAAATACCATCTGCTGTCTGGGGCCCAAGAGGGGGGTTAAACACCTTTTCCCTTGCTCAAACTTACTGCTGGATGCAACTGTGGACTACAGATCCCAGAGGCACCTAGAAGCAGAAAGAGGAAGTGATGAGGAAACCTGCAGAATTCTGCTGCTGTAATTCTGGACTGCAAATCCCAGAGACCTTGGGGCAGCAAGAAAAGGAAATCAACACACAGCCAGAGAGCTGTGCTCCAGCACCCCCTGGCGCTTGGCCTGAGCCACTACAGCCATGTGGCTGCATTTTCTGAATCAAAGGTAAATGCCTGTTTACTTCTGTTTCAGTTTAATCTGTGCATCTTAGACTAACCAGAAAAGACTGTATTCATTCAGCATCAAATTTTTGACCGTCTGTATCTAGCCCAGAAGTTCAAACCAGCTCAAATATCACAGAATTAACACTGTCAGGAAAACAATTTTCCTGCCAGAACCACTAAACAGCTTATCAGAAAAAGACTCCTAGTGAAAAGTGTACATGTTTTGATTGGTTCCACATACACATAAAGCAGATATATCTACAGAAAAAGAATAGAATTTTAATGTATTAAAAATATATCTGGTCAAAGTTTGATGAAACAGAGGATGAGCAGCTGTGGGAAGTGAAGCATTCAGGCAGCCAGAGAGGTTTGCAGACAACAGAGAGAGTCTGGCAGCCCAGGGAACAAGACAGCATGGCATCATAGAAACTTTCCAGGGAACTCACAGAGCTATGCAACCTTCCAGCCTACAAAGTTAGGTACTGGGGAGCAGGCAGCTAGAGCTAGATAGCACATCATCCCACCAGGCATATAGCTCACAACTTACCAAATTTTAAAAAATAATCCTTTCTAAGTGTCTGAAACTGATAGTATTTTCTACCATTTCCACTCTGTGGGGAATTTCCAATGTGTGTTTGATAGTACTAAAGTGATGTTGTAACCATAATGGTCCACGAATTATGCAAGAAGCAAGGATTTCTTAGCATGACATCTTTTATTGGACCAACTGCATGGTGGAGATACAGTTAGACAAGCTTTCAAAGACTTGATGAAGAATGTCTTACATTCAGAAGCTTGTCTAACTCTATCTCAGCTATGCAGTTAGGCCAATAAAAGAATCATAGAAAATTTGGGTTTTAAGGGACCTTAGGAGGTCATCGAATCCAATCCCCCGCTCAAACCAGGACCATCCCCAACTGGATCATTCTAGCCAGGGCTTTAAAAAACTCCAAGGATGGAGATTCCACCACCTCCCTAAGTAACCTGTCACAGTGCTTCACCACCCTCCTAGTTAAAAAGTATTTCCTCATATCTCTGTTGCAAAAATGTTGCGGTTTGTTTCTCAGGAGGCGAAGAACTCTCAGACACACACTATTAGCAACACAAAAGGTATATTTGCAAATAGGGTTGGAGTGGAAACAAAAGACCACACTCTCCCGCCGAGGAAAACTCTCAGCTGGCTTTTATCCCTCTTCTCCTGGGCACGTGTGCAGAAACAGGAACTCTTACAACTTATTTCTGGTTCATACAAACATATATGTAAACATGTCGTTTCATACGTCCCATGTGCATTATAATTAACTACTTAAGTATGCGGGGCGGATAGGCATATATGCATTAGCTAATTACGCACGGTCAGAAAAGTCCCTAGGTCATCAAAAGTTGAAACCCTCCCCCTCTTCCAAGGAGACTGTTGAATTATAGCTCCTGTAATCTGCATGACAAAAAGCAGATAGAAACTGAAGGAATGTGAGGGTTGAGAGTGATTTAGTATAACAAAGAGATAGTAAGTTGAAGGAGAAGGAGGGAAATGTCCTTGGTGGTGTTTCTCCTTATCAGGTACGAGACACAAACTGTGTAGTTCTAACAACACTCTATTCATTATGCGTTTCTAATAATATTTCTAACATCTCTTTCCTAATATCCCTAAACTTCCCTTGCTGCAACTTAAGACCATTGCTTCTTATTCTGTCATCTGTCACCATTGAGAGTAGTCTGGCTCCATCCTCTTTGGAACCCCCCTTCAGGTAGTTGAAGGCTTCTATTAAATCCCCCCTGAATCTTCTGTTCTCCACTTTAAATAAACCCATTTCCCTCAGCCTGTCTTCATAAGTCATGTGCCTCAGTCACTGAAACATTTTTGTTGCCATCCACTGGACTCTCTCCAACTTATCCACATCCTTTCTGCAGTGTGGGGCCCAAAGCTAGACACAGAACTCCAGATGCGGCCTCAGCAGTGCAGAATAGAGTGGAATAATTCATAGTTTCATAGTTGGTAGGGTCGGAAGGGACTTGAGCAGATCATTAAGTCTGACCCCCTGCCATGGCAGGAAAGAGTACTGGGGTCAAACGACCCTGGCAAGGTGTTCATCTAGCCTCCTCTTAAAGACCCCCAGGGTAGAAGCCAGCACCACCTCTCTTGGAAGTTCATTCCAGATCCTAGCCACCCTGACAGTGAAGTAGCGCCTCCTGATATCTAGCCTAAACCTACCCTCTGCCAGCTTGTGACCGTTATTTCTAGTCAGTCCTGGTAGCACTTGGGGGAACAGGGACTCCCCCAGTGCCTGCTGGTCCCACCTAACTAGTTTGATAATTAGTTCCCTCAATCTGCCGGCAATGCTCTTACTAATGCATCCTAGTATGCCACTAGCCTTCTTGGCAACAAGGGCACACTGCTGACTCATATCCATCTTATTGTTCACTGTAACACCCAGGTCCTTTTCTGCAGAGCTGATGCCTAGACAGTCAGTCACCAGGCTGAGCAGTACACAGGACTGTTGCAACCTAAGTGCAAGACCTTGCACTTGTCCCAGTTGAACCTCATGAGATGCCTTTTGGCCCAATCCTCCAATTTGTCTAGGTCACTCTGATTCCTTGCCCTACCCTCCAGCATATCTAGTACTCCACCCAGCTTGGTCTCATCTGCAAACTTGCTGAGGGTGCACTCTATGCCATCTTCCAGATCGTTAATGAAGACAGTGAACAAAACCAGCCCCAGGACCAACCCCTGGGACACTCCATTTGATACCAGCTGCCAACTAGACATTGAGCCATTGATTACTACCTGTTGAGCCCACAATCCAGCCAGCTTTCTATCCATCTTACAGTCTATTCATTTAACCTATACTTCCTCAGCTTGCTTGCAAGAAAGCTGTGGGAGATGGTATTAAAAGCCTTGCTAACATCAAGGTATATTACGTCCACTGTGTGGCAGCTGAAAAGTATGTCTGTGTGATAAAGGTGCTTGCTGAAGTCTCTATGAAGATTAGACCAAGTGTTTTTCTGTATTTGTTTAGATATTAAGCTATAAGTTGTTGCTAAAATCCTAATTATAGTTTAAGATGTAGTGAGGCCTTGTATAAAGTACGGCCTAGTAAATTTAGCAAAGCCTAGAAGTAGTAAGGCCCTGTGGCACAGTTAAAATTACCTTATCAAAGGAATGCAAGGCTTGTACTGCTATTGGTCATTCAAAGGACAGTTGAAGTAAAAGGAATCTGAGTGGTCGTACGTTATTAGTGCCCATTCAGAAGCTATAAATTAGCTGGAAGATCTGGAAACCATTCAGAAGAAAGATACAGTTCTGTGAAAAAGATAAGTTATCTGTTGCCTGGATTAGTGGGCCCGTGGACCTCGAGGAGCCCAAGAACTGCATTCCAGGGTCCTTCCCAGTACCCCTCAGACAGCGTTGTTTGGGGACCCCTGACTTCGCTGAACTTTGTGGAAAGAGAAGCTTGCTGTGTATCAGGCATCAGAGGGACTGCCAATAAGTTGCCGACACAAATTGCTTTTGTCTGTCATCGTTTGTCTTATTACTACGCAAAGTTGTGTTTTTGTTAAGTCTGGTTAATGTTGGTTTTTCCTGCATCCTCATTAAAGTTTCTTTAAAATACAACCAGCTCTTCTGGAGTCCTTTTCCCCTCAGCCTGGCCTCCCAGGTGATCCTTCCCATCAGTTCCCTGTGGGAGTCAAAGTCTGATTTTCTGAAGTTCAAGGTCTTTACTCTGCTTCTCTCCTTTCTTCCTTTTGTCAGGATCCTGAACTCAATCATCTTAGAGTTGCTGCTGTCCAAGTTGCCACCCATGACTACATTCCCCACCAATTCCTCCTTGTTTGTGAACAGTAGGTTAAGAAAAGCATGGGCCCTAGTCATTCCCTCCAACACTTGCACCAGGAACTTGTCTCTAACACTCTCCAAAAACTTCCTGCATGGCTGTATTGCCCTCCCAGCAGAGATCAGGGTGATTGAAGTTCCCCATGAGAACCAGGGCCTGTGATATGAAAACTTCCACTTGATGTCTGAAGGAAGCATCATCTGCCTCATCCCCCTGGTCTGATGGTCTATAGAAGACCCCCTCCATAACATCACCCTTGTTGCTTTCCCCTCTGACCAGAACTCAGAGGGTTTCAACAGGCCTATCTCCAATTTCATACTGGAGCTCTAAGCAATCATATGGATCTTTTACACAAAATGCAACTCTTCCTCCTCTTCTCCCCTGCCTGTCCTTCCTGAACAGTTTGTATACATCCATGACAGTGCTCCAGTCATGTGAGCTATCCCAGCAAGTCCTTGTTATTCCAATCATGTCATGGTTCCTTGATTGTGCAATTCTTCCTGTTAGTTTCCCAGGCTCTGTGCATTTTTGTACAGACACCTGAGGTGACTACCCAATTGCCCTACTTTCTCAGGAAGAATGAGGCCTCCCCTGCTGCCCCCTCCTGCTTCCGCTTCCTCCAGCTCCCCCACTTACACACTTACCTCAGGGCTTTGTTCTCCATCCCCCTAAGAACCTAGTTTAAAGCCCTCCTCACCAGGTTAGTGAGCCTGTCTGCAAAGATGCTCTTCTCTCTGTCAGGTAGATTCCATCTCTCCCTAGCAATCCTTCATCTTGAAACAACATCCCATGGTTGAAGAGGCGAAACTCCTGCTGACAACACCACCTGCACAACCATGCATTGTTCTGCAGGATGTGCCTGTGTCTCCCCAGGCCCTTCCCCTTGACAGAAAGGATCAAGGAGAACACCACCTGTGCCCCTTTCCCTTCAACTGTTACCCCCAGAGCCCTGTCTTGATCTAGGCTCAGGGTCATCCCTGGCAGTATCACTGGTGCCCACATGGATAAGCAACATGGGGTAGTAGTCATAGGGTCAGATGAGTCTCAGTAATCCTTCTGTGACATCTCAGATCCGAGCTCCAGACAAGCACCTGATCTTCTGGGACAACAAGTTAGGCTGGCAGATGGATCCCTCTGTGCCCTGCAGAAGGGAGTCTTCAACCACTACCACCCATCACTTCCTCTTTGTGGCAGTGGTCTCAGTCCTCCCCACCTTGGGGATTCAATGCCTGGCCTCTTCCACCAATGGAATGTGCTCCTCCTCCTCTGTTGCTAGGGCTCCATATCTGTTCTCCAGGCAAAGCATTGCACATGGGGATGATTACTTCTTCTTGCTGCCAGAAGATACAAGCTTCCAGCTTCCACCTTCCTGATAGTTCATGCCCTTTTCCTTTTCTAGCACCACCTCCTCCTGTAGCTCTCTTGCCTTCTCTCTGAGGGACATGACCAGAAGATACCACTCACATTGCAGGCACTCCCCCACCTGGCTGACACTGGAAGGAATATGCAAGCCGCAGTCTGCACAGCACCAGACCAGGAGCTGGGTGGAGGCCTCTATTGTGTATGGTCCTGCCTGGACAGACACCTCACAGGTGGAAGCGGAGGAAGTGCTGGAAGTGGCAGTAGCTCTGGGATTGTGACATCCTCCAGCCATGTCTCTGGGTCTTCTAAGCTGCTGCCTCTCACTTCTTTCCTCCCTTTCCAAGCAGACCTTCCCTAGCAAACTCCTCCATAGCTCCTCCAAACTCCTCCATTTACTGTTCCTTGATCTGAATGATTCCCTTTTCCCTGCAACCTCTTTCCTCTTAGCAAGCTTACAGTGAAGGATTGTGAGAGAGATGTTTCCAAGCAAACTCCCTTTCACTCTGGACTCTAGTTAAACAAGGGGTTTAAGTCTTGGTCTAGCTGCCGAGTTCTAGCCACTAAAATAAAACTATGTAGGTTAGTCAGTCCTAATTCCATATAAAAAAAGAATCTTACCTTTCAGGCTCCCCACCAAAGAGAGGGGTGGCAAACTGGCCTGCAAACTAACTAGCAAACTGCTTGCAAACTGTCCTGCTAATCATAAAACTGTCCAAAGATACTACCCAAGGAATGTTTGTCTTTTGCAACTTATATTTTTGAAAACATTGGAATGAAAAAAAATCAGAAAACAGAAAATTAAAAATATTTGAAGAACATAAATCCTTTCCAAATAGTTCACATTGATTTTGTGTTTATTCATTTTATTTACTTTTATAATATACTAAAATATGAATAGTACTATTGTGTTTTATTTACTATTATATAATATATTTTCTAGTTCAATATTATTATTCCCAGTGTCATGTCTTGATATTATGGGATGCAGAAAATTCAACATTATCTAAAGGAAATATTATGATGGATGTAAATTTCAAGCTTCATAATTGTTTTTCTTTGAAAAATGTCTAAATTTTGGCTTTTTTACTCTGAACTGGAATGAAAAAAATAACATTTCTGAATGTCCCACATCACAGAAATTCTAGTGAGAATCCCTCAGAAACATGTTCTGTTCTGAACATATTCACAAATTCCTATCATTCAGAAAAAAATCCAATTACATGACTCTTTCATAGCAAATTAGCAGTAATTCTGTTGTCACATAATCAGAACTGTAATTAATCTAGATGTTAAGTATATATTTTAATCATTTTTGTTTGTTTCATGAATAATTAGGCTTGGGTTCAAAGCAGGGTATGAACAGCACCAAAAACTGAACAATGACTATCAGATAGCTTTGTCCATCATAGTAGCAATGCTTTTGGTCTAATAAAAATATTACAAAACAAATCCTGCTTCTCGCCCATTGTAGTCACCTGAGATTTTTGTCAAAGTTCTGACAAAGAAATGTTGTATGAACTCTGTGCCACTTTCTGTGGGAGAGGAGATAACACTTCACAATGGTGAACTCTTCCCATGCTCTTGATTGGTCAATCTACCTAAAACAAAAGGAACCCAAAAAGGCAATTGCTACATTCTTTCAGAGTTCCTCCTATTCAAGGGAGCTCTAGCACACACCACTGCACATACAGTTTCTCACCTCACATCTAATACACTAACACCAACATGGAGTTTGAGAATCCTTTAGCTAAATCCCCTCGAGTGCACTGAAAATCTACTTCCGCTTATCACCAGGGAGGGGAGGGTCCCATAAGTGTTTTTCTCTGTGTTGTATACTGAAGGAATTATTTGCATTTTGTACGACCACATGTTAATACAAACACAGGGAAATGTTTCTGACATTTCCAGTTCATCTTTCATGATCTTTTAAAGATTTAGGTGACTAACATGTTATAGTTTCACCTAGTGCAGAATTTGGTCAAACCTAAAATATTTTCTCCCAGTTTGCACATTCTCTTCTTTTACAGAAATGCACATATTACATTCCCTTAATGACAGTATCTTTCTGGTTCCGTTACATCTGGTTAAATCTGGCAGTGCTGTATGATGAAATTGCTAATACTGCCTATGCCAGAGTGGAAATGTCATTCTCAAGATGTCTTGGGCCACAGCTCTACCATAGAGGTCCAGAACAGTCTCTGTGAAAAAGATTGCATAGGCTTCAGTAAACTGGATTTATGCTGAAACTGAGCAAATGTGACTTTCTTCAGTAGTTTCACTGGCAGCAACTATTCTTTCTTTCCTTTCAAATGTCTAATTTGGCTTTACAGAGGGAGTTGTCATAATCCAATCTATGCATCTGTGTTTTAGCCAAGGACTCACTGTTTCATGCACAGAGATTTGTGCAATACTAAAGGGACTCCATTTGGATTGCAAGAACTTGGACCATTATTAGAAGAGCTGTGTGCTTGGTGCTACTGCTTGCAACCATGTGATACATGTGCATGCTCAGAGCTGTTATGAAATTCTCAAAGCACATGGAGCTTCTTGGCATCACTCTCCAAATCAAACCCACTACAACTTGTGTTACAGCCTGGAGAAACTTGCAGGTTCTTACAGTCACTAATGTACATTTAATAATAATGATGGTTTGCTGAATGTAGCAAGCATGGAGTGGGTCAAGGGCCAGGTAGTTGTAGTGAGTGGAATCAGGATTAAACATTACCCCCTTCTGTTGCCATTTGTGCAGTTTATCTTGTAATATAGCCATTCCTTGGAAGAACAAACATTACAGTACTAAACATAGGGGTGTGTTTGAACAACCATCCTCTCTCCACATCTCAGGAACCTGATGCCTTTATTTTAACAACTATCAGGGTCCTCAGAAACAAGATTTGCTTAACAATATCTGCTACTGGACTGATTTTACAGTTGAAAGACATATTAGACTAGTCTGAGGTACAAAATACCAGTTCAAGCTGGTATTTAGGCTGTGTCAGCTTCTTCTGCAGACTGATGGGAAGGCTTTTTATGCCTGAACAACAGTCTAACATTTCTTCCAACTATAAATTGGTCCAATAGAGGATACTCCAAACAAATCTTGCTTCTCAGCTATTCCTTGGACCAACAGCTACAGCATCACTATTACAACTCTGCCATAGCTGTACAGACATAGCTGTGGCAGCACTGAACACATGCAGTATGGCAGCAGAAGGATTTTTCTGATGATGTAGCTGTACCATTTCCCCAAACAATAGAGGCTTATTTGGTAGGAAGCTTCCTCCTTTTGTCATTGCTATGTCCAGACTGTTGGAGCCTGCTGGCCTAGTTACTTACGCTAGAGGGTGTGATCCTACTGACATAGATATGCCAATAATATTTAGTAGTCTATAGACCAAGCCTCAAACAGGTGGGCATGTTTATGTGCCATCCCTTATGCAGCCATAAATTTCATTCTAGACAAGCATGTGGCGGTCTTTTAAGAATCCCACTACTGAAATTAACCAAATATGTCACTTGGCTATTAATAGGGACTCATATCTCTACAATTATGCTGCCCATATGTCATTGTGTTTTAGCTTTCCAGAGAATTGTTTTGCTTAATTTTTCAAAGCTTTCAAAGCTTTCTTTTTCTCCAGGAAAGGACAGATGAGAAATATATTGCCTTCTCTGGAATTGTTGGTAGCTCCTATTAATGATCTGCGTAACCACAGACCAACTGACTGCCCTTTATTCCCTTTACATTTTCATTCAAATTGCTCTTGCTTTTGGGTATATTTGTCATCCTCTAATAAATTACATTCTTCAGTTTATTGCAAGTGAAAGTTCTACCCCTTGGCTTTCCGTAGGCACCCAGAGACCTTCTATAACAGGCCTTTTTAGCTAACAAAATATAAAGTAGGTAACAGCTTATGAGTTAATGTTTATATCTATGTATGTATGGGCATGTTGCTGGCACAAGGTGCCTGAGGGAGGCAACAATTGGGTTTGTTGCCTGGTGTGCGTCGCGCCAAATAAACACACTGGGGGGAGAATTTATTTGAGCTCAAGTAAAAGGCGCAGGGAGACTGTATAGTCTCAAATCCTGCGCACTTAGTCCTGCAACCATGTAATTTTTATACCTTGGTCAGTTTTCCACTAGTTGGACCCCCTCTTCCTCCCCTTTCCCTCCTCCCTTCTCTCTCCGAGCGGTGCCCTTGCATTCCACAGATAACAGTTTTAGCTC
>NW_017728906.1:81497178-81511222 GCF_001723895.1 Crocodylus porosus | reverse complement strand
GTACTCTGTCCCTGCCCCATACTCCAGGGAGACACTGGGCGTCCCCAGGTCCTACAGGGAGACACTGGGCGTCCCCAGGTCTAAACAGGCAATGCTCAGACTGCTGAGCTTATCCTACCTTGTCCGAGGGACCGGTTTCACACCGTTGCCCACGATCGCTTCTCCACTATGAGAGCACATTGCACCGTTGTGCCCTCCGGGGTCGATCAAACCACATCTCCGCTGAGGCCCCCAATGAAACCACCGGTGCGCGCTGGGCATCGGTTGTTGCCGCAAGTCGTTGACCTCAGGAGGGATCCAGGCAAGGCAAAATGTTAGCCTCGAGCCCCATGTTGGGCGCCAAAAACTGTTGCCAGCACAAGGTGCCCATGGGAGGCAACAACTGGGTTCATTGCCCGGTGTGCGTCGCGCCAAATAAACACACTGGGGGGAGAAGTAAACAGAGTTTATTTGAGCTCAAGTAAAAGGCGCAGGGAGACTGTATAGTCTCAAATCCTGCGCACTTAGTCCTGCAACCATGTAATTTTTATACCTTGGTCAGTTTTCCACTAGTTGGACCCCCTCTTCCTCCCCTTTCCCTCCTCCCTTCTCTCTCCGAGCGGTGCCCTTGCATTCCACAGATAACAGTTTTAGCTCTCCTGTTTTCCAGAAGGACAGGAGATTACAGGTGCCAGAGAAAGGTTTACAAAGGGTGGGCAAGGGGCAGTCCTGGCTCGTCTGAGCCCTGAGCAGAAGGACTTCATCGACACTTGTGGTCTTCCATCCCTCTGAGTTACCTAGGGTTATGCCCAGTGACACCAACAGGCACATACAGCTCTACCAGTGTATACATGTGTATACACACATACACACACACACACAATGATAAATCTGATTGACCATTTATCCATTCTTTGTAAAGATAAAGCATATCTGCCATGCAATTCCTAATGCTTGAAAGGATAAAATTCTTCACGTTTGCTTATTTCAATTTACTCCTAAAGATCACTTTTGCATCATTTCCTAAAATAAACAAGGATATTTCTAATTTAAAACTGCAGTTGCATCAAAAAGCAGGGACCCACAAAAATGGAGGTAAACCTAACTACAGAATCTTTTCCCCATAAACAGTGTCCTTCATCACCCTTCTCCTTCCTATTGCCCCTAAGCCACCAGGGAAAGTACTAGCCTAGCCTTGCCCCTCCATGAAAAATTAACCTTGGAGGAAACATAAATTCCTTAAGGTGCTCTGCTTTAGAGTGCTTTCCTCTAATACTTCACTTGACCAGGGTTAATTTTTTGCACAATCAGCCATTTTAAAGTGCTCTGTAGCTATGCATATGTGTTAAATCATGGCTGTAAAGCACTCTCAGGGGCCCAATCACACAAAAAGGTAACTTGTGTGAACACCCTAAGTATCTGCGACTATACGCTGATATTGGCATTATTTCACAATATATTTTATCCAACTTCAGAATTACTTCCACAAGAAAGAAAGGTGAAAATGACCCTCCTCCCTTTTGATGTGCCTTGAAGTCCCAGTAATCATCTGCTTTTCATCTGGTAATTGTGTCTACTACCCTGAGAATTTCTCTCAGCCCCTCCCCTTCTGCGGTTTTTCACTCGGCTGTGCCTGGCTTTCTGTGATCAAAGACCTGGTGAAGAATGGCTTGCATTTCAAACCTTGTCTAACTTTATCCCAACTGCATGAATATAAGATATCAGCTTGCCTGTCATTTAATTTCTGGACCATCACAGCTACAATATCACTCTTATGCTACCATGAATAATTTACAGAGGGACACACTATAGTCAGGGTAAGGGGGAGAGGGAAAAGTGTTAGCACATTTTATCTTGGATATTTCACTGGTACTTCAAGTAGAACAATGGACTGTCTTGCCTGTAGGATCCCAGGACAAAAGGCTTTGTGGGAGATCCGGGAAAGGGGAAATGCAAGATCTGTTTACATCATTTTTATTAAGGAACCAGCACTGTAAATTGAATTTTCCTGGTTAACCTTTTAAATTGCCCTTATGCAAGTTTCCAGATGCTTCTCTTAAGAATGTGCTTTTACACTCTTTTTGTAAATCATGTAGACATAGTATGCCCTTGACTCACTGTGAAGTTCTCACTATAGTACTTAGTACCTTCACATTGTCCTCAAACATTCAAAACCAGCTGGATAGGAAGAGGTCTGTGATGTGTTACTTTTAAACACTGACTGACTGGGCAGGACACAGAGGGTGTGTCCAAAACAAGTGCCCATGTGTATTTCCTTGGGGACTAGCAGAGGCATATATTTCTTCTGCTATTAGTTGTCCCCAGGAAACACACCTACATACATGCTGTGGTGCAGGGCAAATTGCCCCCAGGTAGGGTAGGGGAGGCTGAGGCTACACCTGGGCTGACCCCAGAAGACTTACCTGGGGTCCTAGGGGCCTCCTGGGACTGCAGCAGTGACCATCCAGGCACACAGAGCCTGGCAAATATGCAGTACAGAGAACAAAATTGTATATGAGTGAGTTTTGTGGCACCTTGAAAGCTTTTGAAATGCTGCAAGCATGCATGCACCCTTGTGTGGATCCACCCACAGATGGCAGAGGCAAATCCCTTTGTTTGGCAGATGATAAATTCAGGAAGCAAGCTTCTCAGTCTTACTGTGTTTTCAAATAGTTTTCCTGACATGTCCACTCCAGCTTTGTTCATATTTCTAGCATTGTCCAGGAGAAACACTTGAAAGTTTGGCCGTGCACAAAGTGTGTAGGGCACTTTTATGTGGTGGCAGCATCAGCTGCTGAACCCCACTTAAGAACCATTTAAGTAAACAGATGCAATGCTTCCAAAGTTTAAAAAGTTATGGAAAGGTGCCCTGAATCTAGCAAGGCTGAGAACCACTGTTCTAAAAACTAAAAGTGGTGTGCATGGACATTACTACTTATAAAGTTCACATAAAGGTGACCGGGGACATATCTACAGGTGCAGATTTACTGTGCAGTAATTGAAATTACAGCATGTAATTGCTGTAATGAAAGTACAGCATGTGCCTACATGTGCATCCTAGTACTATGCAGTAAATATGTTGACTTACACTGACGAGCATAAATTTGATACCTGCATCATACAGATATAAAAGTTGCACCCAATTAGTCACTGCCTAGTAATGCACATGTAGACACCTTACTGCACAGTAATAGTGTGTGTGCGTGAACTGATTTGGGATTAATTTTAGTCCCAAATCAGTGCACACACAGCGTCAATGCACTTTAATGCATGCACATGCAGACACTGACCTATTTCTGCTTACCATGCAGTAACTTACTGTACAGTAAATTTCAGTCTGCATAAATGCACATACAGACATGTCCAGGGCATGCTAATTGGAAGACAACTACAAAGGCCACTTTCTAAAAGTATCATCACCAGCCATTTCAATGATGTAAAAAAAAAAGCTTCATACTTCCATGTGCAGGATGCTCCTTTGTAGTATAAAGGGGACTTAAACTGGGTGCAAATTGCAATCTAAATGGCCTTTTTATAAATAAAATTCTGGCTCAGGATATTCATTTCCATTTAGCTAGAAAACTTTGAAGTTATTGACAGTTCTCAGCATCTTAATGTAATTTAAGTTGAAAAGTAGTTCCCCAGCTAATATTTTCAGTGCAGGTAAGATAACATGCTTGAGCTGCAATATATGCCAGAGAAACAGGCTGAATTGGAAACACTCGAGTGTTTGTTAGATGAAGTCCATATACTACATAATCCATCTTGGCAGACAAAATCCATTCATCTTTTGAAATATGTTGTATATCAACATGAGAAGGTTGTTTAGAAAAGTTCAGCTTGGTATTTTTGTAAAACCTTTGATAGTACAGGATCACTTTTGTTGTCACGGCAATGTCTTCTCCAATTAAACAAGGCACTTTCTATCTAGTACTATGTGCTAATGCTTTCTAGCAGCTTATGGTTTTATAAGGTCTGAACACCTCTGCCCTTTGAAATATGATGGTAGAAAGCTATTTCTATTTGTTTCCAGGAAAATATCTATGACTAAAAAGCTATACTGTGAATCCCCTTTTTTCTGTCTCTGCTGTCATTCACAATGCTTCTACTACCTTTTTTATTTTTGTAATATAGTACTCAGAATCATAAATAAATACAATTAGAGTTGGGACAGTTTTTAGTTTGTTTCATTTTTGTTGATAACTAGTTTATTCTTATATATGTAGCTTTAGCAGAATAAAAAAATGAAAAGTAACATTGGTTATATCAATATAGTCCATTTGGACATATCTAAAACAAAATGTTTCAATTCCTGTCACTAAATTCAGAGTGGAACTGAGGTGCCAGTCATACATGGGAGGATGTAGTGTCATGGTCATGACTCCCAAATGCTCTTAGTGTAGAATTTAAGAATATTAGTGATAATCCTAGGTTCAAATATGCTCTCTGGCTTATTCAGAGAAGTGATTTGAACAAAGAAAATGTCTAGGTTATAGGTTATTCTGTGATACATCCTTCTTGAGCTTTCCTCTAGAAACTTTTTGAAAATGTGCTTTCCCATCTCCTGGGTTGTGCTGCAATTAAGATTGGCAGTTCCAGGTAGGAAGCCTCTGGAGCTAGGAAAAGCATGCTTTCTGGCTCCACGTTCTTGCTGTACTTAAGTCAGCAACTCCATTCTGAACATAGAGCCACCAGGCAGCAAGGTGTCACAACAGTAAAGCCAGGGCACCTGGCTGCTCTAAGTGTGAACAGACATTGGGGAGTGGGGGACAGGGAAGAATACTAGAGGTTTGGAGGATGGAGATGGCTAGAGCAGCTGGGAGGTGTGCATTCTGCAGTTTGAAGGACTGAAAGTTGATTGTTTTATTTCCTGGGAGTTGTCTAACAATACCCTGAAATGACCTGGGCAAAACAGATCAAAGATACACCTCAGCTGGAGTGGCATAACTCTAAAAAATTTAGAGGGTACTTATGATGGTTTAACAACCCTTAACTAATTACTGCTCTCATTTTAAGTGTCTTTATGTCACTTTTAAGGAAACCTGTGAAAAAGCCCTTACAGGCTCTTACAGACAAAAGAAAAACAAATGTTGCCAAATGCAATACATTTGGAAAACTCTTAGAAAAGGAAATGTTTCAGCTGGGTGTCATACATAGGTTCCCTGTGCCATGTTCTGGCTGAAATGTTTTGAAACATTGCATTGTCTTCTAGCGGCAGCCAGGGTCACTAGAGTAGGCTGCAGAGACCCTTCTGCAGGGACAGGAAGGGAAAGTGAAGAGTTACTATTTAAATAAGTACTCTTTTAGATTGTTTCAGCCACTTCTTGATATTTCAAGGGCATTTGAAATGTTTCAATTGTTACATCTGTCCATAACCTTCAGGGAATTCCTTCACCCCTACATTCGCTCTGTAATCTAAAAAAATATGTAAGTAAACTGGAACTTCTTTAACACGAAACACTCACCCCAGTACAGACACCGAGTAGGAGATACAGGCCTAGATTCAAACTCCGACCACAAATAAGTCAGAGAAGTGATTTGAACCTGAGTCACCACAATTCCATGCGAGTGAACTAAGCACTGAGATTTTGTGAATGGTACCTAACAACACATTTATACAATGACCCTGGTAGTCCCTGGTTGAGAAGTTCCTGAGCCTGTTCCACCCATCCATTCCCTCTTGCCCATTGCAAGTCTGGGCACCTTGGGGCATCCTACTGCAAACGCTCTCCAGATCCTGTCTTCCAGTTTGCCTAAGAGTGACCACTGGGGATGACCTTCAGTTGGCTTCCCTAGTAAGTTTCCAGGTCTGAAGTATCCATATACAAGCAGATGATCCGAGTGTTGTTACAGATGCCACTTCTGAAGTGTAGACGTGCCAATTGTGACTGCTGTCCTTTAATATACAGACTTGTTTTTCTGATAAAAAATACCTGAAAACCACAATTTTTTTTATTTCCTAAAAAAAAAATCTAGTGTTTGGCTTGAGAGCTTTGGTTTTCCTCAAATAATTATTTTTCAGTTTTTTTAAAAACTGAGATATTTGCAGAGCCCTAGGACCAATATCCTCTCTGCATTACCATGTGGCATGATTACTATGGAACAAATAGCTACATAATAATAGTGCATATTCTTCATTTACAGAGCATCTTCTTGAAGAAGAATTGTCCCTTCCCCCATCAAAACCACATGAGAAGAGCTTATAGGAAATGCTATAAGAAAGAAATCCATTTTCCAGTATCTAAATATTTACCCAAGTTGTAGTTTTCAAGAGCAGATGCAGAATCAACAAATCCTTCTATTTCTTATTACCAGGGATCCTGGTTTTCTTTGATAAAAAAAAAAATCTCTCAATTTTTGGTTAAAAAAAGTAACCAGAAATCCACATTTGTCCATAATGAGAATGAAACACCACTGTATATATATATATACACATACACACACACACACACACACACACACACACACACACACATATATATACACAGAGAGAGCGAGCATATTACACTTATATCACATTAACTGTACTTAAAACACTAGAATCCAAGTGTTCAAGCAGTAAAACACATGCCATCATAGTGTAGCAAAGTTAGGACCTTTCTGGCAAGGAATATCTCCAGACTGTATTAGCTAGTGCATGCTGAGCAAAATGTAACTACTCCATGGAAGCAAAACAAGGAGATTCCACTGTGGTGGGGGACCTGGGACCAACAAACAGCTGCTTCTTGCTCACAGTTTCTGTAGTGCACCAGAGTCTTCAACAATTCCAGCGCTCAGGAAAAATTTTACTTAAATCAGGGGTTGGCAAAATATGGCCCATGGGCCAGATTCAGCCCTCGAACAGATTTGATTCAGCCCTTGGATGACTGCCAACTCATTAGATCTGTCCCATAGGTGGCCAGCAGCTCCGGCCACTGCATGCTGCCAAGTGAGCAGATGGAACTGGTTCCACCCAGCAGCATCAGCCTTTGATGCAGCAGCAGCAGCTGTGGAGCCAGGTGGGGCTTCCACCATAGTGGGCAGGCAGTGCATCAGCTGTGGACGCTGCCAGCAGGGTCAGGAGCCTGGGCACAGAACCAGTCAATGACATCAACAGCTCATACCACTGCCTTCCCAGTACAGTGGAATCTCCTGGCTGGCACCCTGACCCAGAACTTGGTGACCATGTCATCTGGGGACCCAGCCAGAAGCTATTCTGCTGCACTGGGTGGGTGGTGGTAGCGTCAGCTGTGAGCCTCCAGAACCTGCCGGCTGCACTCCCTGGGTGCTCATCCAGGTCCACAGCTGAGCTTTGGGATTCTTGGCAAACTTCAACTTTAGCCGGGTTCTGGAGGGAGGGTGGGAGGGAAAAGAGATGGAGAGACAGAAGAGCAGAGCAAAGCAAAGGAGGGAGGAGAGGAGAGACAGGATGAGACAAGACAAGATGGGGAGAGAGAGAGAGAGCAAGCTACAGAGAGACAGATAGATGTGGCCACCAACAGGTCCCCAAACCTCATTAAGTGGCCCTTCAGCCAAAATAATTGCCCACCCCTGACTTAGGTCATAGTTAGCATTATTGGGTGACTGCTAAAGAATCTTTCTAATACGTGCTAGGAGCAAAACAAAACAAGCTCTAGGTGTAATGTGCGACAAGGCTGTAAAAGTGTTCTTTTCTGAACGAGCACTTTTATTTTTATTTGGCAGAGTTTAAGTATGCCTATGCATGTCACCCTGAGAAAACAGACCATCACTAGGACAAAAAGGGTCTGTAGTCATGTTTAACACAGCTCAAAATTAAAGATCTAGACAACTGGGAGTTAGCTTTTACCTCAAGAGACTCAAGTCCAATGACACGTGTGCAAACTGGAGAAGTTACTTTTCTCTGGAAAACTAAAAGTGTGTTTTAAAAGAGAAATATGATGTCTACATTTTTTATTTCATTTGTTTTAAACTGAGTTGGGAAAAAGGATTTCTGTCATTTCTAGTCACTTGTTCACTGCTTTTTGTGGGGAGACAGGCAGAAAGTAAAAAACAGATTATTAACATGTGCCAAAGACTGAGAGAGTTAAACTGCTCTGATGGTTTTCTTGTTTGTTTCTCAGAAATTTCCATTGGGAATAAGCTTATATTAAGATAACTGGTGTTGACGATTAAGGAAAGTTAAGTGCACCTTTCACTGCATAGCATGTCTGCTCTGAATAAATTTCCTCCTATTTGCAACTGATAGGAAAAACATAAAATTCATGCTTCCTGTTTAAAAAGATTTTTTTATTGGCTGAAAGAAGTATGCCCTATTTGGTATTTAATTTGCTCACAGCCATGTGCTGTCTGCCTGATAGTAACTGTTAACTGTGTGATTGATTTAGGTATAAGAAAGGTCTCAAAGGAGAAGAATAATAGACAAATAGCTACACAAATACTCTAGAGGACAGAAAATAAACTTCCAAAAGGATTTTCACCAGCTGTTCTTAATTGTCCGCAAGAACTCAAGAGATGGGAAAGTGTGTCATAGAATCATAGAAAATGAGGGTTGGAAGAAACCTCAGGAGGTCATCCAGTCCAACCCCCTGCTCAAAGCAGGACCATCCCCAGCTAAATCATCCCAACCAAGACTTTGTCTAGCCAAGTCTTAAAAACCTCCAAGGGTGGAGATTCCACCACCTCTATGTTCCAGTGCTTTATTATCTCCTTGTGAAGAAATGTTTTCCTAATATGTAACCTAAACTTCCCCTGCTGCAACTTGAGACCATTGCTCCATCCTCTTTGGAACCCCACTTCAGGTAGTTGAAGGCTGCTATTAAATCCCCCCTTAGTCTTCTCTTCTCCACACCAAATAAGCCCAGTTCCCTCAGCCTCTCCTCAGAAGTCATGTGCCCCAGCCCCCTAACCATTTTTGTTGCCATCCACTGGACTCACTCCAATTTGTCCAGATCCTTTCTGTAGAGGAGGCCCCAAAATTGAACACAGTACTCCAGATATAGCTTCACCAGTGCTGAATAGAGGGGAATAATCACTTCCCTTGATCTGCTGGCAACACTCCTATCAGTGCAGCCCAGTATACCATTAGCCTTCTTGGCAACAGGGGCACACTGTTGACTTACATCCAGTTTATTGTCCACTGTAATCCTGCCTAGCCAATGAGTCCACAGCCTGTACCAGTGCATGGGACTCTTCTGTCCTAAGTGAAGGACTTTGTGCTTGTCCTTACTGATCCTCATGAGATTTCTTTTTGTTCAATCCTCCAATTTGTCTAGGTCTCACTGAATCCTAACCCTAATCTCCAGTGTATCTACTACTCCCCCCATGACAATGACATTAGTGACTGATCTACTGTAATATAAAACATTACATCCAGAAGGCAAATGCCAATTACTATTACATTTTAAAGCCCCACTGGACTACTGAATAAATCAGATTCACCATTTAATATTTATTTTAATGAATGCTCTATCATTTATCTCCAGGTGACTCTCAGCAGTCTCCTGGAGATTTATGTCTAACTCCTGGAGACTCTAGGGAAATCCTGGAGGGTTGGCAATCCTAACTCAGAGTGAGGACCTGCTCCATGATTTTTCCAGTGAATGAGGTGAAGCTAAGTGCTCTGTAGTTCCCCAGTTCCTCCTTCTTCCCTTTCTTAAAGATGGCCACTTTTCCAATATTTACCCTTTTCCAATCATCCAGGACCTCTCTCAATTGCCACATTTTTTCATAGATAATGGCCAGTGGCTCTGCAATCACTTTGGACAACTCCCCCAACACCTTCAGGTGCGTCCTGTCTGGCCCCATGGACTTGTATACATCCAACTTCTCCAAATAGTCCCTAACCTATTCTAATCTAATCTGGTGTCCTACACATGAAAAGTATTCCATGAAACTTCTTACATACACAAGAGAAGACTATTGTAGGGGCTTGTTTTATCTGAAAAAAATGGAAAAAGGTTGTTCTTATCTCATCATCATGCTAGAGGGAATTATAATGGACAGCTAGAGAAAAGGGTGCAAGATATATACAGAATTCAGATCACTTCTATTAATAATGACTTTTTAAACTGTATTATACAAATGTTAAAAACAAATGGTGGAAATTCAAAGGTATCTGACCCTCCCAGGGCCCAAGCATGAAATACTTGTTAGCAACAAAAAATACCATTTGACTGGAAACCAGAACACCCTCCCCAATACTCTTCATGGAGTTACACTTCCACCTGGTAAAGGCCTCCCTCAATGACCCAGAATGACACAAGCTGGTCCACGTTTTTTTGCAAAGTGTCCAAATTCAAATATGCCACACACCCAAACCAGGAAGCAGAAGACCTGGAAAGCATCATTGAAGCTAGCCCCTGTAAGGTTTTTCAGAGTCTCCATCTTGGCTTGGCCCAACAGAAAATTGGTCAGGCAGATCCCCTTGGGTGCTCAGTATGGAACAGAGAAAATGTACAGTCTCAGGGAAGTCCAAGTTCAGCAGGCCAAAGGAGGTGCTGAGGGCAGCAAAGAGCAACTGTGGCTGGAGGCAGTTCAGGAAGGCATGAAAATGAGTCCTGTCCACTTCCTCCTTGAAGAAAGGGCGGGCCACTACACCACTGCTAGGTCTAAGCAGTGTACAAAAGTGCCTGCAACCAAGGTTGCACACAACAGCCACCACTGGAGGTTGCCAGTTTTCTTGGAAATGGGTAGCTTGTACAGGATACGTCAGGCCAGCCACATGTACAATGTCTTCTGAGAAAGTATTGCAAAGCAGATCCCACCCACTGCTGTCATTGGGCACAGGGAGAAGCAGCAGACTGCTGAGCCTGCCACTCTCATAATTGTCCCCAGCTGGAGAAATGGGCAGCAATAAAGGGGGTCTGTCTAAAGAGCTGCTATTAGGGAGGGCTTGTTGTGTGAAGAGGTGGTCTTTTAGGGCAGCAGGCACATCCCCTGGGAGGGAAACTTTCACTTCAGCCAAGAGACACAGAGCAAAATGGACAGAGTGCAAGCCCAGCCAGTCAGCTGGGGCTTTAGCCAGAACTAGGTGGACTGATCTGAGTTGAAGTAAACCAGCTTGATGGTATGATGATCAGGATCCAACAGAAAAAGTTCCCAATCAAGGTTGAGATCCCCCACTCAAAGCAGAAAAGCAAAGGCCAGCTGTTTTCAGGGGAAGGGTTCCCCAGAAAAGAGTAGGCACTGAAGGGTTTTCAGGAAGAAGGCAGCTACCTACTCACCAGGTCAATTAAGATTTGACCTCCCTCACTGGTTGGCAAGTACAGGACAGCCAGCTGGAACCAGTGGCGCATGTTCCAGAAGAAGTACACAAGGAACTTCTGGAGCCTTTCAAGCAGAGTCATTGGCAGGTCCAGGATGGCAACCTGTGCTACAACAGCTTGTTGATGACCAGGACCAGATTGTTGATGACCAGGACACATCCCCAGCAAAAGAGACTAGGCAGGCACCAGCACTACTGTTGTAGTTATGCCTCAATCTCCACATTTGTAAGTCTCATGACACTCAGTCAGGGACTGGACATCACCCTTACTGCTCACAAAAAACAGTCACATCATGACATAAGTTGTCACTTTAACTAGGGAGCCAGCAGGTAGGGCTGTGGCCAGTGAGATGGTCAGCCCAGTCAGGTCAGTAGTTAGGGCATACAGAATTCGAGAGGACAACCTTGCCAGATGCCCCTGCACCCTGGAAATAGGGCATCTCTGTTCACTTATTAATAATGGCATATTAATAGCCTTCTTTTGCATGGACTAATTTCAAAAGTGTACATAAATTAAACAAATAAACAAACAAAAGAGCCAGGCTGAATGTTCCTAATCAGGGCTCCCTGGCCGGTGGTACCAATTATGAAGTGTTAACTGCAATCTGCCACCGACAGATGTGTTTGAAAGCTATTTTTTACCTACAGGCAGTGTCAGTGTTTGGATAATTCTGATGTTATCCTAAGAAGATTAGGAAACACACACAAATTTAAACTCTCTTCTCTAGTTCATATTTGAAGATGATGTACATTTGTAGGAGACTAACAATCCCACAAGTAATTTGGCCTGTGTTTTTAATTGAACATATGTGGTTTTTTAAAGGAAATAGTTTGTCACCAGAAATGAAAGCAACCTGGTGCCTCTGATCTTTTCAATGTCATTTCCAAAGGAGATCACCTTTACTTCACACTTTTTTTAGCAGCACCTTCAAAGCACCATTGTCTGAAAATTCAGAGACCCATGCATAGGTAATTATTTTGTATCCATCCAGAAATTAAGCTTAATATTCATTCATTTCTATTTCAACAGCATATAATACATGTCACAGAAACAATCTGATGCTTTGTTATTTTCAGGTTTTATGTAATTTCCTGAAGTGAAATAAACAATGCTCATTGAGTGATAGAAACAATGGCAATATGATACTACCAAGAATATTATCCTGTTACCTTTTCTATTCCTCAAGAATGAAAAATTATGCAGAATGCTTTAGAATTGGACTGGAATTCATTTCACTGCCCCTGTAAAAAAGCAGGGAGTCTCTGCAGAGACTGCGTCCAAAAGCTTGCCAAGAATTTTTTTCCAACTACTCAGCTGGTCTAATAAAAGATATGTCTACTCAAAGCACCTTGCCTGACAGCATCAATAAATATGATAAGCTATGCATTAAATAAAAAAACAGTGGCACTATGTCAAAATCAAGTCAGATATAGGTACTTTATACCCACAATATATTAATTTAATGCAAGTATTAGGGAAGGGAAAAACAGCACTTATGAAATCAAACGTACAAACAACAGGACTGTTTCAAAGAACAATGATGTTTCTCTTGAAGTCCATGGCAAATTTTCCATTTTATTTCATCATCTTTAGAGTTTGTGGCATATGTTAATAAGTAATACTACATTAAGGTTTTTAAGCTTCACACTGAATGAGGTAAATTGAAATAGAAGACATTAGACATTCATCATGACTGAATAACAATTACACTAGATTACTTGATTTTTGAGAGCTTGACTTCTTAAATTGAACATTTTATGAACACTAGAGAGTTTTGAATCGTATTTCCGTGGTTCATTATATGGGGAAAAATCTATTTCTTTTTAACTGAAGGTAAAAAAAAAAAGTTTTGCTTTAACAGAGAAGTTTCAAAGTTCCTGTTTGACTTGAAAAAATTATGAGCCTGCTTGTCATCTTTCCCCTCGGTATGTTTTTACCAGCTCCTTTTTCCACTCCAGCGTCTTACCAATATCCCAGGCTCAGGACTTCAATGTCATTTTTAGATCCTTTTCTTCGTGCATCACCAATTCAGTCTCCTGTTAGCAAGACTCTCAAGTATTGTATGTGAATCATCACATCACCACTGTTTCAATGAACATATGACAATGTAACCCACCTGAGGAAAATGTAACCCACCTTCACTGACTTAGATCTGAGTCATTTCAATGTTTTTTTTCTTTCCTTTCTTTATTTTTGTAAATGTCTTATTTTATTTCTGTATAACTGCCACGTAGCACTCTCACATTTATGTAACCTTGTAGTTTTGGCTTCTAATCAAAATGAAAGCTTTATATTTTCCCACACTTGTATTAAGCTGCACATGCGTATCTTGTAAGTTTCATTTCTTATCTATAAGTGTCATTCCTGCAGAAATGAAACTTATGTAGAAAATCTACCTAGTAACTATTATGTAAAAGAAGACTATCCTATCCCTGTATGCTTAGCTTATATCAGTTAGTGTCACAGAGGCAGTCCAACCAACATCTATAAAGAGGCATAGAGGCAAGAAGTAGCAGAGACGATGACTGAATGACCCTGCAGGCTTGATCACCCTGTAGCCAGTCCTCAGCCTCCCCGCCTGGGCGTATCCCAGCGAAAGCCAAGGCCTCGAAAATCCGACAATCAACAGCGATTCACTGCGTTACAGTTTTGTTATCCATCTTCCTGTTCATGAGCTGTTGACCAGCCCTAGGACTAACTAGTGAGTAGCCGCACCTATCCCACAAAGGGTGGAAAGCAAGGGCTTGCTAGTGATCCCTGTGGGCCAACAGACCCCCTTTGTATCCGGCATACTGTAACTGAAGAAACATCGGAGACTCCACCTCTTAACTGCCTCTCTT
>NW_017728906.1:81490340-81497078 GCF_001723895.1 Crocodylus porosus | reverse complement strand
TTGGCAGCCGCACCTAGCCCATTGGGTTAGAACGCAAGGGCTTACTCTGGAACCCCGTGAACCAACAGACATCCTACAAACTTATTATAGAAAACTAACAACTTACTCTAAGTCATCTACTTGCGCCAACTCGGCGAACCTCGAAGGCGGTCATAAAGCTACCTCCAATCCCGCCCCACAAGCCGCGTGCTCGCCCACTCCGTAAAGCCCGCGGCTCCCCAAGCGGTGCCGGAATCGCTACCCGGCATTCTGCTACAATTTTTTCCTTGTTTGCCAAGATTTTGCTTATTTTTATTTCCATACAGTCCATTTTCCTGGATCCTTGATTCTATCTGTCAGAGAACTAGATGGAGCATAGTTTTTAATATAATTAACTCCAGCTTTCCATTTGAGTGCCTACATCCAGAACTAGCTTGGTGTGCCTCAGCCTGGCACTGCCTTGAGCTTTATAAGTAGGGCCTTAATGATCCAGGCCATGAGAACTTCCTTGTTAATGACTGCACTTGCTAAACGGTTTTTGCATCCCTCAAGATTTAGTTTAAGATTAGATTTCTTTCAAAAAGCTGCAATATATTTCAGCACAAAGCTTTGGGCTTTAATAGGTGACTAGGGCCGGTTTATACAGGAAGTCACACAGGATGATGTAGGGAATTCATGGCCCCCTTTGTCTTAAAATTCAAAGAAATCCACATTTACTAGAAGTGAATCATGTAAATATCCCAAATCACTCTTTTGTATCTTTATGACTCAAAGTATTAAAAGATATCATGTAATTAAAATCTGTGAAATCAGAAGAGGGAATTCCACCAAAATTAATGTTCAAGGAACATATTCCATTTAATAAATAGCCTTTTTCAATGTCTGAAAAATACCACTCATTGTAAATAAGTAATTTATCTATATAGAAATGAATAATAAACCATGAATTAAATGAAGAGAGGGACACTTGTTAGATTATTCAACAACCTATAGACTAGTTTGAGTGAACACATTTTTCAAGAAAAAAGATGAGCACCTAACTATATACCCAAACAGTTGTCATATATGAACCAAACACATTTGATAATGAAGGCAGTAAAAAATTTTAAATGATTCTTACTGAAAGTATAGCAGCCTACTAGGGTTTTAGTTTCTGACTTTTTTACCCCAAAAATTATAACACAAAAATACAAAATGAAAGGTTACATTTTGAAAATTAGATTGTTAGAAAACAATCTATGGATTTCTTATAATAATAAAGGGCCCAATGCAAAACTATTGTGGGATAAAGGTAAGGGGGTGATATTTGCAACTGCTAAAGAAGTATTGGCAGAAATAAAAGTGTGAGAAAAACAAGGTATGAAATTTGTTGATTTATTACTGAGGTCCAACAAGAGATACAAGAAAAGACTGAAACATTTAATCAGTGGAAAAGTGAATCATGGATGTCAATGAAATGGTTTTAACACAGGAGAAAATGCCAAGAAATGACAGTAGAACAAGCAAGAAGAGAAGATAATGATTTGTATGAGAAACAGAACAGTGGTGAGGGTGAAAAAACTGATTTATAAGATGACTAAGAAATAATCTGCAAAGAAGAAAGATTTTTGATAATGATTTCCCCAACATTATTAGTGAAGGGAAATATAGGTTAACAGCCAATCCCAAAGAAATCTTGCATGGTTGGAAGAATTAGTTGAGAATTTATTTCATGAAGAATTTCACCTATCACACCCACTGACACTCAAAATGATAAGTTACTGCTAGGGAAATCAGGACCACACTAGGTACATTGAAAATTGGAAAGCAAAAGGCCGGATGCCCTACCAGTGGAAGTTTTCAAAGCATTAGGACGTGAAAGTGAACAATGTCTACTTTATTTGATTCAGAAAACTGTACAGGAAGAAAATATTCCAGATAAAAAGCAACAAGACATAACATCACCAAGCTTGAAATGGAAATGCAGAATTATAAAAATAAGTGATAAGCAGCTGATTCTCCCTTGAAATCCTACAAGAAAGATACTGCAAAAAAGAAAGCACTATATAAGGTCCTTGTAGATCTGAATGAAATACCTGACCAGATCCCAAGAAAAGGAAGGACCCTTGAGATACCATTTAGTCCAACACCATGCTTGAAGCAGAGTCTTCCTTGATAAGTTTACCTAACCTGCTTTTAAAAACTTCTAAGGATGGCAATTTTTCATCTTCTCTAAGTTGCCTGTTCCAATGCTTGACCACTTTAATTGTGAGAAAGTTCTTGTTAATATGAAATCTAAATTTCCCTTGCTGCAATTTAAGATCATTGCTCTCTGTCAACCCACAGAGACTGTTCCATCACCATCCTCTTTATAACCATCCTTTAGATTCAATTGTCTGTTCTCCAAACTAAATGATCTGTTATTTCAGCCTTTCTTTCCAAGGCAATATGGAGGTGTTCATTTCTACAGATATTTCATTTCTACAGATAATTTCTCTGAAATTCTTAGCAGTAGAAAAATAGCCTGGGAGTTGGTTCCAGTATCCTGGCTGTAGAGCTTCACAGGTGAGCCTACCAGATAGGGGGCACTAGATGGGTGTTCCCTGGGTCACCCCCTCCCTTAGGGGAGCCCATTAATTGACTGTATGCCTTCTACCCTGCCTGGGAAGGGGGCAAGCTGCCAATTGTCAGCTACTGAAAAGTGGCTGCTACAGACAGTCCCAGGAGGGTTCTGCCCTGGGAGAAGGCACCCCTCACTCCCTGCCAATGAACTGATTGATGGGGGGGAGAACGGGTGAAGGGACACTCTTCTGGGGTGGGAATTGCCCCTGCTTTTTGCACCTCTGGACTGACCAAAAGCAGTGCAGGCTGAAGCAGGGGCATTCTGCCATGGTGTCAAGGCTGAGGCAACCTTGCTGCAGTGGCATGAGAGCCTGCCTTACTCTGCACTGCTCAAGTCAGCTTGCAGCAGTGTGGGTGCATCCTGGCATGATGGCAAAGCTCAAATCAGCCTTGTGACTGTAGCACAGCAGCCAGCCTCACCTTGCAAAGGGAGCCCAAGCTGGGGGGTTTCCTCTACAAGAGAATTTCCCCCTTTCCTGACAATCAGCTGACTGGCAGAGGGGAAGGAAACTTTTCAGGGCTGACCGACAGCTTACCCCTGGGTAGGCTATCAGGGAAGTAGGAGGGCAGAAAGGAGACCAAAGGACAGTGGGATATAAGGTGTCCTTCCCACCTGAGAGAAGTGTACAGCTGTTGAAATCTGATAAGGAGGAAGATCTTCCTCATAGATACCCAAAACAACTTCTTACAGAAGAGCCTGAAAGGATTTTCTCCTGGCCCAAATGTAACACCTGTTCATGGTCTAAGCTAGGGGTTCCCTAATTGTGAGATGCATGCCCCGGGGGGTATGCAAGACTTCTCAGGGGGGCAGATACACAGAAAAAGTGGCAGGTTTAATTTTCATAATAATAAGAATTGGTATTTAATGGGTTAAAATATAACACATATACTGGGAGGGGTATGCAGGCATCTGGTAAATCTGGAAGGGAGAATGCAATAAGAAAATGTGCAGGAACCTCTGGTCTAAGTCATGTTTTCCAGACTTCTAATCATTTCTGTTACTCTCAGCTGGATTCTTTCTAATTTGTCCACATCTCTCTTAAAGTGTGATGGCTAAAACGGGACAGAGTATTTCAGATGAGACCTCATCAGTGCCAAAGACAGTGGAGGCACCACTTCACTGAACTTGCAAGTAATACTCCAGTTAATACAAGGCAGTAGGCAATTGAAGATTTTTTGTAAGAGCACACTGTTAGCTCCTATTCTTTCTGCTCATAGCTTACTACAACCTTAAGTCTTTTTCTGCAGTACTACAACCAACATTTTCCAGATTGCATCTTTGTATCTATATCTCTTTTGTACCAAGTGCAGAACTTTACACTTAATCTTATTGAATTTTATTCAATGATTTTTGGACAATTTCTCCAATTTATCAAGCTCATTCTGAATCCTAACCTACCCTCCACTCAAATTGGTCTCATCTATAAATGTTCATCTGTAAATTTGAAAAAAAAAGGGTTGAATGTGCACTAGGCTAAGAGGAAGAACCAAGAGGGCTAGGTCAAATAAAGGAATATATTAAAATAAAAAATAAATCAGCAGCCCTCATCAATGCTAAAGCAAGGTGTAAAAGATGGATTTAAACTAGAGGTGGGCAAAATATGGCCTGCAGGCCAGACCTGACCCACCAGTTACTTTCATCCAGCCCTCAGCACTCATCACCTAATGGTACCCTGGCCCAGTACTTCCACTCATGAGGGTGGGAACCAGGCACATATACACCCCCCACCCCTGCCAACATACCTATTGCACCTCACTCCCACCCTTGCAGGTGGAAAGGCTTGGCCCAGCCCGCATGCAGCTTCCAGACAGGGCTGCTGCTGCCACTGCTGCATCCACTGGGGGACCTGCTCAGCTTCCCAGCATCCCACTAGCTCCAGGCAGCAGGTAGGGAAGTGGCAGAGGCAGGGGTGAGGGAGTGTGGCAGGGCACTGTTTGTGCCTGCCACTTTAAGACTTAAGCCAAGCAGCCAGCAGGTGCCTGACTGTGGCAGCCATTTTATATTTAGGGCTGCCTACATAAATAAATCAATTCCCTGTTGGCAGGCCAGGCAGCAACATTGCCTGGCTGCTGGTATCATCCTGGAGGTAAGGGAGGAGCTGTAGGGGATGGCTAGGAGGCTCCTGGTCCTGGGCATGACCTAAAACTGCACCCTGCCAGGAGTGGGTGGCCTGGTGGGGCTCTCAGTGGCATGGGAGCCCCTAGGAAATGCCAGGCCAGTTACCACCCCGGTGAAAGGAGGGTCAGGGTGCTTTAACTCCAGTTCCCACAACCGGATGGCTCGTCTGCTACTAGGGCCAAGAGGGCAGACCCCAGGGTAGGGAGTGGGGCTAAAGAGTCAGACCTGATTGAGAGAGTACCCTCAACTGGTCAATGCTAGAGCCAAGACCAGGATGGTCAAAAGGGCCAGGGGCCCACTGCGAGGGATGCCCAGAGTTAAGACAGCCTGGGGTTTCCAACTGGCCTTGGAAGTGAGGCCAGGACCTATATGGCCAAAGGTCTGGGGGGGACCACACCCGACAGGGGAAAATAGTTTCAGGGAGCTAGATAGCCTAAATGAAGGCAGAGTAGGCCACCTGAATGGAGGAATCTTGGAGGGGTCCTGATAGGAGGATTCTGGGGCCCACTGTGGGGCCAGTGAGTAACAGGTAGATGCCATCTGCAAGGCATCAGCTGTGATGTAGGGAAGGTACGGAGCCACAGATGGCATCCCCTGGCATCAGGGCAAGAAAATGGGTAGCCTCCCTCCTAATTAAGATCATTAATTAGATAACAAGGCATGGCAGGTGAGAAGGTGGGCGGTTGGCCCAGAAACAGGTGGGTGGGGCATTGGCATATCGGCCCTGAGAAGGCCCCCTGTTATAGGGAGATATAGCTGGGCAGGAGTATGGGGCTAGGCCTGGTGGCAGCTTGGAGCCCATATCCAGGGGAGGGGCAGCAGCACAGAGCTCAAGTGGGCAGGGTGTGTGTGTGAGGGATGGTGGCAGGGGTGGAGACCCCCCACACTTTCCCATGGTTCACAACTCCTGCAGGCGGTGGCAGAGGCAGCAGCAGCAGACAAGGGAACTCAGGGCACTCATGCTCAGTGCAGGCACTGCTGCCTGGTGGCACACAGCTCTGCCCAGTGCTGCACACTATGGTGAGGAGCGCAGCCCAGCCAGGCTGCCTCCATCACTGGGGCTCCCTGCCATGTACATGCAAGTCCTGCACTCACACACCACTGGAGAGAAGCTCCACACAGTGGAGCCATGCCTTTCCTGGCCCCTGCCACACACATCCTGGGACTCCACTGGAAGTGGAGAGGAACCCTGGCCCCTGCTTCCCCACAGGGTCCTGAGACTTACATGGCAGGGAGCAGTGAAGGCAGTCATCTCCAGCATGTGGAGCTTCCCTCCAGTGATGCAAAAGTGTGGGAGTTGCATGTGCACAGCAGGGAGCCATGGCAATTGAGGAAGCCCTGCTGTTGGCCACAATATGCAGTGCTGGCTGGAGCCATGAATTGCTGATTGGCAGCACCTGCACCAGGTACAAGCAGCATGATCACCACTGCCTCTGCTGCTGCTGCCACCTGTAGGGGCTGTACACCATGGCAGGGGGAAGTGTGGGGGAGTCCACACACCCCTTCACACCCTCCTTCACACCCCACAAATGCCACACACCCACACCCTGCCCGTAAAACCCTCCACATATACACCCCCAACATACACTATTGTCCCCACACACATAGCCATGCTGCCTCACAGACCCCCCCACACTCCCAACACCCCACCTTACACACACACACACACACACACTATACAAGACTAAGACTTTATTTTTGAGTTATTATGCAAATTACTTCTATATACAGTATGCAAACACAGATCATGACAGAAATACTTTTTTGTAATAAAATTAAATGATGTGGACATTGGAGTCAGAAGTGGACTGGCCAAGTTCGCCAATGACACCAAACTTTGGGGCAAAGCATCCACGCCAGAAGATAGGAGGGTGATCCAGGCTGACCTGAACAGGCTCAGCAAATGGGCGGATGAGAACTTGATGGTGTTTAACACCAAAAAATGCAAGGTTCTCCACCTTGGGAGGAAAAACCTGCAGCTTCCTTATAGGCTCGGCAGTGCTACGTTGGATAGCACTACAGACGAAAGAGACTTGGGG
>NW_017728906.1:81459983-81489797 GCF_001723895.1 Crocodylus porosus | reverse complement strand
ACACCTTCAAGAGTAAATTGGATGCTTATCTTGCTGGGATCCTATGACCCCAGCTGACTTCCTGCCCTTTGGGCAGGAGGCTGGACTCAATGATCTCCCGAGGTCCCTTCCAGCCCTGATGTCTATGAAATCTATGAAGATGGCACAGCAGTCACCCAGGGGAAGGGGTGCAATTGGGGCTGAAAAGGGGAAATTGAGGTGGTAAGGGAATGATCCAGGAGTGGAGGGGGCACTTTAGGAATTTCAGGGAAGAAGGGGCAGTAGCCCAGTAGCTACCTGCTCTCCCTTCCCCACCCGTCCAACCTCCAAATGTTCCCTTTTCCCCATACCCCATTCCCCTCAGCTCCCCTGCCCTTTTCCTTCCTTTTTCCCTCCCTTTCCACCTTCCTGTTGCCCAGTTGTACCTACCTGACAGTCCAGAGGCAGAGAGTCTTGGATGATAGCTAGTCCATCTGGAAGCACTGCCTCCTAGGATTCTAATAGATGCTTCTCAAGCAAATCCTGGGACATCATTCTCCCATTGTACTTGGCTTTGGTGAGGCCAGAGGTGGAGTACTGCTTCCAGTTTTGGTCTCCACAATTCAAAAAGGATGTGGAGAAGCTTGAGCGAGTCCAGAGAAGAGCCACGCGCATGATCAGAGGTCAGAAAAACAGAACTTTAGGATGACAGGCTGAGAGCCATGGGGCTCTTTACCCTGGAAAAGCGCAGGCTCAGGGGTGATCTGATGGCCACCTATAAGTTTATTGAGGTAACCACCAGTATCTGAGGGAACGTTTGTTTACCAGAGTGCCCCAAGGGATGATAAGGTCGAGTTTTATAAACTACTACAAAACCGTTTCAGGCTGGACATAAGGAAGAATTTCTTTACTGTCCGAGCCCCCAAGGTCTAGAATAGCCTGCCATCAGAGATGGTTCAAGCACCTACATTGAACACATTCAAGAGCAAATTAGATGCTTATCTTGCTGGGATCCTATGACCCCAGCTGACTTCGTGCCCTTCAGGTGGGGGGCTGGACTTGATGACCTGTTTTTTCTGGTTCTAATGTAGCAAACCCCCACTCCCAAATGGAGTATTTCCAATGGGGAAGGGAGAGGGACTTCTGGTGGCAAAGGTTAGGAGTTAGGGGTGGGACTTCATGGTCCCAAGATGGCAACCAGGGGGAAGGGTACCTGTCAAGGGGCAGGGCTACCCATGCAGCCCTTGATAGCTCACCAAAGTTCATTAAGCAGCCCTCCAGCCAAAATAACTGCCCACCCATGATTTAAACAGACATCCAGCCCTGTAGAAATATAGGCCTGAAGAAGAACAAGCAGCAGCGATTAACAGGTATCATAGAGAAAGAGAGAGAGAATCAGAATTACTACACCAAACCACATTTCCATAATAAATCTACACCCACTACATCAAAACATTATTATGCAAGACATCTTTAAAAAAAATGGCAATATTTCGATGTTCTTCATTTTTCTGCTAATTTAATCTCTTATCCTATTATGTTACAATTAGTTTATTTTTGTGAGTGTACACCGTTTTGGCTTCCATATTTTTAATTAACTAAATCAGACAGTTAATATAGTATTTTATAAAAGCCATTATAACTGAAAAATGTTTCTTTTGCACTGGCCTGGGATGGAAGAGACTTGGACTCAAAGTCCAATCTCTGCCAGAGAAATTCAGTGAAATTGTAACCCCAGCATTCTGACTCCCTGTATGGATGCTTATAGATCATTCTACCACCAGGAGAGTGTACAAAGTATTTAGTGTGCTGTACATTCATGTCTTCACTTGCTGTGCACTTTTTTCCCTAGGTAGAGAAGCCTTAATTACTTAGGGACTCACTACCTCACCTGTACAGGCAGTCCTCGACTTAAAACATTTTGAGTTACTTTTCACACTTACAACATTTATAACTTGACACCCTGTTTCAACTTTATGATGTCAGTTTTGACTTTACAGTGCTTGATCTGATGTGACACCATGCCAGTGAACAAGTTCGCTGCATCACTCGTCTCCCTGGAGGACATTTGTCCAAACTTCCTTGGACACTTTCTTTAAGAAAGCAGACAAGACTCCAGAAAAACCTGCAGCCAAGAACCCTTCAAAAAGGCCAATGAAGAGCCTTTCAAAAATTCCAGTAAAGTCACCTCAAAGAAGTCCTTCCAAATCAATATGATTTCTATTTACTATATTAATACATTAATGCAGTTATATAATTCATCTATAATTGATCAAGTACAAAATTCTAGGGTATTTTTGGTGAAAATAAGGTATTGGTCTTTGGTTCAGGAACCAATCCCCCATTTATAACTTTGTTTCTTATGAGAAAATGGATTCCGAGTTGCAACATTTCAATTTAAGACGTGGTTTTCAGGAACCTATTGTGTCGTAAGTCCAAGGACTGCCTGTATAGGACTTCTCTGTCCCATTATTCCCCTTTGCATAGCAAGGTCTTCAGGACAGGAAACATTTCTTATTATATCTGTTCAGCATACAGCAAAAGGAGGCCCAGATTTGAACTGGGATGTTTCAATGCCACTTTAATGCAAATAATAACAGATACTTTGTTATTACTATTATTACTATTATTATTATTCCCAGTTTTCTCTTCAAAAAGGTAAGACTCTGCTCTGCCCCTACCACAGATGCATGCTTCTTTTTCATGTGGTCATATCTAGTATTTGTGTTTTTTCTAGGTGTAGATAACTGTACAAAGATGCCATGAAGCAGCCATTTAAACCTTTAAAAAGATAGAGGCTGACCTTTGTCTTGGAGATCTTGTGTGTGCTGGCATTTTTACTTGGGTGGTTTAATACTGAGAAAGTCCAGAAACAAAGATGGTTTTAAAGTGAAATATGAACCAATAGGAGGGCCTGTAATTGGCAATTACAGATCCCTGGCAGTTGTGAGAATGCAGCCTTTTTCATGACAAGAGCCTAAGAACTTGTCGCGGGGCACTGAAGTGCCTGCTCCTATAGAAGGACAGGTATTGGCTGCCGGGGCAACCACAGGGGTCAGCTGACCAGGAAGGGGCAGGGCCTGGCATATATAAACCAACCAGGCTGAGACCAGAGGCAGTTCCCCTCTGGCAGCTGAAGAAGTTGGAGCTCTGGTGAAGCAGATAGTGCAGAGAAGCCCGATGGTCTGAAACAGCTCCTGTGTGAGGAGACCGGGTGGAGGAAGCCCCGGGTAGGGATTTGGGAGGATAAACAACCATGGCTTAGAGTTTATGTTTTAGCCTGGAGGCTCCATTTGAGTTAGTCGGTTGGCTCAAGTTATTCTGTTTTGTTTGTTGTTAAACTGGAGGACTGGGTGAGGCTGTAGGGGTTGGAGGAGGCCTCATGGGAACTCCCCAGTAGCATGGGGTTTCCTGGTGCCGGAGAGGGCACAACAGTTTGGGGGCCAGGCACGGCTAAGGCCACCTAAGCCCCAATCAAGGGGTGAAGCCCCAGAGAGGGCGAGTGCACAGAGAGAGAAGCCTGAGAGGGCGAGCAGGCCAAGAGAAGCCCAAGGAGGGCGCAAGACCCAGATGGGGGTCTGGGGGCCAGGCACGGCTATGGCCACCTGAGCCTCAATTGCAGGGATCACGAGGCAAGGCCCCAGTGAGGGCGTGAGTGCAAGCCGAGCCCCGGAGAGGGCGAGCATACAGAGGCGAACCCAGAGGAAGTCCACAAGGATGCGGGCTATAGAAATTGACTCAACAATGTCCAGTATATCTGAGAGGTTTGGGGCGTGGTATAAGGGGTGGTAGGACCCACGCATAGCCCATAAGGCTGGGTGCAACAAAGATCAAGCTATACAGAGCAGGGGCCAGGATAAATAAGAACACCGTGTCTAAGGGGACAAAAAGGCAGCCTCCCTTATAATACTTTTGATCATCAAAGACGTGGTGGGCAAGAACGAGGGTGCTTGATCACCAAATTGGCACAGTAGGGGGCACCAGGACAGATCACAGCCACTCCTAGGACCCCACACCGTGACAGAACTAAAGAGAATTGCAGGTATAAGGGGCTGAACAGAAGCAAAACAGAAGATGACAGCCAGAGGGGGAAATAAAAGGAGCAGCAAGGTAGAAGTCTTCAGTTGAAAAAAACCCTATTTGCCCCCAGCTGTGAGTCTGCATTTGTAAAAATTATAACCTTGTAGAACATAATAGGAAGTTTCTTCACATTGGCATTCTGAAAAATATTGCTTTCAATGTATGACTGCACCTAAAATTCCTGTCAGTTGTTTGCAAGCAAATGATAAAAAATCAAAATAAAAAAGCAATAGTTATGATTCTACACTGTGCTGTGCTGAACCTCCTCCCATCCATGGTTCAAGTTACTTACCCACAGCAAGTTGTCCCACTGAGCTGAGTATTACCCAACAGCTGAGGTTTTTAGACTTGCCTAAATTCCAATTTGAATTAATGGCAACTAGGAACAGGCAGAATCCTGTTTCACATTACATGCCCAAATGGCATTTACTCAGGCATATAACTGCCATTCTTAACACTTGTACACAGTTTGTGATGCTACTGCATGGGCTGCATGGACACAAAGTTTCTGATCATACATAACATAGGCTGCACTCAGCCACAAAATGTCTAGCTTATTCTCTTCCTCCTGACCCCTGACATCTCCCTGTCTTTGCTCCCCAGGTGGCCAGCTTCAAAAGAAGACCTGGAAAAGCAAATAGATAATGCCTACTCTGTGGCATAGCGGTTGGAGCACTGTGCTAAGAAGTCAAAAATATACACATTCAACACCTATCCAGATGAGGAGAACCTAGATAGTAGGGGTGTGTGAAGTGGGCCCTATTTGATTCGGATTCAGATTTGGCCTAAATCAAGGACAGTGATTCAATTTGTTGATTCCCATCATTGTCCCTAACTTGATTCAGCCAAATCTGAATCTGAAGATTCAATGCTGATTCAGAGAATCAGTGATTTGGACATAGACACAGCTTTAAAAGTTTTTTCTACATACCTTGAGGTAGCAGGCACAGCTTGTGAATGCTGCAATACTGTGGCGCATGGAGCGTACAACAGGAGTGGGGGGGGCCTCCACACGCTCAGCAGCTAACTCAGAAGTGGACCAGAAGTATTTCTGGTCCACTTCTGGGTCTGCCAGGAAGCACACCTTCCCCCCACACACACACCTACCCAGCTCAGGGGTGGAGGGGGAAGGGGTATGTAGCAGTGAAGGTTAAAGTGCAGAGGTACCTGGGGAGTCAGATATCTCGCAGGTTGTATTGTGTCAGAATCCCACTGTCTTGATTGAGTCCATCAGTTTCTGTACCTAGGAGGTTGATGAAGTGCAGTTCATAGGCTCATCTGTAAAAAGTGTGTATGTGAGATCATCTTCCAGGTCAAAATGATCCCAGACCACACTACCCACTCACTTCTGGGGTGTGGGGGCATGTGTGGATACTGCCTTTTCCTCCTCAGCAGGCAGAGGCACAGTAACAGTGGACTCAGCTGAGCCACTTGCCTCCGTGACCTCTACCTCAGCCTCTTCTGAAGTGCCTTCTGGGAAAAGAGACCTGGCTGTAGAGGAACCTTGAGGGGTGTGGAGCACAAACTCAGCTGATTCCCCCTCCTTCCCCAGAATTCCCCTTGCTATGGCACTCAGATCCAGATCCAGCTCTTCCTCTGGCACTGGAAGGCTCAGCATGGGAAGTGAAATGGGGGTGGAGAAGATTGTCATGCTGGTGCTGTTGCCTGTTGTCATGGTGGTGTTGTGGGGGAGAGGTTATGGCTGGTGCTCTTGGAGGGGATGCAGGCTTAGGCACAGGCAGTGGCTCTGACACTGTTCCACTCTCCTTGCTGCCTGTAGAACTAGTTGAAGCCTAATGCCTGCTTGTTGTAGCAAAGAGGCTGCTTCTCAGTTTGGGGGTGGGGGGAACTTACAACTCTCCCTCTACTCCCTTTTCTGCCCCTCCCTGAAGGCTTGATAGCTGCCTTTCCAGCATGCTTCATGGTGTGTTTCATACTGTCTCTGCCTTAGTGTGCTGGAAAATCTATCTTCTTCTGTAATGTAATCTGATTTATGTAATATATATAAATAATTGTATATGTATGTGTATGTATGTAATGTATGTATGTATTTATGTAATAAATAAAATAAAAATATATAAATGTATGTGTTCCTGTATAAATTCTATACTATAATATGCAATATATGCTGTGCTTCCCTGCACAGTGAATGGAATGCACACTGTGAGAGAGAGCACAGATTTGAAAAAAAATCAGAATAGACTAACAAAAAGGATTTTGGGGAAGGAATAAATTGAAAGGAATCAATGAATATAATAATAAAATAAAGCAATATAGAAAGCAAAAGGTATCCATGAATCCCACTTACTAGGCTAGCAAGTAGGAAATGAATGATAGCCTTTGTTGTCTAATGTTGATGAGCTGCTGGAAAACACAGCTCAATAACTGACCCCAAGGCAGAAAGCAGCTCAGTTCAAACAATGCTGCTTTTTATATTGTTTTTCCATCCTTCCCCCAGAGTGCTGAGATTGGAAGGGACCTCAGGGAAGGATCACAGTCACTGACCAGCTTCACAGTTAATATCAGAGCAGTCCTTCCCCACTCTTCTCCCTCCCTCTCCTTACTTTCTGTTTCCCTGCAAGCAAGCCCAGCTTCAGCTTTGAAACTCAATGTTTCCAAAGTTTCAAAATGTTTCAACTGCCCTCGTTTTGTTTCGAGGATGTTTCAAAGTCCTTCATTTCATTTCAATTTTGCTGTTTCAAGCTCAAAACAAGTTGAAAAAGCATCAAAACAAAATAGCCCACGAAATTTTGCACAGCCTACTGCACAGCACACTTCCACCTTGATTTCAGTAGGTCCCTACCTATGTCATCCTGTTGCTCATCTAGAACACACTGTCCTGAGCTCTTAATCAAGATTTGATGTTCTAAGACTGGCTAGTTTGTTCAAGAAGTTTCTCTTTCTTGTGACCCAGTTCAGACTTTTACACTACTTTTTTTAGCCTCACTTATGATAATGTGGCCTAACTTAAAGATGACACCAGTAAAGCTACTTAAATGCAAGCTAAAAGTATTCTAGCTCAACAGAAAGGTCTACAAAGTGCCAAAAGTGAAAAAGAATTCTGCCCTAAATGCCCATATCTCTTAGGCCTCCTGATACATGTCACATTTAAGACTTGCTTAAGAAGCTAATTGCACCTTAAACAGTAATCCAGCTTCACGTGCAAAACAGCAGGGATTTCCCATGGGAAAATGGAGAAAACCACAGATTTTACCCTTTACCAGAAGAAAACATGGATTTCTCATTTTAATGGAGAAACCCATGGATTTTTCAGTTTTACAAAGAGTTCTCTACAAGCTGACAGAGTTCCAACCTGCAAAAGACTGGGAGGGAGCAGGAGAAGAGCAGTCAGGCAGGAGGTGCCAAGTGCATATATACAAACATGGCAACTAGGCAGCCTGGAGAGCAGCTCCCACAGGTAAGTGTGGGAGAGGGGGATTAAGGGCCCCAGAGGGAGGGAGAGAGGAAGTTGGGCAGGACTAGGGCTGGGGCTGGGGCTGGGGCTAAAATTGGGGCTGCTACCCAGCCAGGTGGTGCATGGTGCTTGGGGCCCAGGGCCACAATGCCTTGGTGGGGATCAGGATGGAGCCACATCTCCAGGGCAACATGGACCTCAGAGCAGCATGGAGATCCCCATGAAGTGCTGTTCCCTGTAGTCCCAGGTCTCACCCATTGATCTGCAGAGGCCCAGGGTAGGGCAGCAGGGTGGAAAGCCCAAGCCTGCAGTGTGCAGCTTGCACCCAACCCTACCCCCATCCTATGCACAGACCTGGGGGGCATGGGTCCCCCTTACCCCTGGAAGCGCACACGGTGGCAGACAGCCAGCCCCACCCCCTGCCTGAGCCCACAACAGGGAGGCAGCAGGGTGGAGGGAACTGGGCTCTGCTCCACTGCAGCAGCTGTCACCTCCTGCCAGGGGCAGGGGCCGGCAACTATGGATCCAGGTCCCTGGCCCCAGAGCCCTGGCAGCTGGGGGCCCCTTCTGGCAGGGCAGGGGGTAAGAGGGGGCTGGGAGTGGGGGGTGATGGGTACCAGCAGAGCTGGAGGGACTGTAGAGAGGAATGGGAAGGCTTTCATTTTAATTGTGGGTTTTGGGGGTTTTATCAGAGAATTTGCAATTTTATCAGGGAAAACCAGGATCCCTGCAATTTGATACAGTAAATGAACCACAAAGTTGTCTCACATTATATGATAACAAAGCACATTATATGTACAATTTTGTGGTCCATTTGTATCATGCTTTAAATTAAACAAGTAGCTAGTTGGTCATAACATGACAGATCCTGACATTCAGCTGAGTGCCAGGATCCAGCAGGGGGTTGCCACACAGTCTGGATACAACTGTCCCGCACCCAATCAAGCTGAGGAAAAAACAGTCTCTGGACCCTGGAACTCTGCCTGAGCCCTGGAGCCAAATGGGGGTGTGGTGAGCCAGATATTGGGAAGCTTCTCCCTGCTCTTGGGTTCATTGCAGCCTCATTCTTTAAAAACTGCAAGCACAGCTGGGCTGCATGTGTGGTTTTCTGATCTGTCCAGCAAATGGGGACTTTGGGATCCAGGATCCTTTCCCTAATCCCAAGATCACTGCACACTGGGGATGTCAGTAAACTGTATGTGCAGCTCAGCTGCACACACAGTTTTTAAAGGTACCAGCACAATGGGTTCCCAAGATCAGGGAAATGCTACCCAATCCCAGGGTCCCTGTGCACTGGGTTTTATAAAATCACATATGCTGCCCAAGTGGGCAGCACACAGGGTCTTTACTCATGCCTACGCAAGGGGGCCCTAAGATAAGGCTGCCACAGCCCAGTCCCAGGGTCCCATGTGCTAGGACCTGTGATTTTACTCTCCCTGGGCACTACCCATACATTTTTACTCATCCCTGGGCACAGGGACATATAAATCCTCATGTGTCACCCACAAAAGGGGACCTTGGAATCCTATGAAACCATGTGTGCCGCCCATCTAGATGATTCAAATCTACTTCCAACTGGCATTTCACCAATTACCTGATTGTTGGTTAAGCCCAGCAATCAGACTGGGGCTGGTTCCAGATCTCAGTTCTGTCGCCAGCCCCAGCCAACAATGAGCTGATTGAGGGTACCTGGGTTTCAACTTGCTGGTGCAGGAGTAGCCCAGTATTATGATCCCAGGCTCCTCCTGCTTCCAGGCACCAAACCCAAAAATTAGTCGGTGAGGCCACTCCTACATTTTCCCTAGCAGTGGCTCTCAGTCACACCAGATACTGAAGTCCTGTACCTTTTCAATATGAAATCCCAAAATGTTCTGACTTTGATGCTCAGTTCCAGGGAATAACACCACATGTGATTGCTCCACAAATGGGATTGCAACTGGAATTGCTCAACAGGCTTGCCAGATTTCAAGATCTACAAGTTTAATTGACTACACCCCTTGAACAAATAAGACAATATCAATACAATGCAATCATTAGTCATAAAATTACAAGGCCTCTCCCAGGTCATGGAACCATAGAAAAGTTGAGCTGGAAGGTACCTCAAGAGGTCATCTAGTCCAACTTCCTGCTTGAACTTGATCATCCCTGTTTAAACAATTCTAGTCAACTATTTGCCTAACCTGCTTTTAAAAACTTCCAGGCATAGAGATTCAACTACTTCTCTAGGTAACCTGTTCTAATGTTTAACCACCTTCATTGTGAGAAAGTTCTTCTTAATATCCAACCTAAAACTCCCTCGTTGCAGGAAAAAAGAATGATCTATCCTCTTAACTATCAGATGTTTGAAGTCTTCTATCCCTCCTCAGTCCTCTCTTCTTCAGACTAAATAACTCTAGCTCATTTAATTTTTCTTCATAGGTCATGTTTCCTAGACAGCCAACCATTTTTGTCGACTCCTTTTCCCAAATTTCTTGACATGCGAGGCCCAATATTGGACACAGTACTCCAGATGAGGCCCCACCAGTGCTGAGCAGTAGAATCACTTCTAATGCTGAACAATGACAGTCATATTTAATATAGCTCCATATGCTATCAGACTTTTCGGGGGGGATGGGGGGCTGCAAGATCACACTGTTGGCTTCTACTCAAGTTATAGCCCACTATAACCCCCCACAAATTCTTTTCTGTAATACAAACAGTCCTCAACTTACAATGTTTCAAGTTACAATGTTTCGCACTTGCAAAGTTTATAAATTGACACCATTTCAGCTTTACACCAGTTTCGACTTACAACACTTGATCTGATGCAATGCCGTGCCAGTGAACAAGTTCCCAAGCCCTGTGAAACCTGCTTTTTCCCCACTGAAAACTGCAGGTTGGAATGAGAAAGCTATCAAAGCAAAATCTGCATGTAATATTAAGAATATATAATTCTGCCATGTCTGTGACTCAATTACTATGTACAAAATCATTTTTAATTATTTTAATTCAGATAGAAAATAGATTACTTGGTTACATTTATTGTGTTAGTATTTTAAATCCTGCACTACAGTTTGTGTTTTTTGACATTTCTGAACTGAAATTAATACATTCAGTAATGAAGGGGTTTCACAACAATGCCTTTGAAGAATAATTTTAATTAACATGGGATCATTTTGTTATGAGATATCAAGGAACATGCTGGTAATATGCACTAGGCTATATGCCAGGGCATGAAAAAAGACTGGAGGGAAGAATAACAATCCCAAATCAATGCATAATTAAATTAACCTTCTAAATATAAGTAATTCACTTCTGGGAATTTAAAAATATGAGCTATTTTATTAAAGATGATAGAATGGAGTTTTCCTATAACTCTGGCAAACTATAGGTTCCCCTAAGAATCGAAGAAAGACCTGAGTTCCAAGAAATATGCAAAAGACTATTTTATCACCACAATTGTTTCTACTATGGACATTCAGTATAAATTATATTAAAATTCAGACAGAGTTCTCCCTCAGATTATGGCTGCTATTTTCGGTTTTACAGCGTTAGCGATTCGGTGAACATTTGCCTTACAGAATGCCTACCCTTAAAAAGATATGGAGAATACTGATTATCTGGTAAGCTGAACAGCAGTTTTTGAAGGGAAAATCAATTTTAAAGTGACAATACAACTTAAAAGAATTCAGTGCTCACAAGCATAAGCAACTAGGCTCTTAGAAGTGCTCTGTTCCCTTCCTTCTTCCCCCATTCTCCAACTCCCCCCCAAAAAATTAAAAACTGCATGAATAAATAAAGGAAACAATGAGTTTAATACAAAGTCTTAAAAATGAACAAATTTAGTTATGGTACAAACGTACTCATTAAAATATTCATTTGTAAAGACACGAGTGAAACTCCAGTATATATCTGAACATTTTCTAAGCAGCAATCTTTGCCCTCAGGCTCTTGGTATAAATTCTCTGTGCTCCCTGAAAACTTTAAATCATCAATTAAATATTTGAGGGTATGCAACTAAACCAGGATTGTTCCATAGTTGACTGAAGCTATGTTTTTATGAAACTTTAGAAATGCTTTCATTTACAGCACATATCTCTGGTACCACCAAACTCATTTTTATTAACTTCCTTGGTTTGGTTTATTTGGCTTGATTGAATGAACTTAAATATTTCTGAACTGATCTCAACATTTTTTCCATAAATTTACAGTTGCTTGCAAGAGATTAACATGAGTAATCAGATTATCCAAATCAAATTGGACTCATACACCAAAACATAACTTAAAATCGTTGTGTTTGGAACTGTTATGTGATTTTCAAGATTTTGAATAATTTTGTTGCCTTTTTTAACCTTAGTTGAATACTGGGCAGTCTACAATAAATTAATTTAGTCTTGCTGAGTTATCTTTATAGGCATTTCTCTTCCTTGGAAGCTCCAGCATTCTGAGTCTTTCTAGATTTAAATTCTTTAGGAAGATTTGGTCCAAAAAAAACACTTGTAGTTTTTCATCTAATCAGCTGTAGCTTCCAGATGTACTGAAATGGATCAAATATCACCTTCCTAGGTAATTGGCTTGTGTTGCTAAAATGTCAGAAGCAAAATTTTAGACTGCTTCATGTTTCAGACTCTGGCCTAGTTCAGTACCGAAAAGGAAAATAAACTTTTTCATTCCAGCTGCTCATTTTAAGAACTTTCACTGCATCCCTCAGGATTTCTCAAGTTGCACACTGTGCCAGGCATTTCTTGGAAACAGTGCTTCTGCAGAAAGAGCCCATCTCATTGAATAAAGTACACAGATGCCTCGTGATTTTTTTAAATCCTTATAATATATGACCTGAAATATTGCATCTCATTGGGGTTCTATTTTTTTTTTTTTATTTCATGATTTTTGTAAAATAAAAAATAAAAAAAATCAGAAATATTTTTCAGACCCAGTGAGCATAATGAAGTCAAGATTTTTTAGAATAGTATTATTTTTAGCAGTTAAAGTCTGTTGTTTCATCTACCACAGTTGTATATTATTTTCCAGACATTCTTGGGGAACTATCACTAACTGTTTTAAGAACCATGATTTCCATTGTCTTCTTGTGAATATCTGGAGTTGTGATTTTGCTTTGCCTCTTCTTCAGCCCCTCTAAGATATCAAGATGTTATTCTGCCTGAAACCAAAGCTGAATAGAGTTGCAATCAACCCCCCTACTTAAGGCTGTATTTTAGGCTTGTTTCAACTAATGACGTCACTGTGCAAGCACATGCCCAGCAAGATAGTGCTTGGGTTCCATGCTGACCTGCCTTCAGCCATATAGATTGAGTCAGGGGTTTTCAACCTTTTTTAATAAGTGTACCCCCAGTGGCCAGACACAGAGTGGGAGAAGGGGCTGTGGCATGTGGCCGGGCCTGGGGGGGAGCGGTGCAGGATGGTGGATGGCGGTGGCAGCTGCTGCGTGTGACCTTCCCGTGTGAGATAAAGAACAGTTGAAATAGATAAACCTAATTATATAAAGGAATAAGACCATTCAAAAAAGAAGAGGACCATTATCACCTGTGGATCAGAGAAAGGCTAACAGAGAGAGATTAGTTCTAATTAAAAAAAAAAACCTTGTCTGTATTAAAAAGTCATTGACTTTTGTTGTCCAGTAAGGTTTATAAAATTTTGTTCCCAAGCCCATCTTTTAAAGGTACTGTTTAGTACCTTATCCCTTGAGGATAAGGACTATGATATCACAACACCTTATGGCCATTCAACATCTTGACAGATGAAAGGAGCAGCACGAAAGTCACCCAGTCAGTGTTAGTTATGGGAGTGGCAAGCCTTCTCATAGTGGCTACAGGTCCACTCATCAAATGGATGTTGAAGCACACTTTGCTTCCTGGGTTACCTGCAAGCCTCAGTCTGGGCTCTCTGATAGCTCTCCATGGTGACTGTACCAGCCATGACCCGGCTTCTCCTAACTGAGTGTTTGTGGGCAGCGTTCTCCCAGTTGTCAGTAGAAATGCTGAATTTCTTGAGACCTTGTGCTTGACCTTTTTACTGTATTGGAGTAAGTTTTCTCTCAAGGCAAAGTGAGCTGGTAAGAGTTGAGCCAAGATAGCAGAAGTGATGTATGCTGTCTAGGGCTTTATTATTGATGTAGATTTTGGGTGGGATGTTGGTGCCCTGTGATACGACAACTGTTTTCTTCATCATGATATGTAATTAATCAGGTGAGTTAGAGACTACTGCAGTATCATCTGCAAAGAGCAGATCCCAAATAGTGAGCTGGGTGACATGCCTTTTGCTCTGAAATCAGCTGATGTTGAACAAGCTGCTATCCATCCTCGATTCAATCATCATGCCAGATTGATCATTTACAAAAGCATACACAAGAAGGATAGAAAAGAAGATGCCAAAGCCAGTAAGTGCTAAATCACAGCCTTGCTTCATGCCAGTATCAATGCTAAACTCAGGCGATGTTTCATTTTCATACTGGATGCTTGCCTTCATTCCCTCATCAAAGTCCTTGAATAAGGAGAGCACCTTTTGTGGACAGCCAATTTTTGACAGGATCTTGCAGATGCCATTTCTGTTTACCATGTCAAAGGCCTTTTCTAGGTCAACAAGCGCTACATAGAGAGGTGCCTGTTGTTCACGGCTTTTTCCTTGCAACGAATACAATGTGAAGGACATGTCAGTCATGGAGCATCCAGCTCTGAACCCACACTGGCTCTCCAGGTAGACTCTCTCGGTAAGGACTTGGAGTCTTTTCATCAGGACCCTTGCAAGCACCTGGCCAACCATGCTGAGAAGAGCTATCCCCCAGTAGTTGTTGCAGTCTGCTCTGTCCCATTTGTTTTTGTACAGTGTAATGATCTTTGCATCTTTCAGATCCTGAGGTATGTGACTTTCTTCCCAGCAAGTGCAGAGAAGTGTATGGATGAACAACACCTCTGAAAAATGACTCCCCCACTGATTATTAGCTGTTTCTATTTATCATTTTCCTGTGACAGTTCTGTGAGGGTAATGGTGATTTAGTTTCACTCATACAGGTTCATGGGGGTATTATGTGCACTGAATGAGGTGCATCACATTATGTGATAGGCCTCTGTAGGTCCCAGGGATTCTGATAGGTTTGTTGAGGAGCACCACTTGTATCATACTTTTGAGGAATAACAGTGTAAGAGTATGCAAGATTTTTAAACGTTTGTGTTAAAAAGTAATAGAAATGAACCCAGATTTAAAATGAAATAATCTTTGCAATGTCCAAAACTTTACCAAAATTCTGTTTTTAACTATTATTTCTCATATCATCTTTTTACTGATTAACTTTGGTAAGCTATTTGAAAGACCCAGATGATGATGTCACAAATATGTGTAACCTAAGTTACAGTTTTCTTTTCTGACAGATGGATATAGTGTAGGAGACCTGGAGCACTACTAACATTAATGGATTACAGAACTCTTTACATTCTCCAAAGACCCTCTAGCAGAGAGAGGAAGGATCTACTATGTATATTTTCAATGAAGGCATGAAAAAAGTAAAACTTTTTTTTCAGAAAAAGCATGATGAAAAAGAAAGACATGAGCAAAAAATAAATACATTTTCTCCTTAGTAATTCACCTTTATAGTAGTTTAGCCACAATATTATTTGACCTCTAGCTGGTCCTTTGAGGCTACATGTAATAGTTAAATGTAATTCAACTGTCCTTATAAGCAATCATGATTTTTCTCTAAAAATACAGAAGCCTGTCTCATGTAGTGTGTTTCTATAGCATTACCTACCATATGACAGACCTACAATTATCATTCTTGCAAATTATCATTTAAAAAGCTCTGACTTGTTCCCAGAGCTATTAAAGGGTTTGAATTATGGGAACTGCAGCAAGAATGTATGTTGTTCTGAGGCACTTGAGGGCTTGGGAGGCTTCTCAAGCCTGTTGTCACTTTTGGTGTTCAGGCTGCTTGGGCCGGAGTGCTCTCAAAGGCAGTTGCCTTGAATTGACCAGCTGGAGCTTGAGTGCAATGGAAAAAAAACAACTTAAATTTGTGTTTGGTGGCAAAAGCTGAATTCCTTGTCTTTTAGAACAGTAGTTTCCAGGACTGTATAACAATCAGCCCAGCTCCATGAAACTGCTCAGACAATGGTAAGTGACACATTATGTGCACAGATGCCCACTAAGTTCCTACGAAAGGGTAAGTCTCATAACTCCTGTATTTATAGCCCCATTCTATGCCAATTTTTATCTCTCTGTTGAGATACACATTTTTTCTTGGCCAAGTCCAGACATCTGCAGCTCATTCCTTGCCAACTGCAGCTCCCCCTTTCCAAGTTCAGGCATCTAGGGCTTACTCCCTGCTGAGTTTGCGCTTTTCTAGCTCACTCCCTTACTGAATTTGAGCATCTTCAGCTTACCTCTGCTCAGTACAACTCGTCTCTTGTTATCTCTGCTTTAGTAAGTTCTAACATTTTACTCCCAACTTGTGCAGCTATTGTTTCTTATTTTGAACTAGCTTTTTCATTCACTGCATCTTTTATCGGGTCATCCAGCGGACAGGGAAGCCTGTTACTCCCAGGGTCCTTTGCAGTGTATTAGCTTAACAGTAGCTTATACAGCATAATATAGCTTACATAGCATAATAGTTTATATCTCATTATCACTACAACTATGCTTTAAAAAGCATAATAACTACAGCCTCGCATATCTAAAACTCCTACAAAGTTCAGGAGAGCATTTCTGACAGGGTGCAGGCAACGGTGAATCAGCTTTCATAACCACAGAAACATTCATACGATCCATGCATTCCAATATTTTTCGTTCTTTATTTATTACTAGCATTGTTTACAAAAATAATTGATTTTGCTTTTCCAACAAACTCTGATTTTTAAATTATGTTCAGACACTCTTGAAACTCTTAACAGTAGAATATAAAAGTATTTTACTCTCTTTTGGGATAAAAGAGATCTTGGGAAGGGATAGAGGAAGAAAGAGGCAAAAAAGAATAGAAGAAAGGAAAACTAACAAAATGCTTCTCCACTACGAATGTCAAACTTACCTGACCCTCTGGGCCACATGAATAGCGTGGGACCAGTCCACGGGCCAGAGGAATGGCACGTGGGAGTGCTTCTACTGGCCCCCCCACAGAGCCAGCAGCAGGGGCCAGAGGATGTGGTTCCATGAGCTATATCTTTGACACGTCTGTTCTACACTGTTGAACACGATCCCCCACAGGTAGAAAGATAGCCTGCTAATATTCATTATTCTCTTATGATGCCTCCAGTGCTTAAAACAAGCAAAAAGAAAAAGAAAAGTACACGGAGAGTTATTTGACATGATGAAATACTTAAACAGGAATAAGAAAAACAAAGAATGGAAGTGTCAAGAGTGACCGCAAGAAAAAAGAAAGCAGGACCTTGAACCCCTGAACAAACATTTGGAAAGCCAGGCAGAGTCATCTCCCTTCAGTCACCTATTAAAATTCAAATGATTGAATTCACTTCCCTCACATCCATCCCTATCATTCTACATCCTTCCCTGCTTTCTGCCAAATTTCAAACTAACACAGATAACTACATCTCTCTATCATTCTATTATTCGTCTTCCCCTCACACAGGCCTACAATTGCCCCATCAATCAAAGTAATCACCCATTTGACAGTACCTACTTTCCAGATGGTAAGGCTGCACCTTCTTTATCTATAAAAGAGCAACATGAGAAGCTCAACTACCCAAAAGTCCCAACAGCTTCTTTCTTCTAGATGACTGACTCTCAATCTTTGGGCCCCACAGGCTCAAGGCCAATCCACATGCTTCCCAATCAGCCCCACAGCACTCTCATGGGCCCTGTAGAGCCACAATCGGCCCTGCATGCCACCTCTGGCAGGCTTGATGGAAGCCACAAAATATCAAGTTCAAGTGCCTCATTCCTTCACTCTTACTGACTGGCCCCTTTTCTTAGACTACAACTCCAACAGTAATTACATTATTTACAAAACAGGCATCAAAAAATTATTTTTAAAGAGCAGCAAAAGAGAACCATGACTTTTCTTATATTAGTGACCTTAAACAGGGGTCAACAACCTATGGCCCACAGGCTAAAGCAGCCCTATGAAGAGACTGGATCTGACCAGCAGCAGTTCAAGGAATTAGCAACACACTGAAGCCAGGGCAGCAAAGGAAGTGTTGCTAGGGCTCTACAGCCTTCTTCATTCAGTTTATTCCCTCTGCTCAGACCATGGAAGCAAAGGAGAATCCCCAAGGATTCCCCTGGAATCTTCCATCTTATTCTCTCCATAGATCTTTAGAGATTTCCAGCCTGCAGCAGGGAGCTAGGCTGATAGCAGCAGGCTGTGGCAGCAAAAGGTTGCCACCTATGACCCAAAATATTTGTAGCAGGGTTCTTCTGACCGTAGAGGCAGTTGGAAATTTGTCCTAGAATGGAAGAAGGTTACAGTGTCATGACAGCAGCCCGGGAAGGGTTTGCTCTTATTGAGAACAGGGGAGAGATTTTAAAGAATTTGATCTGATTAGTCAGGCGATTATGTAACAATGCTGTAAAACAGAGAAGTATTCCTGTAGGTGAGGCTTTCAAGGCCTTTCAAATAAACTTTGTATTAATAATTATGTGAAAAGAATGAGGCAAGAAAGACAGACAAATGCTGTCAAGAAAAAAATGTAAACCCTGAGCTGTGATAAGTGAAATGCAGGAAAGGCAAATATCACCAAAAAGGGGAGCTAGTAAGATGGATAGTATTAAAGTGATCCTGTTCTAATGGGAAAATAGTTCTCTCAGAAACAGTTAATCAGACTGAGAATATTCATAAATTGCAAGTTAATCTAACTTTACTTTTCAAGTGTTATAGATTTTAATTTTGAACACAATGGAGGAAGGTGAATATGTAAATTAGTCTAATCGTGGAATTAATTTTCATTATGTGTTGCATATTTATATACAAATACTGTGCTGCTGAGATGCATTTTTACACTTTTAATTTAACACTCTGAAATCATGGGCCTTACTTTGGATGGAATTAGCCAATGAGAACCCATGATTAATTGGGTGAAATGCTAGAAAAAAATAATTTGTATCGATCATAGAAACACTTAAAAGGTTTCCACATCTCTTCTAGCAAAAAAGCCCTTCCTTTTTAGCTCATAAGTATTTGTAACTATTCTGAGTGTGCAAACAATGTAGATGCTCCAACAAGTAGGTCTTATAGCTAGCTGTAGCCCTTTGTTGGGTTTCAGGAGCACTCGCAAAGATGAGTAACAAACAAGATACTTTTTGCAAGACTACCAGAAATAAGATTCAGACATCGTGGGGACAGTTACCATTTACTTGCAAACACAAGATGATACATTCACTGTACATTACAAATGGACATTCAGCCCCTCAAGCGCTTTCCAGTACAAGAACAGGGAGGCAGTGCTTATCAACATATTGCATAGATGTTTATTCCAGTCGTGTTTAGGTCAAGCTGTATGCCTCACCTGTTTGTAAGCAATCCCTGACTACCCACCTGCTATGGTTATACAGGCTTTTTTTTTTTACCAACAAACTTATTTTTATTCAGGCTTTCAGTCATTCTATTCCAACCTGACCTCCTCCTCCTCCTCACAAACAGCTCCCAGCTCCCACACAGCCTCCGCTTCCCTCATCCCCTTTTTCTGCTAGTAGTTCTTCCTTCTTCTGAAAGAGCTGGAGATAGTATGAAACCTTTTTATTCAGCTGTAGTTGAAGAGGTGGTTACGGTACCCAGTAATAAGTCATCATATTCATTGCAATATGAAGTCCCATCTGCCACACACTCACATGAATACTGCCTTTCATTCCTTGGAAGGAGATGCTGATGGAGCTAGGAGACAAGATAGCTCCATTATTGTAAAGGACAAGGGCATAGGTTATCTTAACTAATGGTTAGGCTACTGAGGGATGGCAGGGGCCAGAGCTGGGTCATTGTTCAGGAATGAAATTACTAGGTCTCGAGGAAAATCCAGAGGAAGAGTCCAAAAGATGACAGGGTCAGAATCTGAGGGTCAGATGTCCAGTTACCAAATCCAAGGGACAGTCCAAGGGTGAAGTATGAGAACAGAGCCAAACTGAGGCCAAGAGCTAGGAAACATCCACAGGGAAATCTGAGGTCAAAATCTAGAAACAAAGCCAGGGCCAGGAACCGGGAAAGACAAAGAGTGCAGGAACCAGGAGACTTGCCATAGCAGGTGAGGTCAGAACTGTTGGCTGGCCTGGAGGCTGTTGCCACCGGTGGAACTAAATGGGGAGACAGAGCTCCCAGCAGCCAGTCTGGAAGCTGGCCACTTAAATAGGTGGGGCAGAGCTCATCAACCAGAAACCCAAACTGAACTAGGTGTGGCTGCCTAGGCAATTAGCCCAGGCTATGCTACTTGCTAAGGTCCCTGACAATTATCTCACAATTATTTATCTAGAAGACCACAAGTTGAAGACAATAGAGTAGAAGTGATATTTTCCCCAGACTCTTAGGGAAAGGAAAATGGTGAAAAAATAGAAATATTTTCTTCTCCCTTCACTAAAAAGAACCACTGGAGATCTTTAGCCCTTATTCTCAGAAATCAATGGTGGAAGAGTCCAGAAAAATTAGGAAGCATCTCAACTGAGCTATGGTGTGGGCTACCAATACAAAAGAGGTGAGGAGCCTAACCTCCCATCCAGCTATTTTTTGCCAAAATGGTACCCCACTGGTCTCTCCAATTTGATACACCAGATAACCACTCATTCATGGGATTTCATAGTGTTTGCACTCTTAGGATTGGCTCTGCTAGTAAGAACAGTACTATGTCTCTGTGCCATAGCAGAATATCCAAAGTACTCAAAACAACCATCAAAGCTTAATGTCACCACACACATGGTCCATCCTTGTGCACACTGAGGAAAGCCTCTGTACCATGCTGGATGTTTTCAGAGAAGTCTATCAAACTTTGGGCTTCTCTCTCAACATTGAGAAAACAAAAGTGTTCTATCAGCTTGCCCCAACCCATGAATATGATCCACTTCCCTAAATTTCTATTCAAGGGAAAGACCCTAAGGGTAGATGAGCATTTCCCCTACCTCCATAGCTACCTGTCTCAGAGACTGAACATTGATAAGGCTATCCAGCACAGGATCTGGTGTACAAGTGCCTCCTTTGGTAAAGTGCTTCAGCATTCAGTGTGATCTCTGGAAAGAAACCAACATCTAGGACTACAATGCAGTCATCACACCACTCTCCCTTACAGATGTGAAATGTGGGTGACCTACCACTGTCATCTCAAGAGCCTGGAGAGTTATCACCAGCAATTCCTCTGGAAAATCCTCCAAATCAGATGGGGAAGATCACCACACAAACACATCCTTGCTGAATCCAATGTTACCAGCATTGAGGTGGTGATCCTCTAGCACCAATTTCACAGGCTTGGACATGGTGTGCAGGTGCCTAATTCTTAACTCCCAGTGTCCTAGTCCCAGCTTCGTAATGGCCTGAGATCCCATGGTGGCCAGAGGAAATGCTACAAGGACACATACCTCAAGAAAACGGATGCCAACATCAGGAGCTGGGAAGAACTGGCTACCTACTGACACCAATGCACCACAACCTCAACCAAGTGGTTGTCCATTTTGAGGTAAAGCATCTCACCCTCAAAGAAGAGCAGAGAGAGCAAAGGAAAAAGAAGGAGAGGAATCCTGGCATATGGCCTGCTCGTCCCTCTGGAAAACCTGCAACTTCTGCTCAAAGGTCTGTAGCTAAAGGATTGGACTCTAAAGTCATCTCAGGACCCATCAGTGAGCCATCATCCTCAAATCTAGGGATTGCTGACAATGACAAGCACAACATGCAGGCTTTTTTTAGGACCCTTTAGAGACAATCAACATATATATATTGTTCTATTCACAGGTGGTACCAATGGATCTTTTCCTTGGGAAATCTCTTATTGTGTTAGAGTAACAGCCATATAGAAATGGTAGCTGTCAGTGAGTTGTATTTTGAATGTCTCTCTTATTCAATACATCAAGTCTCCACTTCCTTTCCCATTATACCTATAAGAAAAGCCTACAAAATCAGGTCAAGTCCTCTTAAGGTACTTTCCTAATCAATGTTTCATAGATAGAATCAAAACATACAGGCTGTTCTTCTAGATTTCACAGTGATAATGCTGGATTCCTAACCTCATGGTTTACAACTGACTGAACCAACAATTGGAGTCAAAGGGCACTGTTGGATCTGATGTGATAGATAGGCCATACATATTACCTAATTAACAGTTACTATTGTGCTTTCCATTTTCTACTACTAACATTAAATTAACATTATTACATTAACCATTAACATTACTACAATGCTGCTTTTTTAGATTTTGGATAATAAACCTCCACATGATACTGGGTAACCTCTCTACAATCAGTATGTAAAAGCAAACTTTGTTGATGCCTATTATCATGACTACTGAACAGATCTAATCTGGGGTCCTTTACTCATGGCTGCTTGGGAGATAGGGCTTTCAGCACAGCAACAAGAAATGCTTACACACTAAATAATGATGTTCATTTAGTCCAAGTTCTAATTGTTTCCCTTTTCCAGTTTGAGAGAGAATTCAGTGTCATTTTAGATTATCAGTTAAAAAACTGCTGCAAAATAGAATTACTTCTTTTATTACACCAGTTCATTCATTTGTGCACTTCTATACCAGATGGATACACTGAAACACATACAGATCTAGTGCAAACAAGTGCAAACCTACTGATGCAGGAATTATTAAATGAAATTCCATGGAGGTCCCTTCTGGCCCAATGACTTTAATCTACCCGTTAGCTGAACAACAGGTTTCTTTGGAAGTCTAATTTTTGGGATCTCTGCCAATGAAGTGTAATCTATGAATCTACAACATGCTCTAGCACCAGCCCCATATTGGGTAGCAGGCATGCATTTGATTACAAGAAGTTGGCTTTTCCTGCCCTGTTTTGTGTCACAAAACAATTTGATCATTATCAGTCAGAATAAAAAATGCCTCTAAGCAGACCTCTGCATGTAATTTTTCTCTAACCACTTTCATAAGCCATCAGCATCCAGGGATATTTGTGCTGTCAATTGTTTTATCTTTGTATTTGCCAAAGCGGCAAATATTCCAAAGGGGGACTGGAGCCAGCTGTGTGCTGCATTTGTGTGAGTAACAATGGATCTGATTCTCTTCTGTCTTGCTCTTTACATAGCTGTTTACACTTGTGCAAAATCAATGCAAAAATCTCTGCTGTTTTCTAGCCCTTCTTGCACCTTGCTGTCACAAAGCTCTCAATAAATAAAACCTACAGGGAAGAGAGAAGTAACACCAATGCTTAAACCACTACACTAGCAAGAAATCAGGTAAAATATTCTCTGACAATTCTATAGCCAAAGCCCACACTACAGAGAAAGGGAAAACAACAGAACAGCAGCAACAGTCCAACCAGGAAAAGGTTCCTTTCCATCCCCATATCTGGCAATAGGGCTGTGCAAAACACTAGTGTTCCATTTCGAACTTTGTTTCAATTTGAAACAGCTGATCCATTCTGTTCCATCAAAACAGTTTCACCATTTCAACCCTGTTTCAACATTTTGCCCACAGGATATTATGGGGAAAGTCAAAACAGCCTATAACTTTGTCATGCCTGGCTTGATTTGGATGAAACTTGCAGAAATGGCATAAAGCCTGCCAAGTTTCAATTAGATAGGTACAAGGTTGGGGAAACTGTACTCAGACATCTTGAAAGCAAAACTTACATCACGTGTATGTGTTAAGCTACAGTGGGGTCAAAACTGCAGGCATGCTAGTCCCTGCTGAGGCCACAAAGCCTGCCAAGTGAGATAGGAGATAGGTGAAGGGGTTTGAGGGAAACTATACCTCAAGATGCGGACAAGCAAAACTCATGACATGGGTGACACTGTGTGTGTTAAGGTGTAGCAGAATGAAAGCTACATGCATGCTAGGCCCTGCTGAGGCCACAACGCCTGCCAGCTGTCAAAGAGATAGGTGCAGGGGGGTTTCTGGGGCCTTGCACCCCTAGCTGCTGACAGGCAAAACTCATGACATGGGTGCTTGTGCAACTGACTGTGACCATCTTGGGGCAGAGGGGAGTGAAAAATGCAGGCCTGCTAGGCCCCGCTGCAGCCACGATGTTGTCTGCAAAGGACCAACTCACAGGATCATCACTATAGTCTGGTTTACTGGAAGGACGCAAAAGTCAGACCATAAACCTGATCCCCTCAAAAACACACACATTCATGTACACATACACACTCACATTAGCTAGCTATGAATACTAAGCACCAGTGTCAAGATATACTTATCCCCAAGCGCTGGAGTCCACTGTTGACTTAATCATGGACATCCCCCTTGGTAGCTGCTGGATGACAGCTGTCAGTCCCAGGGGTCATGTCCACAAGTACCTGCAGTCTGGGGAGTCTGTTGATGAATTCTGATTAATTCACTGCCATGATGAATAGGGCTATAGAAGTGGTTGATCAGGGGGCATAGAGTCCCAAAAGTCATTCTCCAGCATTCATTAGTTCAAATTGGGGCTTCTGTACATTTAACAGTGAAGTTTCAAGGATTTTCCAGGCTCTGTATTGATTCTTTCCTCTGGTTAGTCTGTGCTTTTCTAGGTGTTAATCTTTGCTCATTAACTTGCTATTGCAGCTAGCTACTGTGTTACACAATCAATCATGATTCACCCAGGGACCAGCTCAATACAGGGAGGTGCCCGTTTGATTCCTCCCCTTGCTAATACTGTTATATGGTACAACTTACTTTTAAACATAAAGTACATTTCTTACAAAGTTACGGTATACTTGTAATAAAAATATGTTTTGTAGGTGTTTTTATGGGTGTCAAATAGTATTCTGTATTGGTATGTCTCCCCCTCATTGTATTTGGTCTGTTTATTGCATGTGCCATGGCATTTCATCCTTTTATATTTTATATTGTATGCTTTTTAACTTTGTAACAAATGTACTTTATGAGGACATTTAGGAGCGTCAGCACACCCAAGCCACTCATTCACTCGCACAGCCAATGTCCATATGGGAGTGGGGGTTGGGAACAGGTCACCAAAGAAGTGAAATAATGCATTAAAGAAGAAAAAAAAATCTTGACCCAATATTATTTCAGCCTGATAACACAGGTATAAATGACTCTGCCATTACAACAATGGTCTTGGAATAATCTTACAGAGAAGAACTATCCTCTCCCTTCTGTCTCTATTACACTGGTGGTGAAATACAGCTCTGTGACTTTGCCACTCCACAGGATGTCTAACTGCTGCAGACCCTGGAAGCAATATCCACTTCAGCACAGCTGTCACAGCAACAGTATTTGGCCTATATGCATATCAATCGGCCAAACAATTCAAGTCATTTCTTTCCAGGGGCAGCAGAGAAGGTGATAGTAGACTGATCCAAGTCATGAGTCTCATACAACCACGAGTGACTGGCACCGCCTTAGTCGGTGGGGCATATGCCCCCCTGCGACTAGTCCCACCAACCAGGTGCCAATCCTGCAGCCCGGTGGGGGGCCCCCCACATCCAAACCCATGATGGCCAATCACTGTGGCCAATTGCTGCAGTGACTTCTGGGAGTGGCTGCAGCCACTTTTGGGAGCGGCTACAGGGATCGGCTGACCCTCCTGCCTGTTCGTCCTGCCCATTGCCTAAGCAGCAAGCACGGCCAGTCAAGGGGTGCACCAGCACTCTCAGGGGGTGCATGTGTACCCCTGTGCACCCCCTGTGTGTCACCACTGCATACAACAACACAATTCTCATCTCGCTTGGTTCACACTGGTTCAGTAAGCTGATGATTTTTTTAGGGCAACTGCCTTTTGATTTTGTCATCAAGATGATCTTTATAGCCTGGTTGTCCTGTGTTATCCAGAGCATTATCCAGGATTCAGAATGGCCTGGATAGACTGGAAAATTGGTCTAGAATCAACAAAATAAAATTCAAAGAGGCCAAGTGCAAAGTCCTTCACTTGGTACAGAATAATTACGTGCACAAATACAGACTGGGAAATGGTTGGCTAGTCTGCAATACTTCAGAGAAAGATCTGAGGGTTACAGTACATGAGGGGTATCAAAGTTATCAGGCCTTGTGGTTTGGATACATGGTATGGGCCAGTTCATGTGCCAGGTTGGGCCCATAGACAAGTCCTGTGCCCTGTTTACTTCAAAACAAACAAACAAAAATCCAACAGGATATTGGGATATATTAACAGGAGTGTCACTTGCAAATCAAGGGAGGCAATTTTTCCATTCTCTTCAGCACTGGTGAGCACTCATCTGGAGTACTGTGTCCAGTTTTGGGCCCATACTTGAACAAAGATGTGGACATTTGGAAAGAGGTCAGTGTAGAGCAAGAAAAATGATTAGCGGTCTGGGCATGATATATAAGGAAAGGCTGAAACATCTAGGGTCATTTAGTCTGGAGAAGAGAAGACTGAGAGGTTATTTGATGGCAGTCTTAAAATACCTGAAGGGCAATGATAGAGATGGTGGAGATGGTCTTTTCCCATGTGGCCGCAGGGTACAGGACTAGGAGTTGCAGAAGAGGAAATTTAGGTTGGAGATTAGGAGATACTTTCTGACTATCAAAGTGGTCAAGCATTGGAACAGGCAACCCAGAAAACATATGAATCTCCTTGGAAACTTTCAAAAGCAGGTTAGACAAACATGTGGATGAGATACTTTAGTCAGGATAATCCTCCCTTGAGCAGGGGGCTGGACTAAATGATTTTTTGCAATCCTTTGTGGCCATACTTTTCTATGATCAGAAGCACTACTGGCTAATCCAAGAATGGCACCAAAAACAAAGGTACAATAGGTCTTAAAGGCCCAGCTCTAAGTTTGAGTGAGGGACCATTCATTGCTGCCAGCAAAATCCATCACCTGAAATTGGCTTATGATGCTTTAAAGATCTCTTCATTGTCACCAACACAGCTAGGCAACACAGCAATTAAGAATACTACCTTCACTAACAGAAAGAAAACAGCAATTCCAGCACCCTAACAGAACCAACTGCATATGTTGCAACCTATATCCCTGCCAAGGGGAAACAAAAAACTCATAGGCTAGGGACAGACATTTAAAAAGCCTGAGCCTGAATTGATTCAATCTTTGCAGGTTAGTCTAACATGGCTAGTCTAAATCAGTTTTGTAACCAGACAGACATCCCATAAATGCAGGCACATGCCTGCAGTGGCTCAGGGTAGAAGCCAGAGAGCACTAGAGCAGCCCTCCTTTCCTTCCAGAGCATGGAACTGAGGGGGTTGTGGCCAGGCTCCAGCAGGAGCTCTGATTATCCCAGCATGGAATTGATAACAGTGTTTATCACCCAATTAAGAAAACAACAGGGGGGTATTACCAGCTACTTGTTGATTCTGCCTGTTCTACCTTTTGATTCAGCAGGGACCAGAGCCGGCATGTGGTCTGCTAGCTAATACACAGACCTCTCCTCAAGGCAGGAGGGAGGGGGAAATTCCTGCTTAGCAGGGAGTGGTAAGGGAAGGAAGGAAGCAGCCCGCAGTCTCTGGAGCTGCAGCCAGGGAGCAGAGGGAAGGGGCCAGCCCTGCTGTGGAGCAGAGAGCCCCACCCAGCCCAGAGAGCATGCAAGGATGCTGTGGGTGTCTGGTTTATCTTAAGTCAGCAAGTAGTCTGGGACAGATATTGCAAAAACCCGTTTGAGCCAAATCAGTTAAGTCTGATACTACATTCAACCAGGTTTATCTCAAACCAGTTTCAGCCAAATCAGTTAAGTCTGATACTACATTCAACCAGGTTTATCTCAAACCAGTTTCAGCCATTCTCAAACTGGTTTATATGCACTGGACCTCTGTTCTGTTACAGGTCTAAACCTGTTTCTGATCATTTAAACCAGTTTATGTGTAATGTCTGTCCCTAGCCATCAGGCCTAGAGGGGAGAGGAACCTGGTTTCTGTCTCAAATGAGTGGGACTTGGTTTGTGAGGGGAGTTTTAATAAAACACCATTCTGTTCTCATCCTGAGCTTTGCCACTGCAGCGATTTGGCTAGGTTCAGGTTTCAAAACAGATTCATTGTCAGTCTCTTTGAATGTACTGTAACTGAATTTGATTTTCCCAATGTAATGAATATCAAAGCAAGATATGTTATATGACCTGAAATTGAGAGGAGGAGAGAAAAGGCAACTCTGATGTTAAACTAACTGTTAAATGTTTTGAACTTGGAAACCAAAAATATAGTTCCTATCTTCTGCATCATCCACCCTTTTAACATAATTTTCCTCCAGCCTGATCAGAAATGCACCATTTTCTTTGTTGTTTACCAACTGCAATATAAGATATTTTCCACTTAAAACACAATGGAGAGACAAATGTATGTTTATAGTACACCAGACTTTTGCTCAGTGTGGCAGAGAGAAGTGTGTAAATGCCTTTCTGTTTCATCTCTGAGATGTGGGCATCATTCCACAATCAAACATAATGCAAGCTGGCATCAATTTTACTAAAAATGTAAATACATAAAAAGTGATGTTGACAGCTTGTTTACAAAACCCAACACTTTAATGCAGATTTTGTTTTAGCAGAAAACCTATTAACATAATAAGAATTCTGAGTTTTAAACAACCTGCTATCCTCAGCTGCACTCTTGGCTTTAGTCTCATCAGATTTTCTCCAACCATTAGAAACTATGCTTACCCCAAGTCCCCATAATCTTAGAGACTGCCCAAGACTTTATGAAAACCCGTGGACCAATACGTGTAGCTTGTTTTCCCAATTTTCAAGCCAAATAAGACTTCTGTTAAATCCTTGCTGTTTGGGAAACACAGTAGTTTCTAACTGATCAGTTTTCTCTGGGCAAAAAGAATGTACAGGGGGCATATCTGGGAAAACAAATTATAGAGCATAGAAAGGAAATGGGCATTCTCCACTCAGCAGCTCTGTTGTGGTAACTATTCATGTGCATGCTCTTACCCCATTGTCAGTGTGGCTGTGCAGGGTACCACCTAAACCCCTTGATTCTAGCCTGCCATGACTTTCATCTTAAAGAAAATAGAGAGGAAGGAGGTGTTACCCGAGCTAGTACCCGCAGGAAGGACCATGCTGGATCGGAGTACAGTACAGGTGCTTTATTACACTCTCTCTCTCTCTCTCATTTTACAGGAACACCCGGAAGAAGACACAGTCCGTCAGACCTATCTCAGGGATCCCCTAGGCATCCAGGCAGATCCCTGCCAGCTTATTCAGTCAGTAAGTACAGCATAGCATCCCGATTACCCGCTGCCAATTACATTAGTGGCTCATTACTGGCAACACCAGGGTTCCCTTGCTATGTCTTGTGCCGTATTGGGGACCAGGGCATTTTATCAGTCTCTTATCCCTAACCCCCTTCTCTTTGCATGTGGATGCCAGCTTCTTGCCTCTTCAGGGGCAGTGCAGGCATCCCCCACTCCCCTTTTCCTCCCAGGTAGCTCTGCCATGTCCTGGACTTCAAGTGCGTAGCAAGGAGGGCGGCCAGGACACTGTCATTTGGTCATGTGGACCCTTGTGCCTGGGATCCTCCCTCTGGATCCTTCGTAGTGAGGGTCCTCAACGGCATCTCCTTGTCCTGCGGTGCCCGAAGGCAACTTCTCCTCCTCTTATCCTTCAGGCCCAAGTCTCATTGGCTCTCAGTGGGCGTGGCATGCCTCCTTCCCACCAGTTAATAATTAACTTCAGCTGCCAAAGTCCCTCTAGTAACAGGGTTTCAGTCAGGACCCTGTTACACCCATGATAAGAAAACTAAACTGTGGCAGCTGTGTCCTCATTAAAACAGGGCTAAGCTATTTAGTTGTAAGCTTTCACTTATTAGGGTATTAAAACAGTGAGCATGTGGAGCATTACATCAGGTGCCTTGTGGGATGTCTCCAAACCTATTAAATAGCTGTAAATTGTTTGTTTTTTCATATCCTACTTAAACTGGACACACATTTAATGAGATATCTGTTCTCTCATGCTAACCAATATACACTTTGGGTGCATCCAGATGAGTGCACATGTGCCCCTTGCCCCACCTCAAACCCCTTTGAGGTGGGGCAACAGGCACGTGCGGGAATGAAAAAATGTTCCCCATGCTTCAAGTTTGCAGCTCAGGGAGAAAATTAGACCCCTGGATATCCAGGGTCTAAAAAACTTAAAGTTTAAAAAAAGCAGAGCAGGTCACGGTCACGGACTGTGCCCTGAGGCAAGCAGAGGCTGGGTCCTCCATGGAGATACTCTGGCTGGGAGAGTATCTCTATGGTTGGCCCCTCACCCTGGTACTGAAACACGTGGTCAGCCAGGCCACATTTCAGCACCAGAGCTCTGGTGCTGGTGAGTACGGGGTTGGGGGGGCTGGAGGAGGGGGGAGGGGGA
>NW_017728906.1:81449063-81459862 GCF_001723895.1 Crocodylus porosus | reverse complement strand
ATCCCTGCCCCCCCACCCCATACAGTCCAGGGCACCACATGAAGCCCAAGCACCGGACCCTCTGAGGCACATACACAGTGAGTTCTGGGGCTGTTGCATACTGCACACAGTGTACAAGACCAGTACAGAGCAGATGCTGCCCACAGTGCATGGGGTGGGCCCAGCACCATAGGCATTATACAGGAGTCAGTTCTGGTCCAGTCCTCAAACCAGCTCAGCAATTCTCAATTGGCCTGCAAAACCAAGTAATTTTGACAGTCCTGTTTCAAGCCCTTTCCTAAACAGGGAAGTTTCTCATAATCAGGACCTTGATCAGGGAGACCTTTATATTGTTTTAATTCTTATGCTACATGTATATTTACTATACTTACTACTGATATAAAAGATAGGCTAACTTGCTTAATTGAGTAAGTCGTAAGTTCAAGCATGAGAAGTTTATAAGTTCATAAGTTCAGTATATTAAATGTTTGTCTAACAAATTGACTAATAGGCAGTTTAAATCCAAGCATATATGACTAAGATGTGTAATACTAATACTAAATATAATCTTACGAAAACGTAAGTGCTAATACAGAAGACATCTATTCTGAGGCTCAACCCTGACGCAAATGGAAAGAGGAAGGTGACCCTGACCCAACTGGAAAGAGGAAGGTGCCCTCAACTGAAAAGGGGAAGATGCCCTTATGATGATGACAATCGCAAGAGATAATTATAACTAACAGAAAAATATGTAACGATGACTAACCTCATTATACCATATGTAAAGCAAACATATAAATATGGAAGGTCAAACCCCTCTCAGGGTAGCTCTCTGCCCATAAGGCAGGAGTCTACCCTTCGCAGAAGTAATAAAAAAATTATTGCTGGCACTCTCATGTCTCTTGAGTAATATTATTACAGTTAGTGCCCACAACGCAAGCCAGGTTGCCCTTTCCTGTTTGGGCGGCTAACTCAGGTTTTGCTGACACTACACAGATAAACATTTAGAAATCAATAAGGTTGATAAGTCAATAATTAGTACTACCCATTAGCTCAGCTCCTTCATATCTAGACATTATTATACATCTTTGAATCTTTGATCACAGTCTTTTTTCTACAGAACTCCTGCCCTGTTCAATGCAGACTGAAAAGAACTTACTTTATGAACAACTAATCAACTTTTTTTTTTTGTCTTCACATTTCAGTATGTGGCTCCCTCTCCCCCTCCCGCATTATTCACTGCACCTTACTATCCTCTGAAGACAGGATTGCCTTATGGGCTTATCACTATAATACCTGAACTGCCTCAAACTTTATGTTTACAACAATCTGGAGAATTAAAGGTTTGTTTCAGAGATTGGGTACCGAGGCATTCAAGACAAAGGTCAAAATTGTTCCTTTGTTCTGGATGCAGACTTTTGCCCTAATTTTTCCAGAATGTGTTGCCTAAAAGCACTCCATGTAATCAAAGCAAAATTCTCCTTGACTTCAGTTTGCAGCCATGAGTGCTCATCACTTTTACAAATCAACTCAAATCAACTTTAACAAATCAACCCCAAAATTATAGGTATTTAGAATGTATGTTTTAATAGTGATTGAGGGTAGAAACACAGTGATTGAGTGGTGGAAACACAGCCCCCCGGCCACACCCCACACGAGCCATCCTGCTCCCTGCCAGGGCCTTGTGGCTGCGCATTCCCAGCCCTGGGTCCCAAGCCACACACACCACCCTGGCTGGGAAGCAGTGCCAGCCCCAGCCCTGCCTAACTCCTTTCCTTCCCCTCCCTCCCTTCCTCCCTTGCTATGGGGCCTCAATCCCACCCCTCTTGACTTGCCTGTGGGGAGCTGCTCTCCAGGCTGCCTGGCTGCCATGTGCACGTGTGCACACACACATGCACATGGTGCCCCCTGCCTGATTGCCCTCTTCTCACTCCCCTCTGCCCCTTGCAGGCTGGAACTCGGGCAGACTGCAAAGGCAAATCTGCCATTTCCCATGTTTTTCTCATATACAAAATACATGTTTTTCTCCTTAAAAAAGAAAATCCAGATTTTTGTCCTTAAGATGAGAAAATCTTTGTTTTACAATATTTTTCCATGGTGAATGGAAAACCTGGATCCCTGCTGATCGCAAACCTCCACATGTTCTAGTTATAGATTAATATTTTTCATTATTCTCACAAGGTAAAAAGGCAGAAGACTATCAGTATAGTCTGTCATTTCCCACCTAGTTTCTAGTGCTTAGACATAAAAATTAGAGTAAAGTAGGATTTGAATGGACCCAACACTCACCGTGCTCTGAGGTAGGATCAATTTAGAAAGACCAACTCTGACAGATGTTTGCCCAATCTTTTTTTAAACCCTACCCATTAAGGATATTCTACAACCTAATAGATGTATAGATCAGACCTCACAAAAGTTAATGGACTTGTAAGTCAGGGAAAACAAAGTTCTGTGCCTGACTTTCAGTACCCACCTACCAATAACCTCTTTTGTTCCATATAATATGACCTGAACAGTGGCCCAAAGCTTCAAATATCCCTGTGTCATGTAGAAATCAAATCAATTGTTCATTTTTATACTAAACAAAGAAAGAAAAATTACATTTGGTGGATTTCTTACTCTCAGGCTCTTTGGGATTTTAATCATTCAGTTTGGTGGCACTAGCTTTAAGCAGTCTGAGCTCAACAGTAAATACAAGAGTGATACTGAGACCGAAAACATCCTAAAGCATTAGCACACCTGCATCATTTCCAGAAGAAGCAAGTTTTCTGTTTCAATTTACTGTTATGAATCAAAGCATCTTGAGACGGCTGGGTGCATCTACATGTGCCATTGGTGTGCAGCAATAAACTGCACACCTTATTGCTTCAGTTTATTGCTCCCAGGGAGCTCCCAGGTGCAGCTGATATGTGCACCCAAACTACAGCATTTGAGTTGGGTTGGAGCACCCCCAGCTGGCAAGGAGCCTGGGGGTCAACCTGCCAGCCTGGGGATGCTCCAATGAGGCTCAGAGAGCTGCAGAAGTGCTTGCTGGGGCATGAGGGTGCTTCAGCAAATGGCTAGCTGGCAGGCAGACCTTGGACTGAAGCACACTCTTGCCCCAGCCAGCCAAGGCAGTGTTTGTGCATGCACTGCTGTGCATGAAAAAACTGCATAGGGTAGGACTTGTATTTAGAGTTGCATAGTTTTGTGCACCCCAATAGGTGTGCATGTGTAGATTCTGGAACATTTGCTGCACAGTTTATTAGTCAACTGTTCAATAAATGTCTTGTGTAGATGCACCCTCTGTGGCTTTAAACTTTCAAATCAGTAGTAGTCACTCTCTGGGCTACCAACAATGCATTAAATATGGGAGATGATGACAGACAGACCAACCCTAAACTGGACAGATGCTGCTAATATGAGTGAATATAGAGAAAATATTCATGTTTTCTTCCCTTTAATTTTATTTTTCTTTATTTGTTAGTTTGTGGGGTTAGGTATGAAGAAATTAGACTCAAGACAGATCATGGACAAACTAAATAAAAGCTGAAGATAGAAAGAAAAGGCAAGAAAGATACAAGAGCCCCAGAAGTAGCTGAAACAAGAGAGGAAAGTTCAATAAAAGTGTTACAGTTGATATTCAAAATTCCCCACTAATTTTTTCTTGCCTGCCTACATTATTTCAAGGAGTTGCATAGCTCAGTTGATAGGGGGCACAGACAGAAGTTATGTTTTTCACATGATTGGCCCCCTGAAAGTGCTTTACAGCCACACCATGAAACACATGAATGGCTGATCCAATGGAGCTGATCCACTTTAGAGCACCTTAGGAAATTTGTGTGCCCTAGAGTTAATCTGTGACATGTTTGAGGCTGGGCTGGTGCAGCCCATCCCCATCCCCATGACTGTCAGCAGGAAGGGAGAGGGGAGCAGGAGTGAGCTGCCAGCTGCCGTTTGCCCAGCCTGAGCAGGTGGATCAGAGGCCCCCAACCCTCAACCACATCCCCCCCTTAAGCCTCCCCCCTCCAGCTCGGGCTGGAAGTTCTCTCCCTCTTCCCCTTCACCCTCCCCCACCCTCCTTCTGACAGCTCCAGAACTTGGGGGGAGGGAAGAGAAGGACGACTCCTCAGCTGCAAGCAGGCTCCTTGGGCTCCCGAGTTGAGGAGATGCTCTAATTCATGGCGCTTTATGCAACACAACCGAATTGAAGCTCAATAGCAATCAGCCATAAAGTTAGTACACATTTCCAAGGTCTAACTGCATACCTGGTAGGGGCTTTTATCATATGATGGCTACTTTGCATGTGTACCTATTCTAAATGTAATTGCATAATTAACCAGCTTTATGTAAAGCGCCATAAGTTAGAATGGGAGCCTGTACGTCTATCAGAGCCCAGAGTAACTTAGCTTTCAGGACCTGAATTCAGTCCCAATTGGAAGGGGTAGGTTTCCACTTCCAGTGTAGCCCTCAGGCCCCCTCAGCCTCCTACCCTATACATACCAAGAACTACTGGGGACAAAGAAAGATCACATCACCCTTTGTGTGGATGTTAAAGAAATAGTGAATCACTGGCTCAGTGGACTGTAAGCTGGACACATTTACCTACATTGTTTCATAGGTTCATTTTTTGGGGAGAGGGGCATGCTGTGCTTACCTAGCTACAAGCCTTGTCTACACACTCTTAGGGGGAACATCCACACATGCAGGGGTGTGCACTTGCAGCAGCAAAAATAATAGCAGCACAAATTTGTTCCACTACTTTTTGCCTCAGTGCATGCTCCTGCACACGCACTTTGGTGTAGGGTAAATTTCCCCACTTCAGGGAAACTGCCCTTTCCTCACTTCTCACAGCTTCCAGCATACTGGTAGATCCAGGGGACGACTAAAGGGGTGGAGATGCTCTAGCCAGCAGCCAGCAGCCAGCAGCCAGAGCATCTCCCAGGAGGACCAAGCCTCCATATTTACAGCACATAGTTCTCTCATGTGCACTGCTCCTTTTTTTCTCAACTTTTTTTTTTATTGGGATTTCCTGGTAGTAACATTTTAATGTTCCAGGCATGCAATGTGTGGTGCATGCTGCAAAGAGTTTTGCAGCACCACAAATGGCATGTGCCTGTATGTCTGGATGCAGCCCTAATGAACAAATGTATATGAATTTTCTTGAAAAACAGAAGCAGGGCTTTTACTCCAGCCAAAAGACTCAAATTTGGAGAAGACTTTCTTGTCATTACTGATTCATCAGATAAAGTGCTGATTGAAACTGCTACAGGTTTCCCTCAATTTATGCAGGTTCTTTATATGTAAATTTGTCCTTATGCAATGAGCATATTTAGACCCATAATTCATTATATGCAAGATAAATTCACTCTTACGCAATCAGTATAGATGCTCCCCACCCCCCACCCCCCGCCCAAGCAGGTAAGTCTGTGTGGAGAGGGGAACAGGCCATGGCCTCACTCACCCTAGTCCCAGCTCCAGCGGTCCCAGGAACAGCCAACACCAGCTGCCTGCAGCCACTGGGCTGCAACATGCTCCATCTGACCCCCAGCACCTGGGTTCACCCCAGCTCCTGGTCTATGCCGTGCCATGGCAGCTGGTGTTGGCTGCTCCCGGGGCCACTCCAGCATGGGTTGGGGTGAGTGCAGACAAGCAGAGCCATGGCTGGTGCAGGGCATAGCACTCACCCCTGGCACTGCTGCAGCAGCCCTGGGAGCAGCCAACACCAGCCCAAGAGCAGAGGTGAGTGGAAACAGGCAGAGCACAGTGCAGACTAGCAGCTACAGGCAGCTGGTGCTGCCCACTCCCAGGGCTGCTGCAGCTGGGGCTGGGGTGAGTGCTGCTGTTTTCCCTCTGCTTTGCTGCCTTGTGCAGCCCCAGGAGCAGCACGCCTCCCCCCACCCCTTCTGTAGTCCCAGCCTCACTCCAATTTGTTACATTGTAAAGTGGGATTGCTTTACGCAAATTTGATTTATGTGCCGTTCCCTGGGAACACATGTACAGCATAAATCGAGGGAAACCTGTACTTGTAAAATTGCTGCTGCGTATCAAAGCTGTTATAGCAACTTGCAAAATCAGTGCGTGTTCAACAGTGGGCCTATAGGGTACCTGTACACAAGCGCAGAGGCAGCTCTGATGCACTGTAATTACAGCACATTGGAGTAGGGTCTGCTGGAGCATGGTAAATATTGCACACCAGCAGCCTCCCACATCTCATGTATTTGTGTCCCCACACTTCAAAATGGCAGTGGAGGCACTTGGACTAAAGCTTGTTCAACGAGCTTTAATTCAAGCACCCCACTACCATTTTGAAGCACAGAGATGCTGATACATGAGACACTGTGATGTCTCATTATAGCAGGTCTCAGAGCCACTCTAATTAAAGCACCACCTCCCACCCACAGAGCATGTGTAAAAGTGCCCATAGTGCATGACCTCTTCTTGCTTTTTTACTGCCAGGACTAGAAATAGGTGATTGCCAGGCCTATAATATTTTCCTCTATAAGAAATCCAATGAGAAGGACATTTCCTCCCTCATCTTCTACTGATGTAGAAATGTTTTAATCCTTCTTTCAGTAAGCTTCAAACACTTGCTGGTTTTGAATTGCCCTTAATAAATCATTTGGATTCACGTACTATGACTTTTTCTAAAGTGGTTACCACGTGCAATTTATGTTAAAATTTTCTATTGTAAATTCATTTCAGAAGTATTAATGTAATGCTTCAGCTGTTTCATCTCGCATATTTCTCAGTCATTTTCTTCACATTCAATTGAAAACCCCTTGGGCTTGTGGTTAACATAGTTAATGTATGTCCATTTCAGTTGTTGTTGATTCTCTGACGCTTAAAATGACTAAAAGGGATACTGATAGGACTAAACATCTATTTGTTACTTATGCTGATATGCTTCCCCATTCTTTTCATAGTTTGCAGTCACTTTTAATTCTGTACCATTTGTGAGGAAGTAGACAGCATCTACTTTAGATTATCCACAAAACAAAAATAGATTGCAAAGTCTTGTCTAAAATTGGCTATAACTGGCCCAGTATATAGAAGAAGAAATTGAAACACTGGACACATCTACACATGAAATTAATATGACACAAACTCCAGCTCATATCATGCCAGAGCTTATTGCTCCTGGGCACAGTGTTTACATACGCACCTGGGACCATAGCACATTGAATTGGGTCACAGCAGCCTGCCTGGCTGTGGCTGCTCCAACCCAACTCAATGTGCTACAGAGAGGCTGGCTGGGGCATGAGGATGCTCCAGTGAGGGACGAGCCATCAGGCAGCCCCTGCAGTGAAGGACTCTTGCACCACAGCCAGCCCTGACAGTTGAGGGCTTTAGTGCTGTGCATTAAAGAACACTGCCTTGTTAGTGTTTACAAGTACTAACATAAGGTGGAATTAATTAGTTTCCTGCAGCCAAATAGGGCCACATGTGTAGATGCTGAGACTTTAGTGCTGAGCTAATTATGCCTAAACTTTTTGTATAAACTTTTTGTATACAGCTAAACTTTTTGTATAAATGTGCCCACAGAAATTAACTGGCTTCCCCAAAGTTGCATGGCAAATCAGCAAGAGAGCAGGAAATGGAAGCCTTGTCTTGTGGCTCTTATCCCTGTCTATTACACACTGGAGCACATTGATTCATTTGGGGTAAGCATGTTCATATACAGTGTGTTTGATGTCAATGTTTTCAGCTGACAATGGAAAATCTGAATATTTGTTTAATGAACTAGTTTTATAATTCTCTCATAACAAACTTGGCATATGTGAAGAAATTCATTTTATGTTGTTCGTCATTAGAAGTATAAAAATGGTTATACAGGATGAGGTCCGGCATCCATGTAAACCCACTCTTCTCTTAACAGTGTCTAGGACAAAATGTTTTAGAGTCACGTTTGAAATACTTTTGTCTAGGCAGCTGTGGAACAATCCATCCTACTACTTACTCTTCTGGGTTAGAAAGAGGCTTGTACTGAGGCCCCTTCCACACATGCAGGTAAAAGCATGATTGGATCTAGGGCATGATCCACACAATTGCACATTGGATCCAATCGCATCTTATTGCTGGTGTAGGGGAACCCGATCCTGGGCTTCCCCTGAACTGGCAAGATGCAAACTTCCACACCTGCTTTAAGGCCCAGGTATGCTTCACGCACAGCTGGAACAGAGTCCTATGACTGATGGGAGGTGCACCTGGGACTGGGTGCCCCCTCAGTTGCAGGACTCTTAGTACAGCCTGCATGAGGAACAGCTGGGACCAAGAGTCCCATCAGTTGTAAGGTCTCTCAGTCCCGGCTCTGCGCATAGGCCTGGGGTTTCATGCACCACACCCCTGAGCTGTGATCCCCAGGGTTCAGGGGTTCCACACTGGGCATCATGCATCATGCACCCCTACATCTGGCAGCCCTGTCAGAGATCCTGCTACACATGCAAATTAAGGCTCAATAGCAACCAGCTATAAAGTCAGTATGTATTTCCAAGGTCTAACTTTATAGCTGGTTGGAGCTTTTTATTGTGTGATGACTACTTTACACACATGTACCTGTTCTTAAGGTAACTGCATAATTAACCAGGTAGTTGCACAGTACCTCTAACATGTAGGGGAAGCCTGATGGCCCTGTAGTTTTTTAAATCTTTGCTATAGTGACTCTGGGTTTTCTTATTTAAATTAAAATTATTTTTTCTTATTTTTTTCTTCTTAAGCAGAATGTCCTGTTCCCAAAGCAAGTTGTGCATAATTTAGAAAACATTTTTTCCTTCAGTTTTAATACCACTACCATTTGCTATGTAAAAGGATAGATGGACATGTCCACTCAATCTTTACTATAACATTTATCATTTGGTTTATTTTTATCATGTGCCCTCTTAAGAAGTCTTCCCTTTCCTTAATAGATCCCTTCCTCTGCTGATAGTGCAGCTGACCTACTGATCTTACCTTAGACTTCCTAATTCTAATATACTTGATGCATTGCATCACTACAGGCACTTTATAGTACTCTAGCAATGTAAAGGGGCCTTCAAGTAGACAGAAATTTACATTCAATCTAAGGTCCATATCACTGTAGGAGTACTGTAAGGGACAATGAAACAATGCAACTTAGAGACGATGATAATCAGGCCCACAGAAATCAGCCCTAAGCATGCTACAGCTGGCCTATTAATGATATGCATTACTGCAGTAACATTTGAATCAAACTTTTACATTCATTTTAGCTGTAAAAATCATTCTAGCTCATGCTTCAAAACCATTTTATTTTTATGAGATCCCTGGCGCTATTTGTTTTGAGCTTGTGATGCCATTCTGATGTGCATATAACTATGGTATTATGACTTAAGTCAACAAAAAACATACTTCACATTCTAGAAATGCTCTGAAGTACCCGAGTAGTCTTCCTTTTATCACATTGTCTACTCAAGTGAGAAACAAAAGCAACAGGACAGGCAAACATGGTTATCTATCACTGCTCTTCCTTTGCTTGCTGAACATTAGATTACAGTCACATAAAACTCTGGGCAAGCAAACAATTTTATCTTACATTTCCCATTTGTTTTGTCATCTGAGGTCTCAGTGAGCCTCTTCACAGTGAAACAGGAAATACAATTAGTTTATTTCAAGAATATTTTCAGAAAAGATTACCACATGAAGCATTTTCTCAATCAGTAGACTGAATTGCATTAAGCATTCTACTATAGTCTCCTTATACAACAGACCCACTGACGACAGCTCAAGAAGTTTAGGAGAAAAGCTGAAGAGAGTCCTCTGGCATGGATTCATAAAGTGAAACCAGTGACAGAGTCTACGTGCATTGGTATTTTGGATGATGAGACAGAATAGATTCTTGTATGTGCTAATAGGACATTATTACCATGATTGTGTTGGTGACCAAGGTTGGTGGGTTTTCTCCCTGCTCCTATAGTTTTTAAAGGGCTACAGGTGTCCAGATATCCTTGGAAAGCCATTTCTGAACCTAGTAAGACCCTATTATAATAGAATAGGAAAATAAGGTTAGGATATATACAAGTACAAAAAAAAAAAAAAGCCACAGGTAAAAGCAATTTCTTTAGCAATCCTGAAAACATTCTCACAAGTTTTATGCAGAAGTTATTGTGCAATTCATAGTCTTTGCCTTGATAGGTACATCAAGAAAAAAATGAAGGGTTAATAAAACAGTTGTATTTTTTAACCATGGATCCATATGAAGTTGTTACACAAATATTTATCTAATTGCAACAGAATGCTCATCATTATGCATGAAGTTATCTTGCAAAATAGAAGTCTGAATGGAAATCAGGCCAAATTCAGCCCCATAGAAAATTATCTTGGCAAGTGTGCTTTAAGTTGAGCATATTCTGGAGGCAATCTGGAATTTATGCTCATTCTTGGAATAAGCAATATTGTCAAGGGATAATCATTTTGAGAATGAACTTTGTAATTAATTTTAATTATCTTTCTAAAATTATATTTCTGAGTTGAGGCATGTAACAGGACATGCCTTAGGGCTGCTATGGCACCCTGTTGAAGCCCTGCTTAGCTTTTGCTCCTGCCTGTAAGGGTCTTCTCCTGAGATCTCACTTGCTATGCTTGATGTTGATATCTGTAGCAGGAACCCAGCCCAGCCCCACACTTACCAGGGTGACAACAGCTTGGGTGCCTCTCAATCTGCAGGATCCCAGGCCAACCCAATGGTGGGCAATGGGCCTGCAGGCAAACAGCATGCCCCGCTCCCACACCCTCACCCCCTTGGGCAGGGCAGAGAAGTAGTGGGTGATGCACTCCCCATCTGACTGTCCGCAGATGGGGCACACAGAACTGGACACAGTACTCCA
>NW_017728906.1:81444043-81448643 GCF_001723895.1 Crocodylus porosus | reverse complement strand
GACCCTTCAGCCAATCTGCAATCCATCTGACTGTGTAGGCATCAATGCCACAGTCACCCAATTTTTTAATGAGGATGGGGTGGGAGACGGTGTCAAAGGCCTTTCTGAAGTCCAGAAAGACTACATCTATGGCAACACCTGCATCCACGGCTTTTGTGACCTGATCATAAAAGGCAATCAGGTTGGTCTGACAAGACCTGCCCCTAGTGAAACCGTGCTGGTTGCCGTTGAGCATCATCCCTGAGGCCGGTCCATCCCAGATGTGCTCCATGATGATCTTCTCAAAGAGTTTCCCTAGGATTGAGGTAAGACTGACGGGCCTATCGTTGCCCGGGTCCTCCTTCCTCCCTTTTTTAAAGATGGGGACCACGTTGGCTATCTTTCACGTTGGCTATCTTCCTTAACAAGTTATCATCTCTTTAACTTGTAGAGGGGAGGAGTTCTGTTAGATCTTCTCCCTACGATCGTATGGTATAGTCGCCAATAAACTCAGACTGAGTCTGTGAATTCTAATACCAAACACAACACAAAGTTTGATTTCTTCCACAGGTTCCCTGTTACAAGGGGTCGTCACTATCAGCAGCCCCTTGATATGAAGATGACAGTCTTCCAGTAAGTAGGGAAGCCATCAGTAAATCTGGACAGGACTGAGAGGCCAATGCAAGATCTGCATGTTCATCTGAAGACATGGAATATAGTTCCAGGAGGAAGGAGTGGATCCTGGTGATATCAGGTCATGGTTCTTTCCCTTTGTGTCTCTGGCCTATCTACCTCCATAGTAAGGCAGTCTTGCTTAAAATGATCACTGCAATTAAGGATGAGTCAGTTCTTGAGTCTCCCAAGTATTGATGCTAATACTGCATTTCTTCAGATTGGCCTTCAAGGTTTCCTTTAGTCTCATATTTTGCCCACCTCTAGACCATTGGCAAGTTAGGAATATAGGATTTGTTTCAGAAGCCAGTTGTCAGACATCCTTATGACATGTTCTGTTCAGTGGAGTTGGTGCTATATAAATAGCTTTGATGCTGGTGGTGTTTGCTTGACCCAGAACACTGGAATTTGTTCTTCTGTCCTTCCTAATGACATGGAGAATATTCCAAAGACATCACTGATGGTAACATTCCAAGGCTTTCAGGTTTTTCTGAAATATTGTCTGGGTTTCACACCCATACAACAGAGTAGGGACGAAAACAGCCTGGTAGATGAACAGTTTGGTTTGGGTCCTGATGTCATGATCATTAAAGACGTGATTTTGGAGATATCCAAAGGCAATGCTGCTGATTATATCTGGTACTGACTATCATCATGTTTACTTGGTGGGAAAGATGATGGCTTATGTAAGGAAAATGTTCAACATTCTCCAAGGACTGCCTTCTAATTGTAATATGTAAGGGAGCAGCTACTTGTTTGTGGGTGGATTGGTAAAGTACCCAATTCAGTCATATTTAGTCAAGGAATGCATCCTGCTTATTGTCCACTACTAGGATGGGTTAGATTGCAGGCTTTATTATAAATATTCAACCCTCCCTGGGAAAAGTATTACTACCTATTTCCTCATTCATTGGATCACTTCAGAAGAGGTATGGCAGTGTTTGTTCTTCTACTATGACTCACTGTAAATTCCCTTCTGTTCACATGTTTTGCTCTTCAGGTTGTCAGTTCTTGTTCTACACAGATGAGACAGTCCCCTGGGTAATTTAAGCTAATGAAAGATTTTGGAGAGGAAAACTGCAACTTTAAATCCCTCAGAGACTCTGTACTTACTATAGATCATTTGACCAGCCTGGGTAGCTAACTAAAAGTAATATATATATAAAGAACAAAAATACAACCAAACTATGATCTCATTCTTTCAGATACTACTTTAACTTAATAGGAGATTTACAGTAATACGTTCCAAAAGAAGTTCTTTCATACAAAATTCTTGTTGGGATGTGTTTATTTTTAAACAAAGATAATGATACATCTCCCATAGCATACAGAGGTTCTGCTTATACATCTATTAATACAGCACATACAGGTTGACTATTAGTTGCTTTAATACACAGAACTAAATATATTCACAAAGGAAAAATGAAGCCCTAAGAAGAAACTATTGAATATTTCCCATGGTGAATGAATTTTTTTAACTATGACTATACTTAGATTGTGGCAATATAGTTTCAGAACACAACATATTCCCTTGTGATGTTGCTTCTTTATGTGCATATTAAATCTGACCATGACAAACTTATTGTAGGACTTCACTGAAAATTGTTGAAAAATATAAAGTTATTAATGAAAAAATCTGAAGCTGCCTATCACTGTAACTAATATGAAGCTCTTAAAAGTATTTTTTTCTTCTATGCTGCTTTCTTCAAGCTCTGATATATAGACTAATCAAGAGTGAATCTTCTTTTAGGCTTGAAAATATAAATTATTAAGAGTTCCACCCAACTACGACATGAGCAACAAGGAGATAACACATCCCGATGGTACAGGATACAATCATCATGGGGAAACCCAACCTGAAACAACAACAAAAATAAAAGAAAAATCAATAGGGTGCAATACTTTGTTCTCAGAGACATAACTTGGCACTTAAACTTTTTGAATTTAAGTTTAAAAGTCATTACACAGGTTCTTAGACTCAAATAGCTTTTCACCATTGTTCAAACTGAAAGAACATCAGGGCACTGCAATTTTATCACTGTGTTTTGAGGATGTATTCAAGTTTAGACTACCCACTTCCAGTCAAGTGATTTAGAAGATACAGTACCTCAGCTGGTGTAAAGCAATATGGCTTCATTAAATTCAACTGACCTTCTCCAGTTTAGGTTAGCTGAAAATTAATATCTGTGTGTCTGCAACATTGGAGTGGGGTGAGAGGGGTGCAACTGGCCACACTTCGGCTGTGCCAGACATGTGAAGTAAGCGCTGAGCTGACCTCCTGGTCAGCACAAGCTCCTGACAGAGCTATGCATGCAGAGCTAGGTTCACCAAGAGAGCACTGGCAGAAGCCACAGCTTTCATATAGCTTTATAGTACAAAGGGTGCTCATGATCACTGCTTATCCCCTTTTTTCCCCTTACCACTGAATTCAGTAGGGGAGGAGGTAGAGGGAAGGTGAACAGCAGCAGCACTCACCCCTTGGACTTGCCCTTGTATGTTCTGGTTATGTTCTAAACCATATGTGGTTACAAAGAGAATAAACCATGTTTCACAAGTAAAGCAGAATTAGGATAGGTCCTTTTGTACCCATGTCCTCCTAACTGAAATTCATGCTGCACTTCAGAATGTTTTTCTAAATCTGATTTATGGTTGGCATCCCTTAACTTTTTACACTTCCATTCAGATGGTAAACCTCACCCTACTACTATTTAGCCTCAGCACCTCTCATCATGTGAAAATAAATTAAATATTAGCTGAAAAGTACTTCAGTCCTATTGGATACACCAGCTTTTGTGGGTACATGAGGAAAACCCCCTGGCCAGTACAAGTATTACAAGATTTATTTTCAGATCAAAATATTCTTTCAGCATAGGTAAACCCCAGAATGAGACTTTCAAAATAAACCTCATCTTTTAAAATTTCCATAGATAGAAAATCCCACATGGTAGAACCTGAAACGTGGAGAGAATACTATCAATTCTGATGTGCCATACTTCATTGGATTTCCATGTCCTCCGCATTTGCAAAAAAGTACCATATTTTTTCAAATTGAGGAGAGATTTCTATATTGTATTATATTGTCCTCCACATTTGGAAAAAAGAAAAGGTACAGTATTTTTTAAAAGTGAGGAAGAATCTATATTGTATTAGATGATTGGACAGCATTGGCACTGTGTTTAATACTGAAAACAGAAGGGAAATTGATATGAGAAACAAAGTGCTACAACTGACTCTTTTACACATATGTTCCTTTTTCATGTTTATCCAACCTTTTTACTATGCATCATCAAAGTACAATACTGTCCTTTGAAGTGCCAATATTTATTCATGCCCTTCAATGGCAACTGGAAAAGCATATACCTAACACCTGTGTGTGCATCAGTCATGGCTTTTGCATCACTTAAGCAACATTCATAAGGTTCAAGATGCTTGTACCATTCATTCAACCTTGTTAACAGAGTGAACAAAGGAATGTATGACTAGGCAACCTGATGAAAGGTAGGGATAACTAATAGGGCTGTGCAAAGCTTCAACTTAATATTCAATTCAACAAATATTTGACATATTCAACCTTGAAAAGTGAAAGACGAGATGAATAGCAGCTGGTCAAATAGCTGTCACATTGAATACCAGAAGTCGAATATTAACAGCATGAGTCAAATATTAACAGCGCGGGTCGACTATTCGACTTGCCTATACTGGATTCCCTGTGAGGGGAAAAAAAAAGGAAAGTAAGGGGAGGGAGAAGGAGGGGGAGAAAGGGAAGGAGTGTTTTGATGACTGACATGTGTGGCTGGCCAGTGACCTGTCAGCATTCTCTGAGGTCCCTTCCAATCCCAGTGCTCTGGGGAAGGGCCAGAGAAAATGCATAAAAGGCAGCAGTTTTTCAGCTCCCTGCTTTCTGCCTTGGGGTCAGTTTCTGAGCTGCTGGTGTTCTCCAGCACCTCTG
>NW_017728906.1:81402917-81443743 GCF_001723895.1 Crocodylus porosus | reverse complement strand
CACAGCAGCCACAACCTCTCCCACCATAACTGCAAACAGCACAGGAGCGCGCTCCACCCCGTGTCACTGCCCATGCTGAGCCTTCCCGCACCAGAAGAAGAGCTGGCGCTGGATCTGGATCTCAGTGCCCTGGCAAGGGAAGTTCTGGGGAAGGAGGGGGAATCAGTCGAGTTTGTGCTCGACCCCCCTCAACCTTTCCTTTCAAGCCACAAGGTCTTTCCCAGAAGGCGCTTCAGAAGGTGGCTCTGTACAGGTGAAGGCAAGTGGCTCAGCTGAGTCCGCTCTTTCTCCTGCTGTGCCTCTGACAGCTGGAGAGGGGGAGAGTTCAGCAGCATCCACAGATGCACCCGCACGCCAGAGGGAAAAGCCTAGTACTAGCATGGTCTGGGATCATTATGAGCTGGCAGATGATTCCGCGTTTGCTATCCGCGTGCACTGCTGAGCCAAAATCAGCTGGGGCAAGGGAGCAAAGCGCATGACCACCTCGGGGATGCTGAATCATCTCCACAGGTACCACCCCTTTGCCACAGGAACAGACCCCGCTCGCTCCACAGCCCCCGTCCCCCCCACAGCAGAAGCAGGGCACCCTGGAACATCGGGGGCAAAAGGGACCAGTTGCAAATGCGAGCAAGGTCACCCAGACCATTGGGGAGATGCTTGCTCTGGATGGCCAGCCATTCACCTTTGTTGAGCAGCCAGAGTTCAGGTGGCTCCTGGCATTGCTGGCTCCATCCTACCAGGTGCCCGCATGCACCACCTTCAGCAGGACGGTGGTGCCCTCCCTATATGAAGCATTCAGGGAGCACTTGAGGGAGGAGCTGCACAAGGCAGGTCGACAGGTGACCGTACACTTTACCTCGGACATCTGGAGCAGCCGGGGTGGAGATTATGCATTCCTCTCCTTCAAAGGGCACTGGTGCAACCCGTCAGGCCATCGGTGGGCTCTCCTTCACGCCAAGGTGATGGATGAGTCCCACACAGCAGCAGAGATAAGGGGGGCCATGAACCCCATGGTGCAGGGCTGACTGTGCATTGGGCAGGTTGAGCTCACCAGCAGCTTCATGGTCACTGACAATGGGGTCAATATGGTCAAGGCAGTCCATGATGCCAACTTTGCTGGTATTCGCTGTGTGGCACACAATTTACATCTGATTGTGAGGGATGCCTTGGAGGGAGACAGGGCTGCCGGTGATGGTGCCAGCAACACCAACAGGCTCGTTACCAGGTGCAGGAAGGTGGCAGGCTACTTCCACCAGAGCATCAAGGAGGGCAAGATGCTGCGGGAGAAACAAGCAGAGCTAAATGTCCCGCAGCACAAAATCATGCAGGATGTGGAGAGTTGGTGGGGCTCCACATACCTGATGCTCGAGAAGCCGGTGGAGCAACAGAAGGCCATCCATGAGCTGGCCTTGCCTGGGGAGATTGGGATCAGCTGCCCCTGACCAAAGCTGAGTGGGATGCCATCTCCCAGATCTTGCTGGTCCTCAAGCCCTTCCTTGAGGCCATGGAGACCCTCAGTGCTGCTGATGCCTTCCTCAGCCAGGTGGTCCCCATAGTGAAGGACCTCTGCAGCCAAATGGAGAGCTTCCTGGGGGCCGATGTTCCTGGCTGGGGCAGGCCGCTTTCATCAGATGTGCAGGCACTGGTGAAGCAGCTGAAGGAGAGCCTTAGGAAAAGGCTTAAGCCCTTGGGGTCCAACACAGTGCATATGCTGGCCGCCATCTGTGACCCAAGGGTGAAGGGCAACATATGTGGCAGCGGGACACTGAGTCACTGGAGGAAGGTACTTATTAAGAAAGTGACAGAGGCGGAACGGCGGGGGCGGGGGGAAGTGGGACAGGGGGATCCACTGCCTGAACCGCCATCCACAAGCCAGTCTTCCCCTCCACCACAAGCACTGCCAATATGGGCTAAGGCCATGGCAAACATTAGGGGGTCCAGACCCACCAGACCCCAGGATCAGGCAGACAGCCCTCACACCATGGTGTCTGCTTATCCTGCTGAGCCTGTGAAGCCCCTGGACTGTGACCCCTTGGCCTACTGGGCAACCCGCAGCCTGATGTGGCCGGATCTGGCCACAGTTGCCTGGGAATACCTGCCCTGTCCACCGACCAGTGTGCCAAGTGAGAGGGTGTTCAGCACGGCTGTGGATGTCGTGACACCCCACCGCACCTGCTTGGATCCTGGCTTGGGTGAGCAGTTGGTGTTCCTCAAGGTGAGCCTCCCGCTGCCGGGGTTCCCCAAGCTCCAGGTGCAGACGGAGCGACTGCCACCCTCCTCACTCCATCTGGATCAGGAGTTTTGTTTGTTAGCAGCCTAAGGTGCAGTTTCTCCCAAACCCCTGCACCTATCACTGTGAAAGTTGGCAGGCTTTGTGGGCTCCTCAGAGGCTAGTAAACCTGCAGTTTTGAGCTCCCTGTGGCTTTCCACACAGAAGTCAGAGGAGGTTTTCTCTCAAGAATTTGAGGTACTGTTTCTCCAAACCCCCTGAACCTATCTTGTTGAAAGTTGGCAGGCTTTGTGGACTCCTCAGGAGCTACCACACCTGCAAGTTTGAGCTTCCTGTGGCTTTGCACATAGACGTTACAGGCAGTTTGCTTTCAAGAATTTGGGGTGCAGTTCCAGTACCAGCAACCATGCACATAATGAGAAAATAGGTTGCATGCCTGCCAAGTGACATGTTATCTAAAGTGATATGTAGCACAGCAGGGAAATAGGATATAAATAAAAGTTCTAACTATTCCAGGCTAAAATTTGAACATATGCAACACCTTGCTTTGGAAGTTCAGTAATGAGAAGCCTACTTTCAAAAATATCTCTCTTGCAACTACAAAAGCTGTGTCAAAAATTGGATTCAGATGCTGATAATGAAATAACCAATTCAAGACTATTTTCATATGAAAGAACTCACATCTATTAATTAAATTCCTTAATTTGTTTTACTAAGTAACACTGGAACATTTCTTTTCAAAACAAATATATAATTATAGCAATATTCATGGCTGTTAATCAAAATGATATTGTCATAGTGCTCTTTGTTTATACATTAACATTTTGTGAGTGAAGGAATAGTAAACTGCTATTATGGACGAAGAACATTAGTTGAGTACTTTTCTAAACAAGAGAGTACTGGATTTCTATTTATTTAAATAAGGAGGAAACACCTTCATATATCCAAGGAGCAAACTCCATTTCTTTCTCCCTACTAGGATTGTATGAATTCTTAAGAGGAATTTTTGGCAAAATTTTTACTTTTTATGTATTTAAAGTTCATGCTAACATTTCAGTTTTATCAAATTTATTCTTTATCCAAAATTGATTGGGGAAAGATTGTTCATTTTCAAAGAGCTCACAGTGAAGTTACTGAAGGCACATTATTACGTGATGAAACCTGGTGCATCATTAGTGAAGCAAATGTGAGTTTGAGTTATAGTTTCCAGGGAGCACATCTACACATGAAATTAATGCGCCTGAATAAACTCCGGTACAGTTTGTCCCGGGGTTTATTGCTCCTGGGAGCAGTATTTAGACATGTGCCTGGGACCGCAGTACATTGACCCATCTGGAAGGGGGCCCAGAGAGTCAGCCTGCTAACCCAAAACTGCTCTGCCCTGGCTCAACATGCTGTGGAGGGGCTGGCTGCAGCACAAAGATGCTATGGAGTGGAGTTAGCTGGCAGGTAGCCCCTGCACTGTAACACCTCCATGCCCCAGTCAGCCCTGGTTACCATCTACATGTGTGTTGTGGCATACTAAATAACTCCACCATAGAATAGTACTTGTGTTGGGCAGTACTATCGAACAGAGGAGTTAATCAACTTTGTTCAGCCTAATAACGCCACACATGTAGATGGTGATACTTTACTGCAGGGCTAATTAGTCAGTTCTGCAGTAAAGTGCATGTATAGATACCCCCAGCATCTCATACCTCCTGTCCTTTAGTCTACATCACATTCTCTGACCAAACTACATCCCTCTTTCTCTGTATCTCTTTCTCACTGGGTGAATTTACACAAGATGTTTACTACAGAGCTGCCTAATTAGCTCCACAGTAAAGTCCCCATATCTATACATGTGGACCTCTTAGGCTGCAGTAGACTAATTAACTCCACCATAGGATAATACTTGTAAGTACAAGTGCTATCCTATGGTGAAGTTATTTGCTGTGCAGCAGTGCACATGTAGATACTCACTAGGGCATGAGGGCTGGCTGGGGCATGAGGGTATCAGTTTGCCATGCACTGAAGCACCCTCATGCCCCAGCCAGCCCCTCCACAGCATATTGAGCTGGTGGTGGAGCAGCCTCAGCCCGGCTGACAGACCCCCGCAGACTCTCTGCCAGTGGGGGCTGCTCTGACCTGGCTCAACGTGCTGTGGTCCTGAGCACACGTTCAAATAGTGCACCCAGGAAGAATAAACTCTGGTATGATACGCACTGGAGTTTACCACTTTGAATTATTTGCACATGTAGACACACCCACTATGGCCAAATCATATGATTCCCATTACGTGTTATAGGTCACCAAGAGAAATAAACTTTGAACCAAATCAAAATGAAACTTTTTGATTAGTTTAACAAGATAAAACATTTCAGTTGAGGAATTTCAAAATATTTCCTATTGATTTAACACATGAGAAGGAAATGTTTCAAATCCCTGACTTTTTTTAAAAGTGCTTTATTCCATGAAAAGTTCTGATATTTCCCTTACATCCTGATTATAGATGAAAATAAACGTTGAAGCATCAGAAAGTCCATAAATACTACTTTTATTAGCTCTCTGAATTATGTTTCATGTTATTTCAGTCTGAAGCTTTTGGGAGGAAAAAGTGATCAAAATAGATTTATTTATAAATGCATAGTGCTCCTTCTTTTCAGCACCCCTAAGAATTCCTCTCATGGCTTCTCTTTTCTTATTATCCTTTAGTGAATCTCCTGCACTGTTATTTCCCCTTCCTCTTCTGTCTTTCACTCTATGCTTCCTTTTCGGTTTCCTGTCTCATATGACTCAAACGTTCCATCATTCCAAATTTGTAAGGTACTGATCAAGATAGTGAAAGAACAAAATGGTATTGGTCCCAATATCAGTTTAAAGAAAAGGTCTAAAAAGAATGCTCCAGTTTATTCTATTGACGATGACACCTTTAAATTTGGACACCTGTTGCATCTAATATAGCATGTGGCTAAAATTGCAAGTGCTCATTAACACAACACTAAAATTAGTGTGAATTGCACATAGCCTGAAATTACATAAAAAGTACAGTGTGGTTGCGTACTAGTTACCACACATAGTAGTTACTGTGTAATTAAAACCACTGAACAAAACCTATAATCCCATTTTCTTCTTATTGACAAAATTACAATAATTTCTCCTGTTTTTTTCTTGTTTATCTTGAGTCTATGCCAGGATTCTCCATGTAGTCATGGCCAGTAAAGACTCTCAGATCAAGAAAATGAAGCCCTAAGTAACAAAAATTAATGGTAATAGATTTTGTCTCCTCTATTCTGGAATGTCATCCTGAACTTACTGCACTGTACTCTTTGAACTTTTCCATAACAAAACAGACTAGAACATTCTGCTGCTTTTCCAAAATTGTGCATATCTAAAGGAAAAAAACACACAATTGTTCTCCAATTTAATTTAGACAGTGGCTAATTTACCAGTTCCAACTTGCACATTCAAATGAATACTCACAGAAATATTTTTGCAGCAGTTGCTTAATTCTCTGTGGTATATTTCAAACAAAATATAGGCATGTTAGAGCAACAAATTACTTTACAATAACTATGCAAAAGGTAGTTAAGCACGGGGTGCCAGGAATCTGATGGTGGACACCTATACAAAATACTGTGAAGAAATACTAAACACTATAAATCCCAGTTGAAATATGGAGAAAAGTATTGCAATTGTGACTTCAAAAGACGCCAACAAATTGATGGTGGATTGGCACCAGCAGCTGGTAACCAATGACCTTCTTGTTGGAATTAGATGTCTGACTCCTATTGGAAATTATTAAATCCAGCTGACACCTGGAAGGAAGTTAAAAATTAAAGCACAGAAACTGTAATTCAGAAACAGATATAGAATGAATGACAGCAATTTGACAGGAGGAAAGAACCTACAATTTATGAATTATTTCTTTTTTCACTCCTTTCATATCATCTGCATCTGTCTATTTGAAGTTATTGTATCTTTATAAAATAAAGCAGTAAAGTATACAAGGGGTTCAAAATCAGAGGCTGAGGCTCTCCATATCTGAATAAGCATAATTAAAATGCAAAGGGATGTTACTCAGTTTGCAGTGTAAACTGTGACCAAAGCCCCGCCCCCCCAACTCCATACTAGAGAATGGGTGACTTTTGAGAGGCACATAGAAGCTTATGGGTGTTTTGTGGAGTATAACTTAAACCAGATGTGGACCCTTCCTACGTCAAATTGTGCGGCTCAAGATTTATATATCTCACTCATTCATCTGATTATCCTGTGTGAACTAGTTCTTACTGGTTTCACACTGTAGAAAGACATGTAGCAAAAGACAAATTTGATATGCACTGCCTATGTGAGGCTAAACCACACTGAACAAAGCACTTAAACATCATTTAAATTTAAGCATGCGACTAATCCCATACATTGTTCAGCAAGGTACATAAGCATCCAGAGATCACCAAGCACTCTAGTGAATCAGGTCTCTAACAATCAAGTACCATTAAATGTCATTTGTACAGTGTAGGAAGCACCCAAGAGCAGGAGAAACCATTCTTGGATCATATAAGGCAACATAACTTCGGGCTTGTTGACACTGTGGCGGCAGTAATGATACTGCTGAGATGTTCCCAGGCCACCCTTCCCTACACACATCTTCCAAAGCTGTAATATATGCCATTGCCAATCCTCTGTGGCCACTCCTGAGAGGACCCACTCTGTGGTCTCTGCTATGACTGAGTATAGCCACTGGGACAGCCCTAAGACTGGGTGGGTCAAGCTTGGGTTATCCTCACCAAAGCACACACTGCCACTACAATACAGGCATACTGCTTTGTGCTTCCTAATTTGTTGCACTTGTTCCAGCCTGACACTTCTCCCTACTTTGTATGTTCTCCCCTGAAATACAGGAAGCAACTCCAACGGGCAGCATATTTCAAGGGCAAGTCAGACATAAAAAGTGTTCAGCTAACAGTTTCCTTGCAGTTGCTCCTCAGAAAAGAAGGAACAGTTGAAAAAGTGGTGCTTAGCATTCCTGTAAAACAAACCAGATAGCTATCCTGAACACAAGAGCCGGTACGGATTATAGTCACTTCACAGAACAGTCCATTGATGCCTCAATTTACCTTTCATTTGTTGACACTGTGACTTCATTTCATCTGCAAACTCCTCATCCAAGTTTTCAAATCCCTCAGCTTCGCCCCCTTCTGAAAGCCTAAGAGCACATGTAGACTTTCCCAGGACCTGATATACAATCATGTGATTTTGCATACATTCACCAGTGCCAGGAGCCACACCAGGAATGCTAAGTAAGTTGGGGTATGGGGAGGGGTGGCTAGGATCAGGTGGAATGGGCAAGTCTCTGGGGGAGGGGGGGTTATGTGTTCTTTAGCAGGGGAAGAGGAGTCAGAGGGCTAAAAATAGCCCAGTCAGGGTAGGAGAGTAAGAAAGGCACAGCCCCAAGGCTAGGGAGAGCATCTGGTCTTTCCCACCCCCAGAATTTACACTCCAAATATCTACATATGTTCAGTTTGATCAGCATGGGTTACCCCACAGGCAGATCTGCAATTCTGAAAATTCTAGGGGGGGTGCAGATGTTGAGGTGCATCATTATATATAAAACAATTCATCTTTTCCCTCCAATTAAAAATAAATTAGAAGCTTTATTAATATGCTAAGGGCCTATGGGTGTATTATTCCATTTAAAAGTGAAGCAAAAACTAATATAACTGCATTCAAATGAGTTAAAAACAATTTCAGGGCTGTGAAGTAGGAGATTCATTACCAGGAGCTACTAATAGACAGCAGAATTGCAGAACAAAGGCTAGTTAGATTGGTGGAACATCAAGTCTGTTAAAAGGAAGAGAAGGTCATTAACACCCCTGGAATGAAGACTTTAGGAGGCATCAGGTAGATAATACTGGCCGTGTCTACACGAGACTCTCACTGTACAGTCATTACTTTAGTCTTTTAGTACTTGTTTATACCCCTGTTACAGTAGCACCAGCGAACAGCTTTTTTGTGACACTAACTGCATAGTAGCACGAGACTACTGAGCAATAGCATCACATCACAGTTTCTACTATGCAACACTACTGCTCGGTAGTCTCAGGCTACTGTGCAGCCAGCATCTCATGCGACACAGCCAATGAGTCATGAAATGCTTGGTCCCTCAGCATTGCCTACCTAGAAATGCTGCTGCCAGGTGCCTGGCAGTTTTTCATAATAGCTGCCTGTTTTAATATAATGCAGGGGTTTAAAGGTCATTATGAATATTCTTCCAATACCTAAAGCTCAAGAATTTCTTTCTTTCTTTCCTTAAAAAACCCTAAGTTGGAGATTTTTAAAATAAAGACACTTAGAAAGACTGGAAAATGAACTGCTCTAATTATCTGCCTATAGGCATAATGGCGCAGAAAGTTGAATATATAGTTCCCCACAGAAACGAGAGCTAATAACCACAGACTTGTCTTTGTAAAGGTTGCTTTCTCTAAATATATTTTTGGTCCCACTGGCTCCTCCAGAAAGTCTAATATGCCAAACTACACTTTGTGCTCTGTTGATGTTCACAAGATTATATTCCACAGGGAAACTAAAGAAAGATCAGCCTGCTTTATAGAAAGATGGAAGCAGTCTAAAAAAGGAAGTTGGGCCATTTTCAGTATGGGTGTAAAATTTGGTGAGCAATTACAAAAGTTAAAATCAGGGAATTTAGGGTGCTCTTGCAATGCAATATTCTGCCTATAAAGATCAATAGAGACACTCGTGTTAACAGTCCCTGGTTTAAGGGAGAAAAAACTTTCCCAAACCCTAGAGCTCATGTTTCCTCTTTTGCCTGGCAGATCCCACACTTGTTGAACTGCAAACCTTCAGTGCAAGGCTTTGCTACTCATTTAGGGTACAAGCAGATGTTGCACTTAGATTGACCTCACTAGGGTCAGGTCAATCTAAGTGCTGAATTATACAGATATTCAGGGAGTTTAGATCAGGCTAAATATGGCTGGTCCAATTTAACTTAGTTCACCTGAGGAGGTGCACTAAGTAGATTGGGATAACTGGGGAGGGGGAGGGAATGCACTGGTACACCTGCACTCCTCCTTTGATACCTGCCCCATCCAAAATCTTTTTTTAAACAAATGGTATCAACCCCTTACCTACTGGAGTTCAGGTTATATTTATCACCTTCCAAATTCTAGTCTATTAGGTGAGGACAGATTAGGACACTATTTAAGAATATCTTTCCTTTTAAGCATTTGAATATTTTCTTCTAATATGAATTCAACTTGATTCACCTAGAGGAAAACAATTTAAAAAATAAAGGAAACAATGGACAACTATCTACCTACACCATTAGTACATTCATTGCTTATATTTTTGACCACATACATTGTATTTTCTGATGGCTTTAGCAATACAAAGATTCTTTGAGAATTTTTACTATGTGGCTTTGAAGCATAAGCAGATTTCCCTGAGTTTTAATTTTGCTAAAATATCCTTAGGGATATAGTTAGGGTCCTTTAAACCCTAAATTGCTTTATATCTACTTTTTGTCCTGCATAGTCCACTTAAAAGAATACATTTTCTATCTTCTATGCCAACATATACTCCTAAGAAAATAAAGCATTACAGAAAAAAGTTAATATGCAAAAATCAGCTGCCAAAATTCAGCAGTTTCGCAATGAAAGTAGAAACCCCATTCTTTCCAGGAACCTGTGCATGCCTCAGTATTGTGGTTATCTTTAAAGCAGGTGCTCTTACAGCCCATAATGTTGACAGAAAAAAGTAAGTCAAGGATTATATTTCCCGGCTTTTAAAGCCAGACACTTAATGTTATTCTAATAGTTTGTAAGGGACTGTTGTTTTTTATACTTGTATTCTAAATAGTAATGGGTGAAAGAATTTCTACCAAGGAAGAGCTATTATATTGTCTCTTGAAAACAGCATACTATAACACCTCTTAACATAGAGTTGATCAAAAATATATTTTACCAAAACCAAACTAAAAGTTCCAATTTAACTTTGCACAGGTTTTGGCAAACTTTACCAGTAAAGTTAGTGTGCATGGATTCAATTCATATGAGTTTCAGGTCCATTAATTAAAAGCTAAAAATTCAAATCAAAATACTGGGGAGAAACTACACAAGCTTGAGAACTACAGACTTCCAACTGCTAGGATTCCCAGGTCTCATAGACTTTTACTTGGGTCTGTAATTTGAGAAACTGTGGAAGCATAGTACACCATCAGTTTATTAAGTCACACAGGAATAATTGACTATTCTCTTTTTGGCTATAGATAGGGTGATCATAAGCCCCAGACTGGCCAGGACAGTCCTGGATTTCATAGGCTGTCTCAGTATCCCAGCTGGTGGATACAATTAAAGCAGATGTCCTGGATTGGCAGAAACCAACCTGCATGTTCCTAGCTCCTGACTGACCCTACTGAGCAAGCAACTCTGCTCACAGTGCAGTGGAGTCAGGACCAGGGACCAGCTGCTGCCACTGCTCCATGACCAGATGAGGATGAGGCTTCTGGCTTGAATCTCTGCCCTGGGGGGAGCAGGGGTCTCTCCCACCCACCCGGCTGCTGGGGACCCATGTTGGAGGGGGCAGCTCTGGGTTCTGCTCTGGGACTGCACCCTGGCTGGCTACTGGCAGGAAGGGGAGGCACCACGTTACTGCTCAGCGTGGCTGGTTGAGCCTGGGGGGCACTGCACACGGGCCACTCTGAGATGTGGGGGCAGGGTGTGTGTGTGTGTGTGAGAGAGCAAGAGAGAGAAAGAGAGTCATGCTGTCCCACCCAGCTCTGTTCCTGGGAGCTTCAGGCTATGTGTCTGTGTGTGCATGTGCTTGTGCTCCCTGTCATCCCCCATCCCAGATTTCCGTAAAATTATTATGGCCACCCTAACTACAGAGGAGAAGGATTGTGACACATAAATATATAGTGAAATCTCCTTGGCATGGAGATTTAAGATGATTTCTATAGTTTGGTTGCGAATTATAAAAATCACTCCAGCTTCCTGCTAGTATTAGTTCACACCATCTCATATTAGCTTTCTATATCACGCTCACACACACACATAACACTGTTACATGTGGCCCTAAAAAGGAAAGGTTATTTAAGCAAGCCACTTCAGTATTTGGGACAGGCAATATTACCACCCTTTAATCAGACTATACAACACGCTTGGGTATGTGCTTCAGTATTTCTGTTGTTTCTGATTTTGTTACCAAAGCTTCTCGCAACTGTAATAATTAGAAAAATATAAATATGTAAAATAGCCTCAGTTCCTTCAGAAAGCTGTAGTTAGTTGCCTGTCAATATCCATTTGATAGTTCTTCAGATCTAAGGGTAGGCTACAAAGGTTACCCGAGGGGATGTATTGTATAACACAAGAGGAATATTTTATCAGCAGTACAAAACTAGTTTATGTGACATTATAACTTTCTGAAAAAACATGCATTTTTCATGAGAGCTGTGTTAAAACTTTTTGCTTCTTATCACAACTGATAACAGTAAATTCCATTTTCATGGTCTTAATATGTACATTACTACTAATTAGATCCATCAACACAGAGCTCTTGTGGTTTATGCTGTAGGCATGAATCTATAGGGATTGCTGAAATCGTATTCTCTTCTATTTAGGGTCATTACTATCTGTTTGCAAATATTTAATACATCACAAACTCACTTGTTCTCCAATCATTACAGTCTATTAATTAATGGATCAGGGCTTTTAATAATGATAAGTAAGACTTTATCAAAATTCATATTAATACTTCTGATTAAAACAGATGTGATTTTGCTCTGATATGAACTTTGCATCACACTGGAAGTATGCCTGTGTTTATTTGTGGTCACATCGACACGAGATGTTTGCTGCAGCGTTGCCTAAATTGCTCCACAGTAAAGTCTCAGCATCTACACGTGCAACCCTATTAAGCCACAGTAATTTAAACTAACAACTGCCGCCATAGGTCAGTACTTATAAACACAAGTACTATCCTGTGACGACATGAAGTGCACCACGAATGCACATACAGATGTTGATGGGGCTGGCTGGGGCAGGAGGGCACTGCTGCCTGCCTGCCACCCTCATGCCCCAGGCAGACCCTCTGCAGCATGTTCAGCCAAGTCACAGCAGCCCTGGGTTAGTACGCTGATCTTCCCAGAGCCTCTGCCAGCTGGGGCTGCTCCAACCTGACTCAGCATGCTGCAGTCCCAGGCACACATGCAAATGCAGCACCCAGGAGCAATAAACTCTGGTGTGAACTGTACCAGAGTTTATTGTGTGGCACTAATTGTGCACGTGGATGTGGCCTGTTTCTGAATACTGAAAGCAACTATGAAAGTATTTTAACTTTATATTAATTCTCAACACCACTTAAACTAGTAAGGATATTCAAAGCTAAAATGAATATACCAGCAATTCATAGTGATTCACCCTTGTTTCTACATTGACTTGAATTAAATGGTTCCAGTAGTTTTAATTAAATTAATCAATATTTAATAAGTAGTTAAATCATTTATTTTGCTTTATTTTGCTCTTTGCAGGGAACTTGGGAAAGGAAGATATCAGAATGCTATTGTCAAAACAGTCCTTCACACAAAATCACCTATAAAGCATTTTAAGCCTCATTTAACTTTTTCCTAATGTGTTCACTTTATGTGGCTAAAACTTAAGCTAATAGAAAATTATTGTCCTGTGATACAAAGCCAATCCATCGGTTCTTTGGCAGTAGGAACAGATTCACAGCATCCAGTACTATTACAGGATTCATCGACCCTGCCAACCAGCCAAATGCTATAAAAGGAATATGTTCCCACCCAAGAGACTGCCAACTTGGCCTAATGGGTTCTGAGTTCATGATACAGTACGCAAGGTTAAAGGAGAAGCTAGACTGTGGTAGACTTAAGCAATAAATGCTTTAAAATGTAATTTACCCTAAGACTGTACATGTGCCCTTGTGGGCACATGTTAATTATTTTTTATGGTGTAATCTGCTGTGTGATAAAGTTATCAGCAACAAAAGTGATTAAGGTCAGTTACTCTTTCAGTCACATGTTCCATTTTTAAGGGCCAGCATGCCACTATTAAAATAGTGATGCACAACGGTAATTATCATTATATTATAAGGCAAACTGGGTGTTTCAGTTATAGAACAGAATACCATTGGAAAAGCATTAAAGGAGGACACTGGAGTCTTCGAAGCCCTGCAGAAAATGGGCACAGTCTGCTACCAAATCTCCATGCCCCCTGCCTTCTCCCCGCCAAATCAGCTTTCTTCAGATTTAGGGATGCAAACAGGCCCACATGATGGTTATGTACAGAAAAATACAGGAAATTGTCACCACTTCCAGAGAAGGACATGCAACATCTGAAGATTCCTAGATGGTAGACGCAAAGGTGGCGCAAGGCCTGCGCAAGGCCTGCCTTCTACTGAAGGCACATTCATGTGAATTTTATTAATTTGAACAAAGTAATTTAGAGTTTCATGGAATCACTTTTAATTTGCAGTTTTGAATGCATTGAAAGCAATCAAATAATGACTTGGTGGTTAAGTAATCACTGTAATCCAACCCCACAGCTAAAGCTAATCAAAATTCATATAGCACTATTAGCATCTTCTGCACAGCCTTCAATATCACCAATTCTCCATTGTTGTACATAATAATAATACTAATAGCTGTGATTGATGATGATGATGATGATGTGCTGCAAAGACCTGACAGAAGCCACATGGATGGAGACAAGCAGTGGCAGAGGATTTATGACGCAGATAAGCCTGAGTGATATGTCAGGAAGATTACACTGGTTAGAAGCACCATGTAAGTAGGCTGCATGCCTTTCCTCTTATTCTGATATTTTTCTTAAATTAAATCTATTGTAGGAAAACTGCAAGTCTTAATTTCTCTCTTCCTACATTTGTGCACGTGCACACACACACGAGCCTTGCCTCTGGCTGCTGCCACCTCCACTCATGCTCCTCTTCCTCTCTCTCTGCTGCTTGGAGCAGCCCAACCAGGACTTGGGGGCAGCAGAAGCAGCAGCAGCAGGGGAGCAGGGCTCCCCACAGCCTGAATCACCTCTGTGCAGCCAGGAAGGGTACCCCTATGCTGCTGCTACCAGCCCCAAATCCCAGTTGTGCTGCTTGTGGCACATCCCTTTGGTATGGCTTACAGATTTCTGAGGGCTGGAAGTTTGAAAGACAGTAGTCTTGGTAGAAGCAGGTAGAAGAGCCTTGTCCCGCTACATGCCAACCAAGATGATATGATGTTTGTGTATTTGCACAGGGGAATTACACAAATTACCCCTAAATGGTAAATAATAAATGTAGTCTATGAAACATTACAATATTATATTTTCACCCACTTCATCACAAAGTTTCTCAGGGAAAGGGCCAATAGCAACATCATTTCTTTCTCGCCCACTTACAAATTGAAAGTCACTGCTGTCTTCTACATACTATCTCACTTTCAGTATAGTGTCAGATTAATAAGTATAAATTAGACAGTAAATTGTAAATTACAACTGCATTGTAGTAGTTCAAAAACACAAATACAAATTCATTTTAGTATTACATTCCTTTGGCAGGATCCCTGCAAACAAAAGCTTTATCACTGGCTTTGTGCAGAACTGACCATCATTTCACCAAAAGCACATTCTGACCTAATATTTTTAGTGAGATTACTGATTCAGCCCCCAGCTTCAATGCAGTGAAGAGATCTGATTTTAAGTAGTAGATGATCAACACTTCCTGAAAGCCAGGCTTGTTTCAGATGTCTCAAGTTAGGCTCTAATCACTAATCAGTTCTTAAAAATGAATGCATTTAGGTTTTCAAGTGTCCTTTGGAGACAATTTAATGCTTATGGGTTCAGCTACTCACAGCCATCCTAAGTAGTACTCAGAGGGGTTAAAATGGTAAAACTATTGGAATAGAAATGTTAAGCTTCAGAACTTAATAAATGCTGTACATTTTCTTGTGTACAGATGCAACAACCATATTAGTTAAACATTTCCCAATGCTTCCAAATAGGCCACAAGTTCCACCACAGAGTCACAGCATTATCTTTAAATTATCAGGTCTGAGACTGCTCACTGTTTCTAGGATATTTACAAGATTTTTCATATCAGCTTCATATTTCTCTGAATTTGGCTTCCTCAGCTAAGGTCAGGCAGAACATGCAGTGTGTTTAGTCCTCTAAATTTCTGCTGCAGCATTACAAAATAAGGTTTTACACGAAAGCTTTACACCAACTTCCATTACATACTAAGGTTGCATCCAGACAAGTGCAGACGTGATATATGTAGCATCACAGACACATTTGTGGCACCACACACTGCACATGCAGGCATTCCCCACACTGCTACCTTGCAGTGGGGGGAGGGGGTACCCCAGGAGATCCCAGGGTCAAAAAAACCCGCTTTAAAAAGAGGGGCAGAACATGTGGCTGCAGCATCCCACCAAAAACCAGAGCCTGACCAGCAAGAGCCGCATTCCAGCTGCCAGCCAGGTTCCCAGCAGCAGAAGTGCCATGAATGCAGCTGTCTGAGGCCCACAGGACCCCAGATAAGGCTGCTGGGACCAGCACGGTTGCTGGTCCCAGCCTCCCTTACCCCACCTGGGGTAACCTGTTGCAAGCCAGAGTGCATATGGCACAGGCATTCCCCAGGGACAAGTAGCAACAGCACGAAGTGGGACACTGCTATTTGTCCCCAGGGAAACAAACGGCCACACTGGTCTGGACACAGCCTAAAGGGATGAAACAATAATGTGGCCTTACTGGCTAGAACAGGGGCAGGAAATTATTTCAGCTGCAGAGCTGCTTAATGAATTTTAGTGAGCTGTCAAGGGCTGCAAGGGTAGCACCGTCCCTTGACAGGTGCCCTGCTCTCTGGTCACCATCTTGGGCTGGGAAGTCCCACTCCTAACCCCTGACCTTGGTCACTGGAATTCCCTCCTCTTGCCCCTGGAAGTACTTCCTTTAGGAAGGGTGTTTGCCATCTTGGAACTGGAAAAAAATAAATTATATACTAAAAATTAAATATCAACAAAAACATTTCATTTTATTTTTTTAAAATATTTTGTCCTGATTTGTGTGTGTTTGCATTGTGTATATAGAGGTGATTGCATAAGAGTTCAAAATGAAGTCATACTCTTGTATATTGTTGCAGAGGGGTCTGGAGGAGCACGGGACAGTTTTGGGGGTATGGATGGGTGGACATGGGGTTTGTGGTGGGTGCAGAGGTGTGTGCGTGTGTGTGGATGCATGTGTATGTGGGGTGTGGGGGATGGTGTGAGGGTATATGTAGATTTGGGTGGGTGGGTATGAGGTTTCATGGGGGGCTGTTCAGTGTGTGGAGGGAGAGGGTGGCTGAAGGCATGGGGGGTCTGTTTGGAGTATGCATAGGTGGGTGAGGGTGCTTGTATGTGGTGGGCTGTGTGGGCATAGCAGTGAATGGGGTACCCCCAGAGGTGCCTAGGTGTGGGTGTGGGGTAGGGTGTGGGTGGGTGAGCTGTTTGTGGGGTGTCTGATTGTGTGGGGGGAGGTTGCAGTCATGGGGTTTGTGTGGGAGGGTTTGTGGGTATAGTGGGATATTCATGGGACTCCCACATGCACCCTCCTGAGCCAGTCAGCACCTGCCCCTGCCCCAAAACAGCCGATAGCCTGTGCACCGAGGTGCCTCCCCACCACTACCAACAGCACGCAGCCCCAGCTCCACCCCGTGCCCATTCTGGACTCACCCCCACCGGAGCAGATCAGCTGGAACCTGCAGGCACAGCCCCAACCCCAACCCCAGCCCACCCTGTGCCCACTCTTCACTTCCCACCTGTGGCACTTCCTGCCACCCCCTGGGCATGCAGCAGGCAGCACCACTGGCCCCAGCCCCATGGTACCAGCGAAGACATGCATGTGCAGTGCCGATCCACCCTGCCCCACCCCACACACCCACTCTGGATTCGCCTGCCCAGGCTGAACAGCAGCAGCAGCACAGGACAGAAGCTGTTGCTCAGTGTGGGGCAAAAGCAGCCCCTTCCCCTCACCACTGCTGGGCTCTTCCTGCTGCAGCTGGCCAGAGCCTGCACCCAGACTGTGCTGCGGCTGCTCTGCACTGCCACCACTGCCCTGCTGGGCAGCCCAGAGGCAGCAGTGATGGCAGCAAAAATGCAGGGCAACCCAGTGTAGGCTTGAGGTGGCTGCAGCAGGAAGAGCCCAGCAGCGGTGAGGGGGAGGAGAAGCTTTTCCCCCCACCCACGCTGAGAAACAGATTCTTTTCTGTGCCACCACTACTGCTGCTGCTTAGCTTGGGCGGGTGAGTCTGGAGCAGGCCCAAGGCAGGGTCAGTCCCTGCTTGTGCTATGGAGCTGAGGCCAGTGGCAGTGGCAGTTTAAAGGAGCTGCCACCTGGGCTGCCTAGAAAGGCAGTCCAGCTGCAGAGCCACCTCAGCCCTGCTGCGTGCCCAGGGGCTGGCAGGACACACCACCACCACAGGCCAGATGTGGCCCACACAAGGTATTTTGCTCACCCCTGCCTTACAATCTGTCCTTCAGCCTTTATGATCTTCAAGTATGAATGTAAAGCAATAATGATGAAATAAGAAATGAGAACAATGATGAACAACACCCAATTGGTGTAGAGATCCCACCTGGGGTAAATATTTAAAAAATGTCTGGAAAATGATTTGACTAATATATTTAACAATTTCTATGAAATCAAAATATTTTTTCAAGCTTCCCAAGGGCCTCTTTTGTCATTTGATTTTCCCATGCAACTGTGAAGCATATCGATTTCTCTGTTAAAGACAGAAGGCCACAAATAATGCAAAACCACTCCTAATTTGTTAGAGACATTTTTTATATTCTCCTAACAACCAGCTTTTAAATTTGAGCTGCTGCAAAGTTTGTGAGTGACAAGCGATTACACTAGTTTTTATGCTTGTAATGCCATTAAAATTATTAAAATGCTGCATGAATGCAAGCAAAGTAGGAAATGTATTTTTAGTTTCTTTTAGTTCTATTACCAAAAAACAATTGCTAAACTCATATTATGGCTAAGCCTTATACAGCAAATGTTAGAAGGGAGGCTAAGAAGGTTTTTGGGTGTATTTTTTTTAAGTTGAGCAAGAAATTCTAGTTTACACACAAGAAATATTGACAATTCTGTATAAAGAACTATTTGGTACAAGCATTTCTCATGAATTAAGGATGTAAAAATGAACCTGAAGTTCATCTTTTTCTCAGGGCATGTTTGGAAAAGGCAAGAACTTCTTTGTTTGGAGTTTTCCTTGGGTGACAGGGAAAAAAAATAGGATTCTACTTGAGCCTAATGCAAGGTTTAAAATCAAATTACATGGGGAAAATTAAACCATGAAAGCTGTATTTGACCTTGATGTAAATCAACTGAAATCAGCAGTTACAACAGTACAAGAAAGATCCGAATCAGGCCCATTTATATTTTCGGTTTTATATACTTCTCTGTCACTGAGGTCCTGAACTGACTTCTGCATACTTTTTAATATCAATCGGGCAGCTTATACACTTAAAGCTAAAAACTTGTCAGATCAGGGCCTAATTAGTTTGATCTTGGTTTAGGTCACATCAGATAAATTTGTCCTTTACTTGGGCGAGGGGGGAGAAGGAAGAGGGGAAACTGTTCACTGTTCCCAGAGCCATGCATGTTCTGCAGTTGCAGAGCTATTGCAGAATAAACACTACACCACAGGTTTACATGCCAGAATCTAACCTTTGCTTGAGAATCTAGAACATTTCTTGCCCTATCAGTTTTGCAGAAAACCATGAAAATACGAACTGAGTGTAAAAACGCATGCAGTTTTGTCCACTAAATACAATGTAGATGTTGTAAACAGTTCATTTATCACAAATAGGATGTTGCATCTGAAAATTCAAAGTAACCATGCCATGGCAACATTATTAACAACTTCACATCTTATCACTTGAGGAGAAACAAATCCAAATGGCTTCTGTTCTCTGGCCAGAAGCCAATGGCTCCAACTAGCCTGCACTCAGATTCCAGGTCTGCCCTGACATCGTTTTTCTCAGTTGTAGATTTCCAATATGAAAATCTTTGGCACATTGACACCTCTGGGAACAGCATAACATGAACTGAACTGAATAGCAGACAATTAGCACAGGAGCTGCTTTAGGGGTGGAAGTAATTCATTTTCATATTTATTTATTCCAACCGTTTAGTCAAAAACATGATATTGCCACAATTTTTCCATTGTGCCAAAAATCCAGGGGGCATACTGCAGAACAGAAATCCAATTGCTGTTTATCATACAGTAACTGGAAATGGCAGTCTGCTTCAGTTCCCCTTTCCATGTAGTAACTTTACATCTTTCTTTCATTTTTTTTCTTCTTTTTTTTTTTTTTTTTGGCTTTGGAAGATTTTCCAGCTTTAACTGTGATTTTTTGCTTTTCCAGACATGCACATGTATGCACATGTGTGTACACAGACACACATGCGCACATGTCCAATAAAAAACAGTATGAATATGAGACTCTAATCAGGGACTCAGACACATGCATAGCAATTTCTGCCGCAAGTGTTAGTACCTAGCCTGCATCTCTCCAGCTCATGTCTATCTTCATTTTACACTGTCTCCCACACTCCTAGTCCTCTGAATTCTTTATTTATCCACATTATTGCCCATCATCTCATACCCCATCCCTATGTAATGAAGAATATTAGGGCTTTTACTTAAATAGCTTCTATACAAGCTTTCTCAGCCAGTTTTTTCAATGTCAAATTCTAGTAGCCACTTCCACGAGCATGATCACACTTCACTGTTGCTCTTACAGGCACTTGTCCAAATGCATAACAATCTTCTAGTTTTCAGCTCAAATCTGAAAAGCAATTTATCCTTTTTAGTTTCACTTGTCTATCCAGGGAACACTGACTCAGAGCCATCCATATAATTTACATATGTAGTCATTTAAGGAGTTATCTTTATGTTACTGTAAATGATTTACTGTGAGCAATTTCTTCACCATAATTGAAATGACAAGTATAAATAAGTTTTATAGTTGCAGTGTGTGCACTCTGCAATTCACACAGCAATTCTTGGTAAGTGTCCTGTTATCAATATGTTGTAAATTAGACAGGTTTACTGTTTCTTGATGACATTTATTTCAAGTTAAATATGTTTTTGTTTCCCATTAATTATTTTTCTCAAAATACTGTTTCAAGATTTAAGACTTTCCAGCCAGCACAGTGTCAAGTACTTCAAATCTGATTCTGGTATTTTATAAAATTTGCAGATTCTCTTCTAATATTGATATTTTTGGAATGAGAAAGTCCTTGTACAGCAACTTTACTGACTACCTAATCAAACTAAGTGTACTGTACTTAATTAACTGAGTCTTGGCAACTAAATTAAACAAGCAGCAGAGGTCACAAAAATGTACTGCTAAATTGGATACAAAGAATCTATTTAAAACTAAAACATATTACGTGTGAAAACTGAAATATGCCTTGCAAATTTGAATCAAAATATACGGGTACTTCATACAGATTTTCATGCATTAAAATATTTTATCATTGAGCTAACAAGGCTAGGTCACATGTTCTACCAACTCACATCACAGAAATAGAAGAAATAAGTAGTTAGTTTATTTTTCTTACCCTGCAACTACCTATAGTCTGCTCATCAGTTCTTCTCTCTTTCCTGAGCTCATGGTTTCCTCTTGCCCACAGGATGAAGTTGCTTATCTTCAACTTCCTCCTGAAAGACGCACAGCTGGTTTGCAAAAACACAGCTCCTCCCTTACTCTACTTTTTCCCCTGGTCTCTACCAAGCCCCATTCTTCTGCCAGTGCACTTTGTGCCAGGATATACTACGTCTTCTGTGCATCTGACTGGGAGAATTCATGCCCTAAGCCCTCTCTACCTAGAAAAAGTGCTCAGGCTCCTAATAAGAGTTGGTTTTCCAGCCACTAGGCTTGTTGAATGAAGTAATATCCCATCAGGAAGCACCACGTTGGATTAAAAATCTTGCCAGGGTCATACCAGGATCAGACCAAAAATACTAAGTAAGGGAGAGAGCTGCACAAAGCTGGAACTTGAGAAGAGCTCCTAAGTCCTAAACCTAGCTTTGGGTCAAAACGTAAAAGTCACATTGTGCCTCCAGTTAAGTGGCTGATTAGGCAGTTACATGTCTGTTCACCTCTTTGATACTTTTTCTTCTGGAAAACATCCTATGCCTTCTACTGTTGAACCTGCCTTGGCTCATCATGGCTAAGCAAACAGCACACCTGCTGAATAGAGACAAAGCTAATAACAAAACACTAAGGAAAAGTACATTTTGGTGGAAAACAGAACTGAAAATTCACCAAAAAAATAACTTAAAAAAACCCCACATTATTAACTGCTCTCCAGCAGAGACACATGGGTTCACACCTGTTATGCCAAAGACCTGGACCCAGACCCACCCCCCAGCGAAGAGCCAGGAGGTAGGAGCCAGGCCAAGAGAGAGGGTGGGTGAGTGCAGGGACACTCATAGGGGGATGAGGGAGTGTGTGTGTGTGTGTGTGTGTGTGTGTGGGTGGGTGGGTGTGTGAGCATGTGGGGCCATGCTGGCTGACTGCAGCCCGGGAGGGGAACACTCCCTCGGTTCCTACTTAGCTGAGCCCCCCAGGGAGGGGAAGTGTCCCAGGAAAGGGAGGGGGAGAGGAGACTCACCAGGCCACCCCTGGGTAGCCAGGCCCAGTGCCATCCCCTGAGGTCATGAAGTCCCGTAGGATTGCACGGGATCTCGCGGGACTCTGCAGGAACCCCCCATGGTTTTTCAACTAGTCCCAGCCATGGGACAGTCTCCTGGGCCTGCTCCCTGGTGGAGACACATGGGTTCATGCCCGTTGTGCCCCCAGAAGCCAAAGACCCAAACCTGGACCCCACCCCCCCAGCAAAGAACCAGGAGGTAAGAGCTGGGCCGAGAGACAGGATGGGTGAGCGCAGAGGCATTCATAGGGGGCTGAGGGAGTGTGCGTGTGGGCATGCATGCAGGGCTGTGCCGGGACACGCCGGCTGAGTGGAACCCGGGAGGTAAATAGCCCCTGCCCCAAGTCCCTACTTATCTGAGCCCCCCCAGGGAGTCCCATGACTGGAGCCATGCAAACAGAGCACACAAACAGGTGCAGCCCGACTAGGGCGCAACAGTTTGAATGGGAGTTCACATGGAGGGGTATGAAGAAGGCACCCAGAGGGCTGGTCCAAGCAAGCAGTCTGAGCCCACAGGCCTAAAGAGCAGCTGCTGAGACCAGGTAAGTACAAGAAGTAACTCATAGCCATGTCAGTGACCTGCTGTGCCCATCAGCTTCAGCTTCTTCATACCGAGACCTCCACCCAGACAGAGCCTGCAGCCCTGGCCCTGGACTGCAGAGGATGCCTGGTGCGGCTGCTGACACCCAAGCATGGGAACACCCCCACTTGTGAGATGTGCTTCTTAGTGGAGTTCCTGGAGGACTGAGTGAAGGAGCTTGAGGAGCAGGTACCCCACCTACACACCATCAGGGCCCATGAAGATTATATCAACAACTACTGCCAGGCCCTACTTCAGGGAAATGGAGTATAGAGGAGAAGGGGGAGGAGGTGGCCACAAAGAAGACTCGCCAGAATCCCCCCCACCACAGCTACCTGAAAACAGTCATCTCCAGGTCCAGAGCATGCAGAGCTAGGGCCAATCCTCCTCTGGCACTATATAATAGATACACTCCCCTGGGTGAGAGTGACCATGAAATTATCAGATTCACTGTCTGCCACAAGGTCAACAAATCAACCAGCAGGACTGAAGTCCTGGACTTCAAAAATGCCGAGTTCGACAGGCTCAGAGCATTAGTAGGGGAGGCAATGCAGGACCAGGAAGGGAAGGCAAATGGGGTGCATGAAGAATGATCATTGCTCAAGGATACAATCCTCAAAGCACAAAAGAAAACCGTTCCTGCAAAGAGGAAAGGGAGCAGAAGCCCTCCTGGCTTAATAGGACTATTATGGTCCTCTTAAAAAAGAAAAAAGAGGTTTACACACAGTGGAAGCTAGGGACTGTCCTCAAGAAGGACTATGCATTAGTGGCCAGCACTTGTAGGGAAATGATCAGGGAAGCCAAGGCGTCAACTTTGTTTATGTTAGCTACACGAATCAAGGACAATAAGAAGTCCTTTAGGTATTTAGGCCGTAGAAGGAAAACAAATGGAAGTGTAGGACCCCTGCTTAACACATCAGGACAGCTGGTAATTGACATTCAGAATAAAACTGAACTCCTGAATGCCCACTTTGCTTTGGTATTTCACTGGACCAAGGGGAAAGACAAGCGAGATAAGGCTCATAGGGAGCATGCTGGGAATGGCAGCCACCCCACTGTGGATGCTGAGCAGGTGCAATACCAACTAGAAAAGCTAGACATTTTTAAGTCAGCAGGATTGGATGGACTTCATCTGAGAGTGCTGATGGAACTGGCTGACGTCCTCATGAAACCCCTGGCAAAGCTCTTTCAGAATTTGTGGCAGAAGAGAAATCCCTGGGGATGGGAGGAGGGCCAACATTGTGTCCATCTTCAAGAAGGGGAAGAGGGAGGATCCAGACAACTATAGGCCAATCAGCCTAACCTCTATCTCTGGGAAAATCCTGGAAAAGCTCATTAAAAAATCTGTGTGTGATACACTCGCAAAAGGTAAGATTCTGAACGACAGCCAGCATGGCTTTTGTCATGGGTAGGTCTTGTCTTACCAATCTCATCTCTTTCTATGACCAGATCTCTCACCACCTGGACATGGGAGACAAGGTAGATTTTATATACCTAGATTTCCAAAAGACTTTTGATCTAGTATACCATGATATCCTTGTGGGAAAACTGGAAGATTATGGCCTCAGCTGCTCAATGGTTCAGTAGGTGGGAAACTGGCTACAGGGTATGACCCAGAGAGTTCTCATGAACTGATCTGTGTTGTCCTGGCGCAAAGTGGCCAGTGGTGTCCCTCAGGAGTCCATGCTTGAACCGGTGCTTTTCAACATCTTTATCAATGATTTGGATGGGGGAATGAAAAGCTCACTGGCCAAGTTCATGGAAGACATCAAGTTATGGGGAAATGGGGTCACACCAGAAGATAGGCTTGCAGATACAGGTGGACCTGGTCAGGCTCGAGAGTTGGGCAGACTGGAACCAAATGAAGCTTAACACTTCCAAGTGTAAGGTGCTCCATCTGGGGGCAAACAACCCTCAACATACATACAGGCTCAGTGGTGACAGCTTGACTTGCACCACAGCCGAAAGGGAGCTAGGGGTAATGATTGATCATCGCATGAATATGAGCTGTCTGTGTGAGGTAGTGGTCAGCAGGGCAAATAACACGCTGGCATGCATCAACAATACATCTCATATAAAACTAAGGAAGTGATAGTCCTTCTATACTCAGTACCAGTGAGACCACAGTTGGAGTACTGCATCCAGTTCTGGGTGTCACACTTCAATAAGGATGTGGAAAAACTTGAAAGGGTCCAGAGAAAAGCTACACATATGATCAAAGACTTGCAAGGCAAGCCATATGAGGAAAGGCTGAGGGACCTGGGCCTCTTTAGCCTAAAGAAGAGAAGATTGAGAAGGGACTTGATAGCAGATTACCACTATATCAGAGGAGAGCATCAGGAGCTTGGTGAATAACTGTTCACTGGGGCACCCCTGGGGAAGATCAGGACCAATGGATACAAACTCCTGGAAGGCCACCTCAGACTTAATACCAGGAAAAACTTCTTCACAGTCAGGGTGTCCAGACTATGGAATAAACTCCCTCCAGAGGTGGTGCAGTCACTTTCTTTGGTGGTTTTCAAGAAAAGACTGGACAGTCACCTCACTGGGGTCACTTGACCCGATGATCTGTGAGGTTCCCTCCAGCCCCTAACAATCTATAAATATATGAACTGACTAATTTAAGGCATTCCTGTGGCTATTTTTGGTACAACTCTAGTTATGTGAAAACAGAAGATAAACCTGGAGATGTCAAACTGTACAGAAAAGATTCTTTGTTTCTATAATTCAAAGGTTTTTTTAGGGGCTTATGTTTGCAAGAATAGAAGGTAAAAAAATTTGGAGTTAGCGTGAGTTTTCATTGAAAATGAGAGGCTAATATGAGAAAGGCAGAAAAATAAGCATATTACATTTTCTCTTTTCAATTGCAGCTAGAATACGATTTACTCAGCTGTCTTGGGTATATTTTATGGAGTTTTCTACATCACCTTCATAGTAAACTGAATTATAGATATTGGAGAAGAGAAAATTTAACATGCTTATTTCGCTCGGTATTCCTCATATTAGCCTTTCAAAGCAAATGTGAAGTTTAAGTGTACAACTTAGTAAATTGTTCATAAATAGGTCAAATTTTAAAAAAACCCATAAAATGTGGTGTTACCTTCACTGGACACCTAAGCAAAGTTTTAGCCAGAACATTGTTCACGTAAGGAAATATTCATCATGTTTACTCAAATAACAACTTTGCAATCAAGTCATATTCCAAAACATTAAATATTCCAAGCAGTCTGCTCAGAGTTCTCTCATAAAAATGAAGCTTAGTATTCCACCAGGATATTATATAGCTAAAAAGTCAATTTATTCCAAAACTGCAGAAATATGATCATAAAAAAATGTTGTGTTTATATGCTGGAATTATTACAACAAAAATACTGGGAAAGGGTTGTTTTTTTTTCCCTTTACCTAACACCACAGTTCTCATTTGCCGTTGATGGTCTTTCTTCTGATAGCTGGACTGAAAACAAACAACTCTGTGCAGGTATATCTGGAAGATTTTTATTTAATAGCAGAATAAAGGAGGCATCCAATATTTCAGATTCTCTTATGCACTTATAATCTACTGGTAGAATTCAGAATTGTTTAGTGTAGTATTCAAAACACAGAGTAACCTAAACAATCCATTTTGGAGTGAGTGGAATATTTTATTCTGACTAACAGAATGAAAAAGATTAAAGTCCAGAAAAATAACTGGAGAGGTTGCAAACTTATGAGATGGCTTTCTGAACTGCATTGTTTTCCTTTCCTATAAAAGAGTATCTTAGGGATGAGCATACATGACTATATGTGGGGGAAAGGGAACAAGTACACATATAAGCCAAAGAGCTTTGCAATTGAAAGAAGGTTCTGCATTATTTGCTGCCCCTTGTGAACAGCACAGAAATGACACACTATCACAGCATCTGTTGGAGGTCAAATTCTGCAGAACAAGTGTCTCCTTTCAATATAGAGCCATATGCATGCATCCAAAATAGGAGGAGTTGGCCCCTAGTGAATTAGGTTATAAATAATTAAGGCCAAGGCCAGATCTACATTCAGGCCTCATCTTGGTGCTCTATCTGCTTCTTTTTCTTGAGTAACTAGCATTTAAAATTGTCTTTTAAAAACAAATGTAATTTGTTCTCCTCTCACCCTGCTGAAACCTCTCCTGCTAAAGTTCCTAATGACTTTTTCCTAACCAAAGATCAGAAACAGTCCTCCCTCCTCACCTTCCTTGACCTGTCATTTACCTTTGACCATACTCTTCTCTTTGAAATATTACTCTGAAGAAGTTATTCAAAAATAAAAAGAGAACCAGGAGGGAACAGAGTAATATTTTTCAAGGATTCTCATTTTCCCTACTCTGGCTTTCTATAGGCCAGTGCTTCTCAACCAAGGTACTGCAGCACCCTGGGGTGCTGTGAGGTCTTTTTAACAGTTCTGCAGACCATCATGTAATATTAATACTGTTAGGCATGGAAATACCTATATGTGATTCACAAGATAAACCTGGAGCTTTCAAATAGTGTCACAAACATTCTGACTTGTGGTCTTTCTGAGTTCTTTGCAACAAAAGGTACCTTCAGTCTAACAAGGGGTTCCTTGAGTCTAAAAAGGTCAAGAACCAATAGTATAGGCATTCTACAGGGGTCTGTTGTTAATACATCTCTGTATTTATGATTCAGTACCTACTTCTTTACTCTGAACCTTACTATATTGGCCTCACCCCAAGGCTTGCTGCACCAGGCCCGCTCTCCCTCCTCTCCTCCCCCACCCCCGCTGGATCTCTGCAACAGGTACAAACCTCTTGCAGTACCAGTGAAGTCTTCAGAGCTGCCAGCTCCTGCAAGTGAGGGAGAATCATGACCAGCTACCACCCCCAAGATGAAATGCAGAGTGGTCATTGCAGGAGATGCCCTCCTGAGAGGGACAGAGGGAGCAATCTGCCGCCTCAACCCCTTATCCCAGGAGGTATGCTGCCTCCCCGAGGTCCATATCCGGGATGAATCTGAAAGGATCGCAAAGTTTATCTGGCCCTCTGACCACTACCCCAGGCTCCTTATCCATGTGGGCATGAATGACATGCCTCAGAGCAATCCTGTCTGGGTCACGAATGGCAACAGGGCTCTGGGAGCAGGGTTTAAGGGGTTGGGGTGCAACTGTTTTTTATCTTGATCCTCCTGGTGACAGGATGAAGGAGAGATGAATTGAGATAATTAACAGAAGACTGCAGCACTGGTGCCATCAGGAAGGCTTTGGCTTCCACAATCACACCCCACTCTTTGGGGAGAGAGGCAGTGGTCTGCTGGGAAGAGGTGGTGTCTACCTCACTCCACTGGAGCAGAAGCTCTTACCTAGAATGGCTGGCCTACTTTCTCGGGCTTTAAACCAAGCTTGCTGGGGAATGGGTGGACAATCACCAAAGCAAGCCCACCAAGCATCAACCGCATAATCAGCAGGTTTGGACGCTCAAAGGAACCAACTCTTAATCCAGCCCATGAACAGAGGCCCTCCCTGAGTGCAAGGAAGCCTATGGCCTCCAATGGCACGCTTAGTTGTCTATATACTAATGCCAGGATCTTGGAGAATAAACACGAGGAACTGGTCCTCCTGCTAAACAGAAATGAGGATGATCTCATAGGGATAACAGAGACCTGGTGGGACTCCTCCTATGACTGGACCATGGGTACAGACAGTTACACCCCTGTACAGGAAAGATTGTGCTGACAAAAAGGAGCAGGGGTATAGCTCTCTTTGTCAAGGATAGCTACATGTCCCTACAATCTGAAACTGGCACACATGGAGGAAGGCTGGAGACCCTCTGGGTTAGAAAATGAGGGGACTGTGGTGAAGAGGACACAATGGTAGGAGTCACTGTAGACCACATAATCAGGAACAAGAGCCCGACCACAAATTCACCAGGAAACTGGCTGAGTCTGCACACTCTCAGTGCACGGTTGTCATGGGGGACTTCAACTGCCTGGACATCTCATGGGAAGAGCACTCAGCCAAATCTGATCAGTCACAAAGCTTCCTCACATGCATGAATAAGCTCTACCTGTCTCAAGAAGTTTATGGGCTTCCTAGAGGTAAGGCACTGATGGACCTGGTACTGGGCAAAGGGTATGATCTGGTCAGCAACCTAAGAATCAAAGGGAAGATGGGAGACAGATAGTGAAGGTGATCAGCTCATGATTACTATCACAAAGCTGGCAAGTCAATCAGCAGTGCACAAGTCATTGATTTTAGGAACGTCAACTTTAATAAGCTCAGGAGGCTTGTTGTCAAGGCCCTGAGAGGCTATGGCTGGACAGGGAGAGGAGTTCATGCAGAATGGTTGCTCCTTAAGAGAGCAAGCCTAGAAGCACAAGGGATGTCCATCCCAACCCATAGGAAAAGTAAAAGGGCACAGCAAACCCCTTGACTCAACAGGGAACTCATGGACCTCTTACATCTAAAAACAGAGGCTTATAAAGGATGGAGCACAGGAAGCATCACTAAGGAGGAGTATTCTGCACTGCTTCACACCTGTAGAGGGTGAACCAGGAAAGCCAAGACTGTAACCAAACTCCAACTGGCTACACAAATCAAGGACAATAAAAAGTCCTTCTTCAGATATGTGGGCAGTCAGAAGAAAAACAAGGTTAACACTGGACCCTTGCTAAACCAAATAGGACAGTTGACAACCGATACCCAGAAAAAAGCCAACCTGCTTAACGATTAGTTTGCATCAGTCTTCCATCAGCCCAATGGGACTACCCTGTCTAACATGACATAGGATGGCCAGGGCAAGGGTGAATATGCACCCATCATTGGTCTCAACCTACTGAAGGAACACCTTCAGAGGCTGGACACCCACAAATCAGCTGGTCCTGACAGATTGTACCCAAGAGTGCTTAAGAAACTGGCAGACATCATAGCACGGCCACTTCCAAGGATATTTGAGAACTCATGGCACTCAGGTGAAGTACCTGAAGATTGGAAGGGGCCAATGTGGTCCCTATCTTCAAGAAAGGGAGGAAGGAAGATCCGGGGAACTACAGGCCAGCAGCCTGAGCTCAGGAGGGGACTGGGAAGGTTGATGGCACATGGACAGCAAGTCCCAGCAGTGGCAGAGACTGGATCCCAGTATAGGCCTAGGTGTGGTGCTAACTGGTAACACCTGCAAGGCATGGGCATGGTGTAAGGGACAGTTGGAGCCATGTAATAAACCTTTAAGGTGCTGAGTAGAGATACCTGAACAGCAGCATCGGATCAGAGATCCCTGAGACAGCCTCCCTTTCCAAGGATCGAATACCAACAAGATATGGCAGGCAAAGTGAAAGGCAGGAAGCTTAAGAAGCAAGGGCAGAGCAGGGGCAAGCTTCCACCAGGGGGCATTGTAGCCATCCCTGAGAAGGGCACCTGTTACAAGACTGGTTTATGAAGAGAAAGACTCCAATTAGAAAAAATAAAAGTTTTGGTGTTTTTTTGGCCCTCTCTTTTCTTCTTCTTTTTTTTTTTTTTTTTTGCCATCCCAGGGGCAGAAAATCTTTATGCTGGTAATTTAATTTAAATTGATAAAAATCTAAATAAATACCTAAAAATAAGCATCAATATTATCCATCAAAATTAATTTAAAAATTGAATTCTACCAATCTTAATTATATCATAATCCCACAGTGCAGTAGTATAAATCAAAATATTATCTGTTTGTAAGTGAAACCAAAAACATAAACCATTTTCTCAATAGAATGTGGGAGGATGGGGGGAAAGAACACTAACACATTCCATAATATCAGGAGTTCCTCTCTGGTAATCACAGTTTACAGTAACTAGAAATCAGGTTACTGTATTTGCAACATAGGCTATCTTCAGGGATTAACGGGTAGCTCCTATAAACTCATCAAATGAATTTTTATCTCTGAAGCAACTAATTACTATTGAAGAATCATCTTCAGTAATTGATGTTTCTGTAGACTACATTAAAATTATATTTATTTATTTGTGTGTGTGTGTGTGTGTGTGTGTGTGTGTGTGTGTATAGGAGACAGCAGCCAACAAAAAGGCAAACTAAAATAAAATTGCTGGCAGATTGCAGATATTGCTGGATTAGCCAATCCATGTCAGGCAGGTACCCAAAACAGCTATTTGCTGCTGTATGAGCAGCCTTGTAATTTCTTTCCAGTGAGGTACTGCTTCCTCTGGCAGAAGACAATTTCTTTTATTGGAGTTGTCGAATCACCTCCTGGGTTTTGTCACATTACTGAACCAACACAGAGAGACTGTGTGTAATCCAACAGTGCATACAGTGGTAGAAAACAGTCTAAACACCTTCATTAAGAAAAACTGTTTTCTTTCACAGGAAAAGGTGAATCAAATATTGCTAAGCAGCAGGGACTTTAGAAATACCCTTGAGTATCACTATAGGAGCTTTTTTTAATTCAGCATTATCACTCTTAGGAATATATTAGGCACTATTAGGCTCATATTTAAAAAAATAGGGCTGTATACTGACTTTTCCACTAAAAGTAGCACAGGTTAGAAACTTGTTAGGCCCTGTTTATAGCATCTTCCTACCAAGCCTAAAACCAGTGCTAAGAAAATAAGACGTACCCATTCACTCTCATCTACACAGTGCCATAGCAAGGGGGGGAGGGGGGAGCGGGGTGACATCCCCAGGTGCCAAAATGAAGGGGTGCCAACAGGCACTGCCCAACTGGGGTGGAGCCCAGGACACAGCCATAAGTGGCTTGATTGGGGGTGTGGGGACGTGCAGAAGGTGGCTCCTGGCTACGTTCACTACCAGGCAGGCATCGGGGGCATGTGCCCCCCAGATCTGTGCATGGGACTAGGGCTGGCTGCCACGGTGGGCTTTGTCCTGGGCACCAAACTTCATTGCTACAGCACTGCATCTACATGTTCCTAGGTTTGGAGGTTATTTGTTTATTTATTTACTGACAGAGCATTACGTGTGGCTGTGTAAAGGTATCCTAAGCTATGAAGCCTTAGTAGATATGACAAAAATATAATAGCTTAAAGGAGTACATCAGACATCATACTCTCTAGCCAGGTTTACTGCAGCTTTTAAAAGGTGCCAAACGCAGGTTTAAGATGCCTGAGAATTAGAAACATTGCTGTTTTCAAGATCTGTTCTTGATTATATTAAAGCGTTTTTTAACAATGTTTATAAGCAGAAAACTTACAAGTATCAGGTTGGATCCCACCAGAGGAAGCTTCTAGCCAGCTGAGTAAGGGAAATTGCAGGCTGACAGTCTAAGGGCATACAGGTCTCAGAAAATCAACCAAAAACTTTGTTATATCTTGGCTGTAGACCTTAATGTAGATAGATCTTGTTTCTCAAAAACAAGCCCTCAAGCCAGTTTTTCAGTGCCCAGAGTCTAATCTGCCTGAAGGATGGCAAGAATCACTTGACAAAAAAGTGGATGCACAAAATGGATGCAACTTATTCCTCTAAACTTATGACAATTACTCAACCCTCTTATACCCACCTACTGCCTGTCCCACTCTTTATAATGCAAATGTAAAGAATGTATTTGGGTACAGCTGGGTTCCAAATAACTTAATACTATAGGCACTTATACAAGTTACATTTTTTGCATGATCAGGCCCCTGAAAGCTCTCTACAGCCATGATATAACACATGTGCATGGCTGCAGAGCATTTTTTAAGTGGCCAATCATGCAAAAAAATAACCTTCAATAAAACAGGTATTAGCTGAAGGCACTAGAGAGCAGAGAGCCCTAGGGAACTTATGTTCTATGTAAAGGGTTATTTTTTTTCACTTTTGTGGGGCTCTCAGTAGGAAAGGAAGGTGGAGGGAACAGCCTAGAACTGCCAGCTGGGTTTGTTGGCTTAGAAATGGTATTTAAATGGTTTGTTTTTTGGAAGTTGACTTATAGGCATATGTATAGGTATTAGAATGGCTCAGGATGGGCAGCAGGGATTCATTGATTTTAAAAACTTGGGTCTCACACATACAGAGTTTCACAGCCTTTGAAGCAGACACAACAAGGCCAATGGATATACACACAGTCTGAGAAACTGGGGGCACGTACTGTGCTGTAACATGAGATAAGGGTGGCACCAGCTAACAAGGCCCCAGAGTTGGGGGGAGAGGGGGGAATTCCGATTTGGGGAACAGACCAAATAAGCAGAAGTCCCAGAAAGACCAAATTAGTATATGTGCATGTGATGAGCTACATGGACATATGACAATAACACACAGGCCACACCACCTTCTTGACTCATTCACCTCACTGGGGCAGGTGTGGGCCTCAGTATTCCACCTCCAGGCTGCTGACATAGGATTTGGTGGATATATAGAATTGATTCATAGATAGTAGAGTCGGAAGGGACCCCAGCCCCCTTCCCCAAGCAGGAAAAGAACCAAGGTCAGACAACTCTAGTGAGGTGTCTATCTAGCCTCCTCTTGAAGATCTCCAAGTTAGATGATAGTACCACCTCTCTTGGCAGCCCGTTCCAGATTTTGGCCACCCTTACTGTGAAAATTTTCTTCCTAAAGTCTAACTTGAATCTACTCTCCACTAGTTTGTACCCATTATTCCTAGTTACCCCAAGGGGTGTCCTGGTAAATAGTGCATCTCCAACTCTCTGTTGTCCTCCCTTGATAAACTTATAGGCTGCTACAAGGTCTCCCCTCAGCCATCTCTTGTGAAGGCTGAAGAGATCCAGATCTCTCAACCTTCCCTCGCAGGGTTTTGTACAGAAGCCACTAATCATATGAGTGGCCCTCCTCTGGACCCTCTCCAAATTCTTCACATCCCTCTTTAAGTGCAGTGCCCGGAACTGGACACTGTACTCCAACTGTGTCCTGACCAATGCCACAAAGTGGGAGCATCACCTCCCTGGATCTGTTGGTCATGTATCTGCTAATGCACAATAAGGTACGATTGGCTTTGTTGATGGCTTCATTACACTGTCGGCTCATGTTCATCTTGGAGTCAACTCTGACTCCAAGATCCTTCTCAGCCACCGAACAGCTGAAGAAGTCATCCCCCAACATATAGGTGTGCTGGGGATTCCTCGTTCCTGTGGAGTACCTTGCATTTGTCTTTGCTAAATTGCATCCTGTTTTGTTCTGCCCATTGACCCAACCTGTCCAGATCAGCCTGTATCTGCTCCCTGCCCTCCAGTGTGTTAACTTTGCCCCATAACTTGCAGTCATCTGTGAACTTGGACAGGGTGCTCTTTACACCCTCATCCAAATCGCTGATGAAGATATTAAATAACACCGGTCCAAGGGCCAAACCCTGTGGGACACCATTGCCCACCACCCATCCACCACCACTCTCTAGGTGCAATCCCTAAGCCAGTTGGTCACCCACCTGACTGTGTAAGCATCCACTCCACAGCCTGCTAGCTTCCTTATGAGAATAGGATGCAAAACAGTATTGAAGGCCTTCTTAAAATCCAGGTAGATGACATCTGCCTTAGCTCCAGTGTCAAGGCAATGTGTTACCTGGTCATAAAATGCTATAAGGTTTGTCAGGCAGGATCTACCTGTGATGAACCCATGCTGGTTTCCTTTCAGCATCATTTCCCCTGCTGGGCCTTCACAAATGTGCTCTTTAATGATTTTTTCCAGTGTCTTCCAAAGAACAGAGGTAAGACTAACTGTCGTAAAGTTACCTGGCTCATCCCTTCTCCCCTTCTTAAAAATTGGCACCACGTTGGCCCTTTTCCAGTCCTCAGGGCCCTGGCCAGACCACCATGAGTGCTCAAACAGCTGTGCCAGTGGCTCAGCTATGACGTTGGGCAATTCCTTCAGCACCTGCGGATGGAGGTCATCCGGGCCTGCTGATTTGTACCCATCCAGCCCTTCCAAGTGCTTCTTAACTAAGTTAGCACTAACCATTGGCAGTCTAATGGCTCCCAGACATCTAACTATGTTCAAAGTGGGGGAACTGTCTTGGCCAGTACTTAGAAATACTGAAGCGAAGAACTCATTGAAGAGCTCTGCCTTTTTCCCTGTGTCAGCCACCATTTGTCCTGATTGTTTGATTGTTTGTATTGTTTATTTTCTGTTATCACTGTGTATCAATTAATTTGCCTATTATTGAATGGAAAGATCATGGTTGGTCTGAGGGTGGGTACAGGGGGGATCTGGGCCAAGCCTATCAGGTGAGGGGTCTCCATTCCACCACTCCCCCCAGGTGTGATCATAGCAAAGCTGTGCTGGCTGCTGCTGCTGACACTGTCAAGAGGCCTGGGAGGGGAGTGGGGGAAGGGAGCCCCTTCATCTTGCGGTCCCAGCCCAGCTCCCCCCAGTACCCAGCAGGGGTAGCTGGGAGGGGCTGCACATTGGTAAGAAGTGCTTGCCAGGCTGGAAGCAACATGTAGACAAAAGCAGAAAAAATATAGAATCTGTGAGTGTACAAATGACAATCTTAGGACAGCAAAAGAGTAAGTCATAATATAAGCCAACACTAATAAATGCCAGCAGTAGCAGCGGAGGTGCATGGACATACTCTCTGAGTTCTCTTCTAATATTAGACAAATAAATATCCAAAGGAATTGGTAAGACAACACCATCACTTCAAATATGATAGGATCATATCTCAGAAGAAAATCACAGTATATCAAGATCACCTATCACAAGCGAAATTAGACAACTTCCTTTACCATGTCTGGTAATCAAAGAACCCTAAACCAAGCAACCAGTTGATCATCCTGAAGCGAGTTTCATAGGGAATCCCAGTGAAGACTACAGAGCTTCTGGTTTCTGTTGCCATTTGTCTGTGCGGATCAGCTTTTCAGACTGAGATCTAAGGACTGAACTCTGATCACTCAGAGGATAAAAGACAGCAAATCAATGTGTAATCAGATAATAACATCTGACAGCAGCATCAGCAGATAAGCTGCTCTTTTCCACAGCACTGTGCAACTTTATGTTATTATTGTCATTGTTATGGATTGAGTTCTTAGTGACTTTCAGGATACTTAGGATTTGGGATTGGTGCCTTTTAAAACATTTAATCAAAGTAAATAAATAAATTATCTTCCATTCCCTGAACAATGTAAGAGGAAAACATAAAGGTAATATATAAAATAGTGGAAAACAAATAAAAAGGGGCCATGCTCATCTGTCTATTCTAAAGTGAATTATCTGTATCAGGGAGAAAAACAAAGGATATTCAGCTACCAATAAATATAAGATGCAATTTTAGAGAGGCAGATAGGCAGACCTGGTATATTAACTGGCCTTGTGGAAAGTAAGTCTGGAGGGCTGGCTGTGCACTAAAATTATTCTCCTCCCCCTCTCTTTGAGCATCATCCACTCCTCCCACTGCCTGTCTGATCATCGGGAATCCTCATTTTCTCTGATAAAAAAAAATCCTGAATTTTAAGATTTAAAAAAGTGACCCAAAATCCACATTTTTCCATGATTAAAAGGAAATACCACTAATATATGGATATCTATAGATAGTGGTGTTTCATTTTAATCACAGAAAAATGTGGATTTTGGGTCAATTTTTTATTTTGAAACTTCAGGATTTTTTTTATCAGAGAAAACAAGGATCCCTGCTTATGACCCCAACATGTACTTGTTTTTATTTCTCTGTATGTAGAACACCACATTTGCCTTTCAGTTCCTCATTGTCAACTCCATTATCCAATTTATCAAGGTCTGCTAGGATTCTCACCCTATCCTCCACAGTATTTCAATCCCTCAACTGTTCTATTGGCAAATTTCATCAAAACAGGCAGTCCTCAACTTTACGATATTTAAGTTATGATGAATGGCATTTACAATGTTTATAAATTCACACCCTGTTTCAACTTTCTGATGTTGGTTTCAACTTTCCAATGCTCGATCCGATGCAAATGCCACGCCTGCGAACAAGTTCGCTGCACTGCCCATCTCCCTGCACCAATTTGCTGCACTGCCCATCTCCCGGACTCAAGACACTCAGTTGCTGTTCTGACACCATTTTTATGTGGTGAATCTTTGTGTTTCCAAACTTAGTCTTAAAATTTAGTGTTTCTTTGCTCATAATAATGGCAGAAAAGTGTAAATCTGGTGCAAGTGATGTTTCTAAGAAACGTAGAGCAAGTACTATGGAAAGAAGAATGAAAATAATTAAGAGATCCGAAAAAGGTGAGATGCCAACATTATTATGGGCAAAGAAACTCTAAAGGAATTCTGAAAGGCTTTCAACACTTACCGTGCAGTTAAGAACGGTAAGAATGGAATGAAGTTAAACAATCAAATTTGAATGGTGTCTGGAGAAAACTGTCCCCTGAATTTGTACCTGAGTTCCAAGGCTTTACAGACACTGTTGAAGAGGTGACCAAAAATGTTGTTGAAATGGGCAAAGAACTCAACCTAGAAATTGCACCAGAGGATGAGTTAATGGAATGCACATGAGTTAATGGAATCACATTCTGAAGAATTAACTAATAAGAACCTCATTGAATTGAAACAGCAAAAAGTAGCAGAGGAAGAAGATGCGCCCATTGTTAAAGAGACTCCTCCCTGTAAAGTCATGACAACTAAAGTGTTGGCTGCGGTATTTCAATATTTGGAAGCTGTCATGTCCCTGTTCAAGGAACATGACCCAACATTGAATACAGTGCATCAGTGAATAGGAGCATCTCCAACATGTACAGCTGCTACAGAGAAATTTACAAGCAAAAGAGAACACCTGTCCAAACTTCCCTGGACACTTTCTTTAAGAAAGCAGACAAGACTCCAGAAAAACCAGCAGCCAAGACTCCTATGAAGACTCCAGCCAAAAACCCTTCAAAAAGTTCAATCAAGAGCCCTTCAAAAAGTCCAATCACGAGCCCTTCAAAAAGTCCATCAAAGTCACCTCAAAGAAGTCCTTCTCAATCAATATGATTGCTATTTACAATATAAATATATTAACGTAGCTACATTACTTGTCTGTAATTGATTGAGTACAAAATGCTGGGTTATTTTTTATGAAAAGAGGGTATTGGGCCTTGGTTCAGGAACCAATCCCCCATTTATAACATTGTAACTTGGAACCCATAGGAACAATGTTTTGACTTAAGATGTGGTTTTCAGGAACCAGTTGTGTTGTAAATCCATGGACCACCTGTATACCCTCTATCCCTCCACCCAAGTAATTAATAAAAATGTTAAATAGCACGGGTCCCAGAACCAACCCCACTTGAGACCTCTGCAAATCAGACATTGATCTGCTTAGTGTGGGTCCATGGCTAGATCTCCTGGGTGCTACAATAATACAATTAATAAAAATATGTACTATCTCATTTTAATATCCTAGCGGACACAAGACTGTACTTTTTACCACGAAAAAGCCCCTTACTGAAGGGGTAAATAGTGCTGATTTATCTATCTACATCAGGCCTGGTCTCCATTAGGATTTTATAGTAAGGTAAATAAATTTTACTTTGCTATGCTAGCTGATAAAAAAACAAAAACAAAAGAGACAGTGAAGACGCAGCCTAAATTAGAGAAGAGTTTTTTAGTATCCTCTTTCACTATTCTCACATACAATGTTAATGCTACTACCCAGGTCTTTTTTTGCAAAGCAAAACAGCAATCATTCCATGTTGGAAGATATAATGGAGGTATCTTAAAGAGATATTTCTACCTTCTGTGTGACTAGCAGAATGCTCAAGATCTGGGAACAAGATAAAAGATTGAAATTCATTAAGTCATCACAACTTAATTTTTTATCATGTGCATATTGAAAGTGTCATGAGGTGCCATGGCTACTGTCAGAACATTTCTCCGATGTGTTGACATGTCATGAAAGCACTACCTTGTACGTACTTCAGTCTAGTCACCTCTGAAAAAAAATCTGCCAAAATATCTCATAGCTCCTCACTGCAAAAAGAACTACATGAAGCTTGATTTCCTTTGGATTTCATAGTTTATAGACTTTCAAAAGATCCAACTGAGTCACAAACATACAAATTTACAGTATCTTTTTCCATGAAAAAGGTCAACGCTGGAAAAGAGGACATATTTTAGAAAACATTATTGAGTACAATATAATACGAGGAATATTATTTCATGTAACTGTGAAAACCTAGAACCAGGTGAAGTTGATACAGTCAAATCAAACTCTCACTTTCCTCTTCAGAGCACAGTCTAATTCTGCATATTTGGGCTTTTCTTCTATTTTTTGATGGGGTATACTCTATTTTTAACTCTGTTTTTTGAGAAGTTTAATTCTGAGTTAGTGAGGTTAACTTATTTCCTGGTTTTCTGAGGTTTAATGTGTAAGTGCACTCAATGTTCTGGAAGGGTATAAGATGCTACTGCTACACCCACCAATCCTACTAAATATAGTGTGACCATAGACAATTAGTTCCAAAGCAGAACACCATGCTGTCTGGCACGCGCAGTTGTCTGAGATCTGGCCTCATGGAGTTTGGAGGTGGAAAGGTTGTGAAACAATTTTTCTTCACCAAGACAGTCCCATTTTAAACAACAGTTTCAGGCATTCATCTGAAAACAGGACAGAAGCATTCATTTAACCAAACAGATGGGATGCATGGGACATAGATTTAAAATGAGATTGTCCTAGCAAAAGTGGGATGTATAGCCACGCTCACGACGGAACTTCATAATACAGAGCAATTTTCAAGACAACACAAAAAAGTATGTGTGGCGAATTGTGTATTAGTCATTGTATATGGTATTGTTTCTTTAACAGTGGTTAGCCTATGTGCTTCTTTAGGCGCCATGTTTTATTTTCAGTTTTGGTTTCTGTTCAGAACAATAAAGTCACCAGCCACATGAGCTGTGTGGTGCTCTCTCTTCTAGTCTAATCTCCCCACCACTGTGGAGCTACAAGATATAACAATTCTGGCAATAAGGAATTTAGTATGGAGCAGAAAGTGCATTGCTTGAATCAATGAGACCAAGGGTACAGAACCTGATGACCTTTTCCTGTAGCCACTGTACACAAACCATGCATGCCAAGAGGGATTATTGGGCACATCAGGTCAGTTCCAGCAAGCACCAGAAAAAAAGGACATATTGTTGTGGCCTCTTGCACAGTTCAACAAAGAATAAAGCCTTGTAACCTTTCATCCAGGGAAGCATCTATCAGGGAGGGACCCAGCAGGGGACGTAAGTCCAGGATATATAATATGGAGGAAGACCAGATTTCTAGTGCCACTAACCAAGACCTGTATTTGCACATACTATCAGAAGCAGCTGCAAGAAATGGTATCTGGGTCATGCCCTTAATTGAAGGTATCCCTATAAGAATAGAGCTGGATATAGGGGCTACTGTTTGTTTAATACCTGCATCTCTGTATAACCAGTGTCTGTCGCAGGTGCCTTTGGAGATAACCTCCATGCTTCTGAAGACTTACACCGAGAAGAGGAAGTCCCAAAAGCAGAATATCAGATGACTGTTCAACCAGACAGGCAGTCAGTCCATTTACCCCTGTATGTGTTACAAGTAAATTATCTGCTGTTGTTTGGCAGATCTTATAGATTCATAGATGTTAGGGGCTGGAAGGAACCTCTCAAGATCATCAAGTCCAGCCCCTCTGGGGGGAATTTATTCCAGACCCTGGACACTCAAGTTGTAAAACAGTTTTTCTTTATGTTTTATCTAAAGCAGTCTTCTAGAAATGTTATGACTATTAATCCTAGTCTTCCCCTGGGGAGCCCTGGTCAACAGACATTCTCCCAGTCCCTGATATGTACCCCTTATATACCTATAGGCTGTTACCAAGTCCCCGCTGAGTCTTCTCCTCTCCAGACTGAAGAGACTCATGTCTCTCAGCCCCACATCATATGACCTAGAAAATCTTGGCTGGAAAAAGCTGAGTGTGAATTGGAGTGAGATCAACTCAATCAGAAAGGCACCTCAAGGCCTTCAAAAATACTGGAAAAGCATTCCAAGATTTTTGAAATGGAGCTTAGGTGGATAAGCAAGTTCCTAGTCTGGAAGCCAGCCAAAATACTGTAAACCCAGAGTTGTACCTTATGCTCTGTGACCCCTGGTGGAAGCTGAATTGAACTGTTTAGTAAGCAATAGGGTCTTGTCACCAGTTGCACACAGTAAATGGGGTACACCCATTGTTCCAGTGATCAAAAAGAATGGATCAGTTCAAATTCTGGATATAACTGAATCCTGTTTTATGTGCTGTCCAGTATCTTTTGCCTCATATTTAATATTTGTTTGCTGCTCTTAGTGGAGGACAATGTTTTAGTAAATTGGAGTTCAGTAATACCTACCTCCAAATAGACATGGATCTTGCATCTTACAAAAAGTTTCATAATTTCATAGTTTCTAGGGTCGGAAGGGACCTGAGTAGATTATCTAGCCCGACCCGCTGCCATGGC
>NW_017728906.1:81399326-81402906 GCF_001723895.1 Crocodylus porosus | reverse complement strand
ACCTTCCTTTGGGCTTGGAGGATCATCTCCTTAAGGAGCAACCACTCTTCTTGGACACCTGGCTCCCCTCCCCTCTGGGACCTCAGCGCTTCCCCAACTATCCTCCTTAGCTCATTGAAGTTTGCCTTTTTGAAATCTAGGGCTACTGCCTTAATGCAGGCCTTTGCCACCTTGCACTGGATGGTGAATTCCAGCAGGCGACGATCACTGTCGCTCAGGTGGTCGAGCACCCACAGCCCCCTCACCAGGTCATCACCCGTGGCCAGCACTAGGTCCAACAAGGCATCTCCCCTTGTGGGGCTTTGCACCTCCTGGGTTAGATTGGAGGTACTGCACTGTCTAAGAAGCTACATGAGCGGTCAGACCTGGCTGACTGCTCTTCCCAGGAGATGTCCGGGAAGTTCAGGTCCCCCATGAATACCCCACAATAAACACCCAAAAGGAATAATATAGCTACAATCAGCCCTTTGGCATTACATCTCCTCCTGCCCTCTTCCAGAAAGCCACGGATGAAATTTTTAAAGACCTGAAAGGAGTACACTGTGATTTGGATGATATACTGGTTACAGGAAAAGGTAAAGAGGACCATTGTCAGAATGACTGATACTGTACTGCAATGTCTGAAAGAGACAGCCTAGTCTCTTTCTCTGGTGATTTCTTTAACCCTGTGACCTAAATGGCATTCCCAAGGTATTCAGTAGAGGACTTGAAAAACTCATATTTATCCCAGCACACTTATAGAACCATAGAAAATTAGGGTTTTGAGGGACCTCAAGAGGTCCAACCCCCTGCTCAAAGCAGGACCATCCCCAACTAGATCAGCCTAACTATGGTTTTGTCTACCAGGTAAACAAAGCCACCACCAGCACAGAATGTTTCACAGTCATGTTCCTTTTTAGGATTACTTAATTATTATGTTAAATTTTTGCTTAATCTGGCAACAGGATTGGCACCACTATATGAAATGGAAGTCGACTAGAGTATGTGAATTCGCACTTAAGGAAGCAAAACCTTTGATGCTTCACTTCCATTGCAGTTAGCATGTGATACTTCACCATATGAAGTGGGGGCAGGCCCTTCCCACATGTTTCCTGATGACACAAAGAAGCCAATTGCTTTTGCTTCATGAACACTAACTGCTTCCGAAAGGAACTATGCACAGATGGAGAAGGAGACTCTCAGCAGTATCTTTAGAGTATAGAAGTTCCATACTTATCTGTATGGCAGATGTATTATTCTTTTGGCTGACTGCTGGCCACTACTTCCTATTTTTGGACCAACACAAGATATTCCTTCCCTAGCAGCAGTTCATATGCAATGCTGGGCATTGTTACTTTCTGCTCACTTATACTATTCAGTATCAACAAGGGGCTCAATGCTGATGGGCTTTCATACCTGCCGTGTCCCAGTGACCACCAGGGAAGTATTCTGCTTGAATTTCATGGACCATTTACCCGTTACCTACACATATGTCAAAAATGAAACTGCTAAGGATACTGTTCTTTCTCTTGTGCAAGACATGGTTCTACAAGGTATTACAGTATTAAACTACAGCAACCATCAGCTGACACTTTTCATGTCACGTCAGTCAGAATGATTGGTACATCGGGGTGTCTCTTTTGGGGGATGCAAGTGATCATACCAAAGTGGACAGGAAGATGCTATATTGCACATCAACAAATTCAGAAGGATCCTGGCCTGGCTTATCTGCACCCTTGGTCATGGCCTCAGACTGTACGGGTAAATATTCATGTGGATTATGTAGAGGCATTGGAAAGTCATATGATTTTAGTAGTGGCTGATACATACTGTAAGTGGCAAGAAGTTTTCAAAATGTCTTTTTCTATAGATGCCCAGACTATTGGGCTATAAGTAGAGACAGTCAAAAAGCCCAAGGCTGAATCGATTAAATCTTCACAGGTTAGTTTAAACTGTGTAGATTGAACCAATAAGCAAGTGAACAAACATTCCCTTTTGATTCCAAAAATGCAGCCGCATGTCTGTAATGGCCCAGGCCAGAAGCCAGGGGGCACTAGAGCATACCTCCCTATTTGGCTAAAGCAGACAGCTTAGGCTAAGGCTCCCCTGCTCACCCTGTGAAGGGGGGGGTTGCAAGGGAGATGCAAAGCATCCTGGGATGCTGGAGGACTGACAATTAAGTTGAGTCTGATACTATATCCATCCATGTCCGTCTTAAACCAGTTTCAGCCATTTTGAAAGTTGTTTATGTGCACTGAACTTCTGTTGTGTTACAGATTTGAACCAGTTTCTGATCACTTATATCAGTATATGTTTAACTTCTGTCCCTAGCCTTGAGCACCTTCATACCTTATGTAGTCACTTTGGACTACCATTGCAATTGGTAATGGATCTCAGTTTTGTTTGGAGGAATTTAGGAAGTTCCCCGTTCCCAATGGAATTCACTATATATGTTCTGCTCCTTATCATCTTGCTACAAATTAACTATCTGAACATTTTTTACAAACTGTCAAGCACACATTATGAGCCAATCAGTCTGCCATAAACCTTCAACACAAATTGGACAATTTGTTACTCATTTATCGCAACACACCCCATGCTACTACACGGGAGTAATCTGCTACTCTTTTATTGAAAAGACCATTGCATGCTTATTTGATGTTTTACTTACTAATGTTGCCTCACAGGTACTCAGTTCCCAAAGTAAACAAACTAATAAATAGTGTGCGTCTCACAATCACTTATTCCAAGCAGAGGACTTGGTCTGGGCTCATAATTATACTAGTAGAGGAAAATGGGTACCTGGAAAACTCACAAAATGTATGGGGCCTGTCTCAATTATTGTGCAACTCTCTGGTGGTATTTCATAGAAAAGACACATAGAGCAGTTACAAGCATAATATATACAGGAATCTGAGGAAACCCCATTTGGATGTCTAGTTCCCTCAGTTACAAGTTTTGACTGTGATGATGTAGGAGACTGATGTTAATTCTTTACCACCTGTTGATCCTCTGGAACAGAGCAACATCACTTCCACTCACAACTTTATCCTAAGAGAGTACAAAAAACTGCAGGTGTGCCTGGAGCTCTACATTTAGCTGATATGCTGCAAGGAGTTGAATATTCCTTTTTCTTGTTGCTTTGTGTGTGTTATTATTTAAAAATTAGTATATTTAAGGTGGGGTGGAGGAGTGTGATATATTGTACATTAATCATTGTATATGGTTACTTATAGGGCTGTGTGAAGCTTTGGGGGATTCCAACTCTGTGGCTGAATCTCCAAATCTGAATCGAATCAGGGGACCAATAAAAAGGTCCAAATCTATTCATAGCTTTGGTGATTTGGACAGTTCCCGACCACTGCAGCAGGGAACTGGACCCAGACTTGGAGCTGGCAAGTAAGGTGGTGGGGGAGGGGGGGGCCCTGCCAGCTCCCATCCCCTGCTTGCTCCCCCAGCTCCCCTGACCCCAATTGCTCCATGGCTGCCCCACCCACCCCAGTTCCCAGTGCTTTAAAAAAAAGCCTGGACTCACTGGGTGCTGCCAGGTGTATGGGGAGGGTGATCCCCACTGCCCCATGCTACATGGGGGGCTCTGCAT
>NW_017728906.1:81387004-81399130 GCF_001723895.1 Crocodylus porosus | reverse complement strand
GGCAGCCATGTGGGGTGGGGGGAGGTTGGGGCAATGTGGGGGTCAGGGGCTCATGCAGAACCCCCCCATGCTGCATCAGGCAGTGGGGATCACCCCCCACCTGGCAGCACCCGGTGATCTCAGGCTTTTTTTTTTTTTCAAAGTGGGGCAGGTGGGCAGAGGGTGGGCCTGTGTGACTTGGAGATTCAACAGTAGCCAGATCTCCAAATCAGATTCAGCTGAATTGATTCAGCATAGTGATTCGAATCACCAAATCGAATCACTGTCCCCCAAATCGGCCGAATTCAAAGTGAATGCTAGCCACTTCGCACAGGCCTAGTTACTCAGTGGGTCCCACCCAGGCCTAGTTGGTGTATTAGAACCCCACCTCCCCCAGTGGGGTAGCCTGCATGCCTCCTTAGACACCATATTTCACTTTCAGTTTTGGATTCTGTTCAGAACAATAAAGTTGCCAGCCATGTGAGCTGTGTGGTGTTCTCTCTGCTAATCTATGGTGCAGACAGAAGTGACAATTTTCACCCAATCTGGCCACAGAAAGCAGTTTATAGCCATGACCCAACACCAATGCATGACTGCAGATAACTTCAAAAAGGGTCAATCAGATGAAAATCTGACCCCTCTTTTCATGAGCCCTTTTTTGTAACTTCTGTCTCCACTACCTGCCAGCTTCAAGTGGTTTTCAGAATGGGAGAGGGGAAAGGATGCAGAGGAAGTTTTGTCTGCAGGGGTTTCAGCCCCCACTGGAGGGTGGAGTGGGTGTATTGGAGCCCCCCGCCAAGGTGGGGTGGTTCGAATTCACCCACCCTGCCCTCCAGAGCTGGCTGGGGAACCCTTAAAATGAGCTCCCTCTGCTCCCTTTCCCCCTTCCCATTCTGAAACAGGGACAGACTTGGCGAGAGAAAATGGACTGCAAGCTGGCAGCCAGCAGCTAGATTCCCCTCCCTGCTGGAACTAACAGTGAACTTCTGTTTGTTCCAAGAGATTGTTGTAACTCAGAACACTTCCTGCAAAGTGTTCCAGTTACAGCGGGGAACTGTACTTCTGTCTGCACCCCTAATCACACCACCACTGTGAAGCTGCAAAATATAACAATATGTGTCTTGTAGATTTATTAGAAAAATCAGGAAGTTAAGTATCAACCTTAGCCACAATGGTACTTAAACCCCACTACACCATAATTATCTGCAGGCCATTAAAGTACATAGAAAAACAAACAAAGCTTTGTTTCTATAAAGAGGGATTCACCATACTATAAAAATTGTCAAAACTGGGTTAATAATTCACTACCAAAAACATCACTTTATTTTCCCTGCTAATGTAGCTGGATGAAATATGTTAAGAAATTGGGTAGCAAGTTTAAGTAGCAAAGCAAAAGTGATCTGCAGAAACATTAATCACTCCATTAAATTCTCTAGAGCATCCTTTCTTTCAAAGCTGGTCAAGTAAACAAGATAAATTGTAACTTTCAGGGATTATAGAAAAAAAAAACCCCTTCTTTTCATTATGAACTATCACTTTTATAGGATAGCATGACACCCTACTCTCAAAATTTGCGCCTCTGACACCAGTATAATGAAAACTTTCAGCTGGAGCACATTTTCAAGAGACATTTTGAACAGGTTAGACAATTCTGTCAATTTTCAGTGTTAACATGCAAACACATTTCACCATGAGTCCTCCACCAGTAAGCACCAGTGTTAGCACACCAAAATAATAGAAAGGCAAACTATTAAATGAGAATAGGAACAAAGAGCTGCTCCTTATTGATTGACAATTTCATTGTACTAGTGGATATTAGCTGTCCTGGGCGGTCATAAAAATAAAATGCTATTGAACAAACCATTTGGCATCATTAGTACAAAATATACCTTATTGAAGTTGCTAATATACCTTATTAAAAGGGAAAACATTTATACAAATCCAATTTATTCACCATTGTTTATGCTCTTTGGCCCAAATCCTGCAAAGCAATTAAAACATCAGTCCTATTGATCTGAATAAGTCCAGTCACATGCTTGAAGTTAAGTAGAGAGAATGCTTTCTAGTGGTTAGAGCACTGGACATAAATTCAGAATACCTGGGCTCAAATTCCTGCTCCTCCTGGTAATTTAGGGCAATTTACTTCTCTGTGCTTCAATTTCCACATCTATAACATGAGGGTGGTCAAACTTACTTTATAAATCCTAGTTAGGACAGTGTTGGTACTAGTGCCATTGAAGAAGGCAGTGGTTAGACCCCATTTGGAATACTGTATACAGTTCTGGAAATACATGTTCAAGAAAGATTAAATCAAACACATATAGGAAAGGGCTAGCAGAATGCTCAGAGGAGTGGAGAACCTATAGTACAACAGGGAATTAGAAGAATTTGTCTTGTTTAGCCCAGCAAAATGAAAGCTGAGAGGGGATGTAACTTGTAACTACACCAGGAATGAGAGGGAGAAGAGGTACGTAAGCTAAAGGACAATGTTGGCACAAGAATATAGGGTATAAACTGGACATGAATATATTTAGACTGAACATTAGAAGGTGCTTAAGCATAACATGAGTGAGCTTGTGGAACAGCCTTCCAGATAGAGTTGGTAGGGTGGTGTGGAGCAAGAAACCCAACTTGTTTACTACGGATCCAGGTAAGTTTATAGAAGGGATTATATTATGCCCTGACTGTAACAGCAGTGAACTGGGCTTAATGACTTCCAGTTCCATGTGCAGCTGTTTGCTAACTTTTTGTTTCTTGCATCATTATGAAACCAAACAAAATCAGCCTCACTTTTGTCTAAATCAGTTCAAATTGAAGAATGTGACTGACAGACTCAAGAGTGGGCTTTGGCATTGAACTCTCATAGTCTTGGCCTCTCGAAGCTGAACTCCTACCCTTCCCTTTGTGCCTTTAAAAAACTACTCCCGTTAAGTTCTTAACTTCAAAGTCTGTAGGAGGCTGTTTATTTGTGTGAAGGCCATTGTCTTAACTGGATTTTAATATTATGTGGAAACATTTCTGATGATCCTAGGTTTTGTAAAAGTCGGGCTTTTTGTCCCAGTTTAAGTTCACAGCAGTATCCCGTTGAAGTACTCACAACAAGCTAAGAAAATGCCAAAGGAAAGGGGGGAAAAACCCACAGCTCTCTGCAGGAGGGCCCAAAGGCATAACTAGACTGCATCTGATTTATTGTTTTTGTACTAAGAGTGCTTTTGACAGTTCTAATGTTAAATGGCCATGTGATTAATTACATCCCTAGCAGCTTTTCCATAAGAATACACAGCTGGATGTGCATAAAGACATAATTTATTCCCCTCTGAACAAATGTCATGCTTCTATATGCCACATGCCTTATGACAAGTATTGGTATATTCACAGCGCTAATCTCCACAAGAACACTCCCCATTTAAAAGGTTTTAATCAACTTCAATGGTAACTGATTTCTGTCAACAAAAATCTTTCAACTGAACAAAATAAGAAAAACTCTACGTAAGTACATATATTAATAGTAAAAGGCCCAAATTTGCAAAAATGGGTGACTAAATTAGGCTCCTAAGTCCTGGGGCAGATCCAAGGGAAGGTTCAATGGTGGAGTTGCTCTCCCCTTTGATTCCTGGTCCACCCAAATTTTAAAACCAAATCCCTGGGAGGGGCATCAAGATTTCTATTCAGATAGTCCTGAGAGAAAGTAAACTGACTTCATGACATTATTATCTCCCTGATTCCTGCTAATCTTTCTCTACACCATAGTTGTTAACAACCCTTTATCCATTTTAATGGTCTTCATGTCCCACTATTCAAGCAATCTTTTTTTTTTTCTGAAATTTTGCTGTTAGCCATGCTGGTAGTCTCTCTTCTCTTTCACAACCCTCCAGACTGTTTTTAGCTGTGGCTAAAAACCTTAATTCAAGTGTGTTAATATTAAATTAGATGTAGAAATGACTGATAGTGAACTGCTAAAGAAATTATCAAGATGCTGAAGAAAGCTAAATTTTGTTTTACAAATCTGAATAAGATATACATGTTTAATTGTAATGACTACAGGAGTAATGGAACAATATCCTTTGATTCTTTTGAGTATTTTTTGCCTAGTTACTTGTGGGGGGTTTAAGGTTAATATATATATATATATATATCTAGAAAATTAGTGCACATTCCAATTGCTATATTTGTTATTGCTTTGCTCTTAAACTGAATAATATAGCACTAGGCACCTACCATACTAGTTAAGCTTCTAGTTTCTCTTTAACTGAAGAAAAAATATGTATAGTATTACATGTGATGATATGCTGCACCATCTGCATCTCCCTTTTCAAAACCCTAAATCTGCCTATGCCTACATCCATATTTAGATAGCCTAATTTGGATGCACTGATAGGCATTTTTAAAAAGCAGGTCACATATTCAGGAACCTAAATATGGATTTAGGAGCCTAACTAGGATCCATGTCTTAAAATTCTTGTTGTAAAGCTATAGAGCTATTAGGAGTCTGAAGAAAAAAGCACAGTAAGGAATTGTCCCACTGAATTATAAACATAAGTGAGAGGGGCATGTGGCTAAAACCAAAAAGGTTGTTAAGTGTGCATAATTACTCCTTCGGCATGTAAATTCCCCTTAATTTCAATGGTGAACTATATCAGGGAATCAAATTTTAAGCAGTTTTCATCAGCGCTCTAGATTTCAGTATCTAAACATTTTAAAGACCTACTTATTTTCAATGGGAGCTTCTACAGGTTTGGATCTAGCCCCCGATACTGCATTCCTTAGGCACACAATACACCAACTGAAGTCAACATATTTGGGTGTGCGTGAAGTATGCAGGATCAAGGCCCAAAGAGTGTACAGATTATTTTTCCTTTAAGTATGAGTGGCTTGAACAGTATTCTCTTTTAGTTTGTAATTTGGGGCAATAAAGCTTTTTGAGCTTCTCTTAAGATACTGCACTTGAAATTTGACAACTATTTCATAAAAGTAAATTTTTGAGTGAAACAAAAATATGAAACTATTTTTTAAATCTTCTTCTGGACAATAATTTTGAAAGACTCATAAAGAATAAAATATTTATCTCATGAAGCACATTGGTTCCTGTCAATTTCTTAAGTTGGTGAGTAAAATCAAATTTCCAATGGCAAAGACTGCAGTAAATCAGATTCTTTCCACACAAAAATCCCTCCCCCATCTCAATACTATTTAGACAAAAGCAGTCTGTATGCAGCACATATCGTTTTAGTGCCATTCCCATAACTATCCATGCAGTTACCCAGTTTGTGCTCAAAATAATTTTTTTGAGGTTCCATGCAAATTTAAGCACTCAAATCCAGTGGCTTAGTCAAAGGCACTAAAAAAAATTCCAAGATGAATTTAATATCAAATTGTTTATTTAATAATTATGAAAAATTGATTTGACTGTAATTTGTTGTCTTTTGTAAGAAGGAAAGATTTAGTATAGGAGCATCAGTAGGTAGGAGTTACACAGGAACATCAATATAAAGCTTGTCAAAACTGCATGACCCCAGAAAGACAGGACTTTGTGAGCTTGTGGACCTAGCACACCCAGGTCTTTGGGAAAAATTTTCCTGTAAAGTGTCCACGCCATTCTCCAAGTAGGAGAGACTCAGAAGCAACAGTATTTAACGTTTTAGTTCTCATCATTGGCCATGGACTTTAATTCTCCATTGAGATCAGTGAGGTAGTTCATGCTCCTCTAGAACTGCTCTAGAACATCTCTGCATCAAGTTACTACTGGTTCACATTTATTTAGGTTTTCCTTCGTCAGCTAATCATTTACTCTTTTTTTCAAATCTTCTGAAATAGAAGGAAGTAGCTTCAGAGAAGTAAAGGCATGAAATATGTGAGTACACAAGCTTTTACTGAGCCTGGCCTCTATATATTATATCATCTACTTGGTGTATTATTGCTGAAGGGCTCTGTGAAAGTGGTAAGTCCTAAAGGAGAGATACAACTGAAGAGAAAAACAGGCTGATGCCCTAGGAGAAGGAAACAATTCCAAAGGGCTGGGATCAGAGCTGTTCAGGAATTTTTTTTAAATGTTTTTTTTTCCTGGAAGCATACGTACCAGTTTGAAAGGAAAAAGTTTCTCATATCCAGAACAGAATTTGGGAGGTGGACAGGCAATAGCCTGTCTCATTTACTTAAAAATACCCAAGAACGAATATCCAAGAACTGGGTCTTACCAGTATTCACCTGGATTGTGGAAGACCCATCTTCAAGTCTCTCTACTACAGACTGAACCTCATTTCCCCTCATCTCCGATAAATGGCCTGATTTCTTGGCTACAACAATGGACTTCCTTGCAATCAATATTTAATTACTTATACAAACTGGACAGCTCCAACAGAAGCAATTGAGAAGACCCACCTCAGAATGGTTGTACCACTGGTAGGTTATGACTTGGAATACAGGACACTGGGGATCGAGTTTCTCACCAGAATGAGACAGAGCTTAGACTTGAATTGGTTGTCTGCCATGTCAGGTGAGAGTCTTAACCAATGAGGTTTTGTCTATTCTTGGGTTAGTAAGGGTGTCTCTCCAAGTTTTTTAATTATTTCAGTATCTTTCTGCTGTGCAATGAGAATATTTTTGCAGGACAAAACCCCATTATCTGTCCAACTCTAATGTGTAAAGATAAGAATGAGAAAAGGACCTTAAAAATAGAGAGGAGAGAAGCTTATTAGGAGTGGGTGTAGGGGATAAATAGGAGGAAAAGGGAGCAGAGATGGATGGGTTGCAATAACCTTAAACTGAGTTTGAATGGCTCTTCATACATATATTACCAGTTCTTCATTATTTTTATCCTACTGTTTATTACTTATTTTTCACTGCTACCTTTTTTCCGATAAATCTTTTCCACAAGTCAGTGCCTATATTATGGAAGCTTAGATACACTATTGGTTAAGATTCAAAATCAAAATCTATATCAAAATATAATTAATGCAAAAATATGGTCCACGCTATAAATTGTATTAAGATAATATATTAAATATTCCTTTGCCCCTATACTCAGGAATAAAAAAAAGGATCATCCCATTTAGTCTCATCTGCAGTTGTCAAATATTTTTGAACATTTCATTAAATTGCTTCTGTATCTAAATTATCTGAAGATAAATGTGGATTTCACTAACTTGCTTTTCAATCAAAATGTTAATCAAAAAGAAAACTGAAACCTTAGCTTTTAATTAACTATAACATAATTATTTACAATAAATTCCTCTACATTAGTGTGTCTTCATACACAGGAAAACACATAGAAATGGTACTCACACACGTATCTCCCCGCAAAAATAAAAAACTTAACTTTATCTTGATTTAAGCTCTCAAGAGTCAGAAAATGCCAATGATAAAGTTGCATGTGTAAATGTGCCTCTTTTATGTATGCAGTATGATGCAACACTTCATTACCAAGGAAATGTTATACATTTTGTAAAGCTAATCAATAGCACTTTATACTACATGTTTCAAAGAAGGAAGCAAGAAACTGTGAGGTGAGCAGTTCTAGCATAACCTGTCATAACGATAATCCCTAGCTTCATTAGCAGCAGAGCTTAAGAGTTTGTCCTTTCTGAAACTTTTTTTTAACTACTTCTCAAATTAGACGGCATAATACAGTTTGTACTATTTCCCATTACTTGAGACCAGTGGTTCTCAACCTGTTTGCCATAGTGGGCCACACTTGCAGTTCTCCATGTGTAATGTGGGCCACACCCACACAATTTACTTCCTGTATATCCATTTAAAAAATGTTTAACAGGATGTCACATGGGCCATAGCAGTGTGCTGTTTGGGCCGTATGATGCGCACAGGCTGCAGGTTGAGAACCACTGCTTTAGATAAACTTGAAATGTTTTCCATTATGGTATGCTGATCTATGTATGCCAGGCTAAAGAGAATCTATGAATACTGCTTATGCAATAAAATACAATAGAACTGATTTTTCTGGATGCAATATTGCAGTGAAAAGGGACCTTAAAGAAGCCTTGGTGAAAATACAAATGAATAAAACAATGAGGAACTACTGCTCCATTCTTGTGCATCCTATATCTATCACATCACAGCAGTTAAATGAAGTATAAGAAAATGCTGCATGATGTCAAACAAAAGTTATCTCTGTTAGCAAATGTTGTTTTTATTAAGGGTCCACTCTATGGCAAAAAGAGTTTTGAGTTTGAAAAACAGTTTTTTCATGCTATAAGAAATCAAAAATAATTTAACTGATTTTGCTCAAAAATATTTCAAATGTCTACATCATTTGTAATCAACTTCCAAAACTAAATGATTATCTTAACTGCAACAGTTAAGATAACAACATATGTTTTCCATGCTTTGCTTAACTGCTTCTATAATCAGAGCTGACTTGTACATTAACAAAGGCATATTCACTGCCAGTCACATTCACAAAATGTTATTGAAAAGACACCCAGTCATTTCAAATGTTTTTAATGCCTTGTGATCCAAGCAGATGCTTAAAATTAATATTTTTATGCAACTTTGCAGTGTGCCTACAAATGTGTCAATTTGTTTTTAACCTCTAAACTAAGGGCAAGCTTATCACCTGCCACTGAACTTTTGAGTTTAAAACATCAATTAAAGTTCCTATATTAAAAAGAAGTTTTTAAAGGGATATGAAGGGATACACAATCAATCTGTTGAAACCTACACTCCTGAAAACAAGAAAGCTTACTTTGTTAAATATGAGGTGACAGATTTAAGCTTTAAAATCAAAGGGAAAAAAATCTCTACCTTCAAAGCCAAGCTTGGGTGTCCTTGATAGACAGGAGCAGAATGTTACTACTAATAATAAACTTAAGCAGTAGAATATGACAGGTTATGTATTATATTGGGAGACTGCCACGCTTCTGGAGTGTTAGGCATATGGCAAAAGGCAAAGTAGCACAATCACCAGAACCATGGTGATATCCCAGCACACCAGATGCAGTCATAAATGTCTTGATTGAGATTCTAAATTTACTCTATAGAATTTTTTTAAAGAAAAATATAATGGCATCCTTCCATCCATACTTTTCAGTGGTCAAAGAACCTAGGAAATTCTACTTAGCCAATAAGCTGCATAATTCTAACCTAGGAATAGACAATACCTAGCCAATAATAATAATAGGAGTAGATAATACCTAGCCAATAAGATCCATAATTCTAACCTAGGAAAGTCTACCTAGCCAATAAGCTCCATAAAAAACCTGGGGGGGGGGTGGAAATTAGCATTATGCCATGAAAAGAGGACTATAATAAAATGTTACAAAACAAAATCAAAATGAATATGAAATCAAAACCTTACTCTTTTTAGTAGCTTTAATGCAACTTTTTTCCAAATTCCATTATTTTTTAGCAGGCAATTTAAGGATTGCCAATACATCTGTTTACTCACCTCCTCAGCATGAAGTGAAGAGATTAGGTGCAACTCTGCCTTTTCACAACAATGCCTCATCCTCACAAGTCAACCACAAAAGTGTGAACAGACATCTGTCAGGCATATGCTCCACCTAAGTCTTCCAGAGGAATACTAAAGCTAAGCTTCTATCTGGCTTCCTTAGTCTTGCCTTCGACTTGCTGCTAGTTCCAGTCTTAAATTCAGCAACAACTGTGCCCCCACTTCTGGTCTTGTTTCCTGGTTGTGACAACTACCAATCACCAAAACCACCACTCCAGACCTTCATTGTCCTGGTCTCTGATACACAGGGTACATCTACATGAGACATATACTGCACAGTTGACTAATCAGCTGTGCAGTAAACATCATGCATCTGCATCTCTATTAGGTAGGAGTAGATTAATTAATTCTGCAGCAGGATAGTACTTGTAAATACAGATAAGGGGTTAGTACAGTAAATACAAGCAATATCCTGCTGTGGATAAAGCTCCAGAGTTTATTCATGTGAACTAATAACATGTGTAGACATGCACACAGTGTCCTAACATCTATCTCACACTTTTCTGCTCTACTTGCATTCATTCAGCACTTCTTCCTTCTCTTAGAATTCATTTGTTTTCATCACCCCCACATGCACAGATGAAAGTATTTTTTGAAGAATTTGCTTTTAATACTGAAAAAGTTGAATCAGAGATTTTATGGTACCTTTAAGATCCAGATTATCCAGGAGTGGAGTGTCTGTTGTGAAACCATGTGAACCTTTAAACATAAATCTGCAGTTTCCCTGAACTTCATAGACAATACCTTAGCAGAGATTATGGTCCTTTTAAAATTGATCTGGGCAGCTTGAGCAAGGCCCAGTCTACTTATTCCATTAAAAAGTTAAATAGCATTGCTGCTGTAACGCTTCTGAATTGTCTTTTGAAAACAGAAAATAAGAGTTTGGACAAAATCTATCAGCTGTGGAGAAAACTCTGTGAGATCACACAGAAGGTACAGCAGCAGGAGGAGCCAATGTGGGGGAAGTGGTTACCATCCTCTTGAAGAGCAGACTGTGAAAGGGAAAAGAACTTCTTTGCATATATAAAAGCTGTGATCTAGAGATGACTGAGGACTCAGCACAAAAAGGAGAAACAAAACTTCCAGCCAATTCTATTCTTTAAATATATTTAGAACTGAAAGCTTCAGAAAAACAAATTACAGCCATTTCTTCCTTCTGTATATGCATGCTATTCTTCATGACCTGAGTGGGACTTACTCATGGGTATCTAAGGGCAAAATGCAGCCTGACCACATAAGACCAGCCAGTGTGACTTGCCAGCCAGGCTGTGCATCTGAAATGTACCTAAATGTACCTTTATTTTGCCTAACTTGCTGTCTGTCTTGCTGTGTATTTCACAACGTATTACTTTATATTGATTATATGCCTAGCACCAATGGATAGCTGTCTTTCTGGTAATTTATGTAAAGCTGAATTAATAAATAACTGTCACTGTTTATTATTCTTACTATGCTTTACCTGGTTGCATAAAACCATGTCTTGCTGCCCATGGCATGCCATGTCAGCTACCAAAACTCACTATTTTTGGACGTGGCTGTGTTAATTGAAGTGGTAACTATTTCCCAATTCCAAGCATAGCAGAAATTCAGCCTGGCTGCTTTTCCCAGGCCTGGCACTGACCCCTGGGGAATTTTACTTGCTACCTCCTACCAACTAGATATTGAACCACTGAACACAATGATCCAACCAGTTATGTATCCACTTTAAAGTATTTTTGTCTAGTCTGTATTTCCTTAGTGTACTGAGCGCTGACTAGGAAATTATATTTAGAGGTTTGCTTTAGGGAACTAGGTAAAATAGTTATTTATTAGACTAATAGGTTTCAAGAAGCCTGTTTGTGACAAAGTTTCTATCAAGGGCCACTGTGTCTGAAGTGATCAGACAGAAAGGCTGGGAAATTGAAGATATGGTGTTCATATCCACAGTGTTCCCTGAAAAGCCAAAACAGAGATAAGGGACTCTGCTGCGGTGGTCAGGTCACTGTGAGCAGCTCCAAAGCCCTTGAGATTGCCAGTTTTGGTGGAGAGACCAAATTAAGACACTGGTAAATGACCAAATTAAGATGTATGCATGTGATGGGTTTATTGGAACAGAGAAATATGCTGACAGGACAGAACATGGACAGTATGAAAACCAATCAATGGTACCCAGGAATGAAGAATCAGAGGAGGCAAAGGATACAAAAGGAGGGATTTCAGAGCAGCAAAGGGCCCCCAAGAGGGGAACCTGAGACTACCATGGACACAGGGCACACCACCAATCCAACTCAACCACCCCACTGGGAGAGAGGTGGGTCTCAACCCTTGACCTCCAGGCTACTGATTGCTGACATTCAAGAAAGAAGCACAGAATGAAGTTCACATACTGGTCAGACATACCTTCCCTCTGTGACACCCGTAGGACTAGTAGATATAGAACTGATGGCTATTTTGTTTGCTTGCCTACATTATTCTTATCTGCTATCACTGTGTATCAGTAAAAAATACCTATTATCAAAAGGAGAATTTGTGGTCAGTCTGAGGGTTTGGGTCTGCCCAAAACAAGGTATCTGGGTCACAAATCCAGTGCCAACAATAATAATGTTAAAATAAATTATAGATTTTCATAGACATCAGGGCTGGAAGGGACCTCGGGAGATCATCGAGTCCAGCCCCCTGCCCAAAGAGCAGGAAGTCAGCTGGGG
>NW_017728906.1:81375381-81385943 GCF_001723895.1 Crocodylus porosus | reverse complement strand
TTAATAAACTTTTCTAACATCTTCCCCAGGATAGAAGTCAGGCTAATGGGCCCATAGTTAGCCGGATCCACTTTCCTCCCTTTCTTGAAGATCGGCACTACATTGGCCTTCTTCCAGTCTTTGGGCACTTATGTCATAAGCCTTGCTGAAATAAGATATATCACAACCACTATTCTTTCCTAATGCACAGAGATTGACACATTGTCATGAAAGAAAGTAGGTTGTTCAAACATAACTTGCTTTTGATAAATCCATGTTGGCTGTTCTTTATCACACTCTCCTCTGTATTAGCAAGTCTGATTGCTTGAAGACCTGCCCCATGATCTTTCCAGCTACTGAGGTCACACTGACTGGTCTGTAATTCCCAGGATCCTTCTTCTTAACAGGTATTAAGACAAAAAGTGATTCTTTTGCTCTATTTGGCACTGGTGAGGCCTCACCTGAATACTGTGACCAGTTTTGGACCTCTCACTTCAAGAAAGATATGGACAAATTAGAAAGCATCCAGCAGAGAGCGACAAAAATAATTAAGAGGCCTGAGAAACAAGACTTATGAGGAAAGGCTAAAAGAATGAGGGTTATTTAGTCCAGAGAGGAGGAGAGTGATCTGGGATTTGATAACAATCTTCAAATACCTCAAGGCACAGAACAAGGAGCAATAATCTTAGGCTGCAACAAGGTAAATTTAGGTTTCTCACAAGTGGTTAAGCATTAGAAGAGCAACGCAGAGAAGATGTGGAATCTCCATTCTGGGATGTTTTTATGAATAAGTTAGATAAACACTTAACTGGGATGATGTAGCAGGGGCCCCTGACCCCTGCTATTTGAAAAGCAGGGAGCCTGCAATGCTGCAATTAAATAGGTGGCTAGGCAGGGGTCAGATGCAGAGCTATATGCAATCAGGGGACCCACAATAGGGTTAAAGAGCAGCAGAGAAGGCAGTTGCTCCAGCTCAGTGCTTAAGCTGCAACACATGAAAGCAGGCTAAGGGGCCATATATAACCATATAACCTGAAAGGGCAGAGCCCCGGCCTACTAGAAGCTTGACTCTGGACAGAACTCCTGATGGCCTGGATGGCAACAGAAGGGAGCTGAGGCAGCCCCAGTACCTGGGGAAGATGCAAAAGGTACCTGGGATACAATCACAGCATCCAGATGGTGGGAAACTGAGCTGGGGCTGAGCAGCTAGAAGCTGCAGACACACTGATGCCACTTATCCCCATCCTCTTTCTTCCCCCCATCTCCTACCTGCAGCGCAGGTGCAACTAGAAGTTATACATCTGCTGCCTGAAGCCCCACCTCTTTTGCAGCTGGAAGACCACATTGGCTGTGATCTCCCAGTGCTGGGAGAGCACTGTGCTCCCCAGCAGCTGAGAGATCACAGCAGCTGCAGTCTCCCAGCCACAGAACTGCCTACATGAATGAATTAAAGCTGGATAGAAACCAGCTATAAAGTTATTACATATTTTTGAGCAATAACTTTATAGCTGGTTGATCTTTTTTAAGGCATGATAGTTAATTTGCATGTGTAGCCAGTCTAAATTGATTGTAAAATTAACAAGGTAATTGTGCAATAGATATAACATGCAGAGGGGGCCTAACTCCCTTAACTGAGGTACCATCTCCCATCTTCTGTAGTCTTCTAAGTAAGACAATTTCTCTAAACTATAACTTCTATCACTACAGGCTGCAGCAGAGCAAAGTGGTCATAATTTCTGCTGAGAGCTACAAGGGTCTATACGTTCTTAAGAACAGATGCGGCTGGCCAGGAATGGGGCATGTCTTGGTCAGCAGAGGAACACACTGATTCAATTCATCCCCTGAGTCAGCCATGCGCTCCTACAATGAATTTTAAAACTACCCTATAAAAGGCAACCACAAAAGTAGGCTTAAGAACAAAAATGTGACTACTTTCTCAAAAGATAAACCCATCCTTTGTTCCCCATGATATGGTACAAGAAGGTCTAACATACAAAATTTCTCCTTTAACAGTTTTGAAAGAGCTCTGGGGACTCTTCCCCAATTTTCCTCTGATTTTAATTTTTTTTTTGTTGCTATTCTACAATTTTCTTTTAAAACATGAAATAAACTAGAAGATATTAGCACATGTGCAATGGATACATTACTTTTCAACCATAATGCTGATCAACTGATATTGAAAACTTTTTGCCAAACTTTTATATGATTTTGCCTTAACAAAGGGAAATCATAGTACAAGATACTTTCATAACTTATTACAGTACAGGCAATGGACTTATGAGCATGATGGCACAAACACAACAATTGACTGACCAGTACCTGTCACTGACAAAAAGTGTATCTGGAAATCATTAGTGTTAAAAATGATTTTCATTCCAAGTACTGTCAGGATGTTATTAGATATTGATTTCGCTGGGAGGCTGTATTTAGGAAGGGTGACTAAGAATGCATTATGGTCAATGTGACAAAAAATTTTATTATACTGTACCACACTTCTCACTGTCCATTGATTGATTGGTAAGTCATGTTAAATCACTTTAAATTGGTCATGATTTATCTCATAGCATGCCTTGAATACAATTCCTAACATGGCCCTTTATAACAGTGATCACCCATATAATTTCTACATCTAACTGAGACATTTATGACTAAGCTAGTCTTTCTGACATTATATCCAACTGGTATGATTTTACTATCTATATTTGACAAAACTACCATTATTAATAAAAAAAATTACCTAAAATGTTTGTCCTGTCATCTTTCTACTAACGATTAAAATGAAGTACTGAACAATTGTAGTTACTAATGATAATATGGGATCTTTAAGGGAACCTGATCCAAGATCTTCTGCTAAAGTTCAATTAAGATAATTGCATTCTGTACATCTCTTTTATTTTAATAATAATATTATATTTTACTTCCTTGTCTTATTTTTATGCAGTAATGTTCCTCTAGGTGCTAATCCATTTCCAGATTTTATATAAATGCGGCTTCACTGCATGGACTGGAAAAAACAAACGCATCCCAGAAGTGTGAAATTTGTATCCAGTCAATAAACCAGAGGGACATTTTCTTTTTCTTTTTTTGCACACTTGCAATTTATCACATCCTTTTGACCTATCTATTAACTTACCCTTCAGAAATGGGACAAATATTATAAAGAAGATGAAGATGAAAGAGAGGAGTGTTCTATTCTATTTGGTAATGGCAGAAAGCAGGGCAGGATAGTACCTTAGAGATAACTCATTCAAAGAGGCATACCTGTCACCTCTGAATACTTATACATCTGGGAACAAGTTAGACTCTAAGGTACCACCCTGCCCTGCCTTCTGCCTGACTTGAGACTAATTTGGCTAACTACCTCTCTCTCTATTGTACACTGATATCACTCAAGAGTAACACCATTGCAAGTCATGGCACTATTCTTGCTTACCCTGTAGTCAAATGGAACTGCTTCCATGCAAGTGAGAGGGGATTCTGGCCTGCCATGCACAGGCTGAGCTCAAAACAAATAGATTATAGGAATCAGTGTGCTTACTCCACCCCTTCCTAGCAGTGTTTATAAAGCTGGTGTATCATGAAAGAAGCATGACTGCAATAGGGATGTGTCCCATATGGTAGGGTGAGCTAGTGAAAGAGGGCTGGAGAAGGCACACATTGTGAACAGAAAGTCAGAGACACAGCTAACAAGCCACCCAGCTTCATTTCCCTCTTTTCAAAGAGGAACACAACCTCCTTCCTGTTAGAGATTCTGGGTCATGTGCTTCTTCATACAAGAAATGCCTGCTGAAAGTTAATTAGGACTGCCACTAGAAAGCTTAGGCATATATTGTAGTCTATTTCATACTGGTTAGGCATCAGCTGGAATACTGCCCTGATTTGGTCACCACAGTATAAAACAGATGTAGAGAAACTGAAAAGGATCAAAAAGCAACAAAGATGGCAAAGGAGTTGGAAAGCAAGACCTATAAAGAAAGGCTGAAAGAATTTTCATTAGTATTTTTAATTTGAAGAAAAGGACATTAAGGGGGGAATATAAACACACCATTCAAATGTTTGAAAGAAGAAGATGCAGAAATATTGCTCTCTCATCCTAGGGAAAGCAGGACATGTGGCAATTAATTTAAACTGCAGCAAAGCAGACTGAGAACAAATCTGGCCAGCCCTCTAGGCAACCCCTAGACATGGGAGGTTCCTGCATTTCTAAATCTATTCATCCTCAATGGTATCCTCATATCCAACTTTAGCTGTGACATCTTTGTACATGGAAAAGCTAACCTGGGTCCTGTTTGGAGATATTTTGTATTTTTAAATGTTTCTTTTCAAGTATTCCGAAAATAGTTTTCTGTCTCCTTTTTGTCCAATATAGGGTACATAATGGTGGTGAGGGAGGTATTATTAATGTTTTACTGGAATTAAAGATAGCATTTATGATCTTGCCACTCACGAATCTTGGAGAGCTAGATTATTCATCAGTCAAAAGCTTTACACTATTTAACTGTGCATTCAGTACACACAGAGAGAATATATCATTTAAAATTGATTGTAAAGTATGTAAAGAATCTTCTTTATGAAAGTAATTAAATTCTCAGTGATATTCATTATTGAGAGTTATCTGTGAAATTCTTCTAAGAATTTTTGATCAGCAGGTAGTATACAAATTGTTAATTTTTAATATTATCTTTTTAACCAATCAAAACAGGTAAAGATATTAAATTAATATTTTAATATTAAATGAATAATTTGAAGACTGATATTGATTATTCTGTTGTTTGCGAGCATTTTACAATATAGCATGCACAGGATGAACATGGAAGAATCAAAAGAACAAGTAAATCCAAATTCACTTTCAAATTTGAACAAAGTATGTTAAGACAATTTTTTTTACCTCCCATCTCCACTGATATGTAACCTACTATTTTAGACCCAATCCTGAATGTCATTAGATACCACTATCCATGTGCAGAGTCCCACTGGGTAGAGATGTCCTGATCCTGAAAAAAAACTTATAAACGTTCTTAGCTTTATTTCCATAGATGGGTAGTCTCACTGGTCACCCACAGAAGCAAAAATAAGCACACCAGTGTTTGTAAAACTGGAGGCTTCATATAGGGCCCAACTTCCAATTATTTTTAAATGTGCTTTTAAATTTAATTACTCCTATGCTTGGAAGATAATATGTGCACATTATATTAATTGTAAAAGGTAAAACAATAACTATTTTTAACAACTAACTCACATAAAAGTGGTGAATCTTGCTTATTCTTTAAAAGAAGACTGTGACCAAAGCTCATTCTTTAATTTGCAAATTTATTTGGTAATCCAATCAAGGATTTTTTTTTCAGGATTAAAAAAAGCAATTACTTTAGTTTCCATGAACCAAACAATGTTATTCAAAGGTATTGATTGTAATTAGAAGAAAAGAAAAGCTTTGCACATGCTATATTCCAAGACAAATTATACCTCACATAAAAAAATCCTATTTCAAGTTGAAAAAAAAAGTATTTTTTTTCATATTGTAAGACTCTGAAATCCTAAAGTATTCTTCCCTTTTTCTATAAAACTAGACAAATTGCATTAATTTGCATATTTATTCTTAGCATTGCTGGATCTTAAGAAATTAAATTTAGGATGCACATTAAAAAAGAATAACCTACACCACCCTCTGTTGCAAGAATTTTCACTTTGTTTTTGATGGTTGTAGTAATCAACTTTCACCTGATTCTGCTGCCACTGAAGTCAATGATAAAACTAAACTTGGCTTCAATAGTAGCAGTTAGGCCAATGTTGAAGACATTTGTTCTTTAGATATAGTGACCACTGAAAATGATTATCCTCCTTAGTAGTCTCCACAGATAGTCTAAAGCTTGAAGAAACAAGGAGACTGAGGGCCCTGGCACGCATTATATTTAAGGTATGTTGCACTGTAAATAGTAACCAAGCCATGAGCTAAAGCCAATATATGCCACGATAATATAGCAAACGTGCATATGGTGCATAACATCTTTGTGACTCACTTGGCTCATGCAACGTGTGGCACATTGGGGCTGACCCACGACAGATCCAGATGTTTAGCTGAACAGAGGGATCCGGCAGGGTCCAAGATACATGCATCCCCTTTCTGATCAGTGGAATGGGGCTCGGGGCAGAACTGTCTCCTGGACCCAGTGTTCCTACCTGATCCCCAAAGGCAAATAGGATGGGGCACCATGAGCCCAACATCATGGAATGTCTTCCCGATTTCAGGTTCACTGTGTCCCAGATCTTTAAAAAGTTGGCATGCAGTTGGGAGCCCTGGAGTAGTAATGGCACTGTAGGATCTGGTCCCTGTTCCCAACAATGTAGTTTTAGCCATGTGGTCTGCTGAAAAATGTCCATGCTTATTTAAATAATAAGCCTAACAGCAAATTATATCTGAAAGTTTCAATAAAATCTGGTGAAGAGTGTAGTACCTCAGTCCTTCAAATATTACCGCTTTACTGTGCATTTAGAGATCTGAAATTTCATTTTTGAGTTCAAAAGCAGAAATCTAAATGTGGCTTCTCATGCTCCTCAATGATTCATAAACTATGCCACCAAATCTAAAGAAAATTAGTGCAGCAGGTTTTAAAGTTATAGACATTTGAATGTAACAATTTTGTGAATTTACATTGAACTTTTCTCATTTGTAGATGTATTTTACAATATATTTGGTAAAGGAGCTTTGCTCCTGCATTTTACCATCTGAACAGAGGAAAAGGGAAGTGGCCAAATATCTAAGTACACAGACCCCTGACTTTTAATCTCTGGCTGCTAAGTAAAGCATCTGGGAATAGGTTCCAGCTAAATGGACTACTCAGACTAATAACCCTCTCTAAAAGTGTGCCAAATCTTGCTTCTGAGTTTGACTTCAATGGTCTGAATGTTCACATTCTTCTGAGATTTCCTAAGACAGTTTTGTCTTCTGGACATGCACATCTGCTCGTGACCCTTACGTTTCACACATATGATTGTTTGACTATAACAGTCCTCATTAGATGGCTCCATCACTCAAAACTATATTAATTCAGCACAACAGGGCTGTCTGCCATCTTTACAGTCCCACTTTGAAGACAGTGGTGATGTTGTAAGCTCTGACTGATTCTAAGGAGCAAGGAATTTGGAGAGTATTTTTTACAAAGTGCTAGTAATAACAGAAGCAGGGAATGAAGGCTAAATGAACTGGAATGAAAAGAACTACTGCTCTCTTACATATAATCAAATAAGGAGATTTACATAGCTTTGCAGAGCTGAACACAAACAAATTGGTTTAATGCATTATATAAATGGGATACTTGGTGTGGATAGCAGCAGAACATAATATTTGTCCTCTCACATGTGTGAATGACAATCACCATTGAATGCATCATTTCACTGACTTCATGGGTCACTGCTCTCAAGTAATGATAAATTGGGATGTACCCTTGTAAATATTTTTTTTTTAGATAAATATCCCTCAGGTTCACAATCTACAAGTGAAGTTTTTTTACGCTGTTACTACAAACTAACATTTTCCAAAACTTTCAAATTACCGTTACTCACAGAGAAGATAAAGAATATTAATTCAGCATTTTGTATGCCATGGTGAAGATAACAGATAAAACCTGCACAAAACACAATGAATACTTTTATGCTTCTTCTCACTGAATCTCACCCCAGCATTTCAAATTAGGCCCCAAAGCATGTATTTCTGTCCTCCCCTTTCCTCCATGCAGGTTCATATCTTCAGATGCTAAATAGGTACAATGGATCCTGTATCTGTGCAGGAAGTTGGACTAGATGATCTTTCTGACCCATTCATATCTAAATTGTTACTTGCTTACAAAGAGTACTTCTTCCTACCCAATTTACTCTATACCTTCCCAATTACCCATTCCCAAACTGTTTGAGTGAAATAAGCATATTTTGCCCAATAGCCACTTCTGCCCTACAGAACTGCTTGATCACCAGGGATCTTCGTTGTCTCTGATAAAAAAAAATCCCCAATTTTTTAATTAAAAAAAAATAACCCCAAATCCACATTTTTCCATGATTAAAATGAGATCTCACTAATACATATATATATTTATATTTTATACACACATATCTATATGTATGTATTAGTGGTATTTCATTTTAATCATGGGAAAATGTGGATGGGGGGGTTCATTTGAAAACCAGGATCATCTATGATTTCTTTATTTCTCCCCTCATTACAATGGCAGTAGATACTGAACTGCAAGTTTGGGGGGTCAGGGAACAGATCTTATTCTAAATGTTTGCAAGGTGCTACATATGTTTACAGAAGTTTACAAGCAATTTTAATAAGAAATTAAAATAGAGCTGACAACCATAATAGCAAGTAGAATTAGGTCATTTAAGTCACTTCAGCATTCCCAAAACTGTGATGTTAGCATCAGTGTATTTTTATTAACTATGAGGACATTTAACTAATCTTTTTCTTCAGACCACATCAGAGAGAGTGGATTGAATGGTGGGATAGACTGTTTCAGAACAAATCAACTGACACAATAGCCACATTTAGGACACTGATATACAATTAGAGTTCTAGATTAAGAGAGGACCTACACACTGCAACTTCTTTCCCCTTACTCCTGGAGAAAAACAGAAGTGTCTGACTTGTCTTTTATTATTAATAGATACTATATTATTAGAACAACCTTCCCTCCTAATCCAACTGTTTGCCAGCACAGTGAGCTGCGCCTTTAAAGTTCCACTTTATGGTAATTATTCTTATTTAAAGTGATAATTTTCTGCCCATTAAAATAAAATTGAGCTATGCATCAGAAGCATAACAAGGCTTTTGGCACCTTGGGTAGCAGGATACACAGGGACAATGGCAATTTCTGACTGCTACCATGCCATCAGTGTGATTGTGTAGCTGTGGTGGCAGCTGGGTTTTTTTCTGCCTCTTCCCCTACCTGACAATTCAGTACCCAGGGCTACTGCCCTGGATGCCCTGCCTTAGCTATGCATATCAGATTTTCCTGTCTTCCTGCTTGTTTATGTATGCTGCTGTTGAGATATTGCTCTTGCGCTTTTAACACATCTGATCTTTATGTTTTGCTGCTGGGTCAGCATAGCCAAAAAAAATTGCTCTTAGCTCCAGAAATATTATGCCCATCTGTTTTTTGGATTTTTATCTGTGACCTTCTGCAAAGGACACTCTTCTGCACCCTGATCTACTTCACAATCCAGTCACATTTTTACCACTGTAATGTTTATCCATCTACAACGTTACTCGTTTGATCAAATATTGCATAGAACACTAATACATTTCCTGATGTCTATGTCCAATGGTGACATGTTTATCAGAAAGATAACTTGGAAAAATTCACTGACATCTGAGGAAAAAACAATTCAGTACACTCAGCTTTTCTGAAAGAAAAAACAGGAATGCTGAAAGAAATGTAGGATTGACAGAGTACAGAAAATTAGATCTATGTTTCAACTGGAATACACTTGCAGAAAGAGTCAAGTAATTATAGTTCTACATGCAATGATGTGAAGTCAAGTAATAAAGGAATAAATATCTGTTTTACTATATAGGTATAAAGATACTACATAGATATTATCTTAAAGCTATATGTATTTCCAGAATGATCCTGACAAATCGTAGGAAGTTCAAGAAAGAGAAACACAAATGAGAGAGATCTCTTTAGGAAGAAAGATTAAAAAGCAGATAAGGACAGCTCAGCTAAATAATTCCCAAAGGTAGAATGCAAGATAAAAGTAAGAACTCTCCCCATCTTCAACAAAGCATGTACGCAATGATCCAAGCACCAAAATCACTCACCCCTCTTGATCACTGCCTCTGTAATTTAGCTTCATATCGATAGTAAATAATACATAAAAGATAATGCAATTACCCACCATCTAAATTTCCTTCCTGAACTCAGTGGTCCTTAGGATTTCACTCTGTGACTTCCTGTCATAACCCCCTCTTGCATCTGCTTGTAACCAAGGTGGATTTAATGAGACCCAGTGACTCAGCAGGAATTATTATATGTCAGCAGGTTTCCAACACCTGCTAACAAGACTAAGAGTTAATCCCTAGTCTCTTATTTAAGAGGCCATGATAAAACTATCTTCAGACACAGGAAGTCTGTTAATTACAAGGAGTAGAAGTATTTAGTATATTGCTCACAGATTTTTAAGCCCCAAAGAGACTATTTTACTATGACTTCAAGTAATGTAATATTAGGAGTATCTCCTAATAGTACTCAGGTCAGAGGCAGTGTTCGGTGGCACCCTTATAAATTAACTGGTTCAGAAAGGCATACACTTTCATAGGTGAGGTGACAACCTATTCATCAGATGAAGTAGGCTGTTGCCCATGAAAGCAATGAGTTAGTACTGGTGAGGTTTTAAGTAGGTGTCATAGCAACATCACTTTTTCATAGATTTCATAGATTTCACAGACATTAGGGCTGGAAGGGACCTTAGAAGATCATCGAGTCCAGCCCCCAACCTGAAGGGCAGGAAGTCAGCTGGGGTCATAGGATCCCAGCAAGATAAGCATCCAGTTTGCTCTTGAAGGTGTTCAATGTAGGTGCTTGAACCAC
>NW_017728906.1:81367902-81374546 GCF_001723895.1 Crocodylus porosus | reverse complement strand
ATTGGCCAGTTTCACCAAGAGGTGATCGTGGGATACCAGATCAAAGGCTTTTTTGAAGTCAAGATATATGACATCAATCTCTTCTCCCTTTTGATTCTTCGATGTCAGCTTTTCCCATGACTGTGAAACAGCATTCACCATGCATTGGATTGCTCACTATAAGAAGATTGAGGCTATCTATTCAGAGGAACTCCTCAGCCTGAGCAGTATTTCTGGCAGTAGCAGTGTGGCCATGCTCTGGAGGGAGCTTCTGGTCCACCCAGACTCAGTCTTATCAGCTTGCCAGGTGAGCCAGATTGGTTCAATCAAGGCTCCTGGAACTATTTCCAGCCCTATAACACTGGCAGGAAGAGGGGAGATGAAGAGGAGAAGTAGGGACAGGCAGACAGGGCAATTGCTCAGCTGCCAGTCTGGACTGAAGTCCCTGGGAACGGGGCAGCAGACCCACAGTGTGTATAGAGATCAGAAGAGCTCAGAAAATGTGTTTCTGCATTAGTTGGCCATGATGGGCAGTCAATTGTGCCAGTGAGACACCAATTATTAATTTTTTTTTTAAAAGTCTTATCGCAGCTTTAGAGAACAAGAAGTTGTGGACTGAATGAGAGGAGGACAGACAGCAACCACTATAAACCCTGGCACCAGGAGCCAACCAGCCTATACGGCTACTATGCAGGATGAGTCAATGGACCATGACAAGGTAAAAAGGGAAATTTTATATCAACTACATATCAACCCAGAGACCTACCTGCAGGCATTCAGAGCTAAAAAGAAGAGAGAAGAAAAGGACCCAAGGGCTTTGTTGCACCACTTAGCTGATCTCATAAAGTGACTGAAGCCTGCAGGAAGTTCAAAAACAGACATCTGCAACAAGATTTTATTAGAACAGTTCCTGACCAACTTGAATGAGGAAACCCAGAGTTGGGTTCAATACCATCAGCCAGTATCTTCGGCCGAGGCACTGCGATTGTCAGAAAATTTCAGCAGTGCATTTGAAGAAAGGCCTCCAGATCAGAATGTGAAGGCAAGCTTGTACCCTAGGCCTCGCAAGACAAAGAGACTGGGGAATAGAAAGGCCCAGGATTACAGACAGCCCAACCACAACCCAGTAATTTGTTGTTGGTGTGAGAAGGTAGGATACATGTCCTGGGACTGTACTAACTTGATGCGGTCAACACCTAAGGTACAGCACTCTCCCTTTGAAAACATGGAAATAACACCAGGTCTTGGAGAACCCAAAGGGGTGGAATCCATAGACTGTAGTATAGGGAGTCAGGTCAATGGTAGCCCACTGCCAGGACCCATCATGGAGGCATGGGCAGGAGGCAAGAGATTTGAAGCAATCATTGACACTGGATGTGCTCATACATTTATACACAACATGTTGGCACCCAGCAAGTATGTACGGAAAGCCACCCTTGTTAAATTGACATGCATGCATGGGCATGGCACATATTACCTTTGGAAGGTCTACGAGGTCACCATGTTGAAGACCACTAGAGAAATGCCAGTCAGGGTGGTTTGTGACTTACTGTACCCAATGATTTTAGGCTAAGACTGGAGGGAAATTTACAAAATATTAAATATTATAAGTGAAGGTAGGATGGGAGAAGCTGGCCGGCTGGGAAGTGGGGAAGATGTTCTGGCCGTTGAGCATTTCTACATAGAAAGTTTGTCCAGCAGCAAGGTGTTCTGGAGGGCCCAAGCTGAAAAGCATGACTTCCAAGCCATAATAGAGACTGACCTGGCTAAGAAGGAAGTGCATATGGTGGACCTGGGATGCTATGCGAACCTGCCGAGATTTGAGGTTAGGAGAGGGTTACTTTATTGGATAAAGAAAGGGGTACAAGAGTGGGAGGAGATTCCCCAATTGTTAATACCACATCAGTTTAGGGCTCCTCTGCTAAACCTAGCACATGACAATCCACTGGGTGGGCATATGGGTTGCAGCAAAACAAAGGCCCAACTAACAAAGTGGTGTTTTTGGCCCAAGATGTATAACCAGATGGAGAGTTTCTGCTGGGCATGCCTGACAAGTCAAAAGGTAAGCTGGAATAAGCCAACCCAGGCACCGTTGCAACCTGTGCCCATAGCAGACATACCATTCTTTCATATTGCACTTGATGTGGTGGGACCCCTTCCCAGGAGTTCGGCAGGGTATTAATTTTTGTTGGTAATCATAGATTATGCAACCAGGTTCTCAGAGACAGTCCCCATACAAGCCATCACCAGTCCCCAGGAGGCCGAAGAACTCCTTAAATAGATGACCTGGTGTGCCAGGACGACCTAGGGATGCCATGACCTCCCCTAGCGCCCCTACCTACCGTGCCAAATTGGGTCTTGAATGCACCCTCTATCTCGCCCGCCACATCTTGTTGGTATATTATTAATGGGAGACTGCCTTCCTGCCCTCCTTGGCACGGGGTCTTACTGTACCGGGGCTGCGCCCTCACGGGTGCCCCCTCGCTTCTCCCACAGCCCTCGCCGCACCGGGGCCTATCTCCCATTCTCGCCCACCCTGGGGCCTGTCTTCTGCGGCCCTCGTAGCCCGCACTGGGGCCTTGCCCTTATACCACCACGTGCTCTGGGCCTTGCCTCTATATGTTCACCCCCTCTCCTGGGGCTTCTCCATGTACAGACAGTGCCCCACTGGGGCCTGTCTCTCCGCGCTCTCACCCCACAACCGGGGCCTGTCTCTCCACGCTCGCGTCACCCGCACTGGGGCCTCTCAATAGGCTTGCCCCCACTTGGGACTTCTCCCATACAGACAGCACCCCACTGGGGCCTGTCCCTCCATGCTTCTCGCGCTCTCCGCCCACACTGGGGGCTTGCTCGTGCTCTCCGCCTGCACTGGGGCCTTCTATGCCTCGCACTTCCCACACTCTCTGCCCGTGCTGGGGCCCTCTATGCCTGACTCGGGCTTCCCAGAATTGGGGCTCAGGTGGCCTCAACCTTACCTGGCCCCCAGACCCGCCTTCTTGGGCCTATGCCCCACTGGGGCCTTTCTCCCTACACTGAGCTCTTCCCAATAATCGCCCACACCAGGCCGGGGTCGGGACACCCCAATACGCAGCGCCCCCTGCGGCACTAGGAACACCCCCACTTTACTGGGGAGCTCCTAATGAGGCCTCCTCCACCCCTACAGCCTCGCCCAGTCCTCTGGTGTCACACCAACAGCCAAAACAGAAAACTCCCACTCCTGGGTTACAACATAACTTCTAAGCCAACCTGGCTCCCTCTCACGTATCTCCTTGTTATCAGGGTTTCCTCCACCCAGTACTGTCAAGCAGGCACTCTCCAGCCATCAGGCTTCTATATTATGTTTTGTTCTGCTCTGCTTGCTCCAACAGAGCTCCCTCTTCCTCTTAGGCTGCCAGCAGGGGAACTGACTCTGGCCTTAGCCTTCTCTGTTTATAAAGGCCAGGCCCTGCTCCCTGGTGGTCAGCTGACCCAATCAGTTGCCATAGCAACTCCCACCTGCTGCCCTGGTGAGTGGCAGCTGAGTCCATTTACTACTATTCAGTAGCAGGCACCCTAGTGCCCTGCTACACCTGGGTGGGCAAAATGGCAAATACAAGAGCACATGGAGACACTCTAAGCATTGGTACCTCTTTGATTATGTTATTGTTAGAGCCCATGATTGAATGGATGCCCATATCACATGTGCTATGCAAGGAACCAATGACTACAGGACACAGTACCATCTTGTCAGATCTATTATGAACATTTTGCTTGCTCAGAAACACCAAAAACAGCCAAAACCAATGTGAAGGATTCTCAACACTAATTCTCTTCATGTCCCAAAGGTCTATAAGGATCTCCAAAAGCATCTCTATGGGCAGCTCTTGCTTTGTTCTCAAATTAAGGAAACATTGAGGAACACTGGTAAACTCTGGAAGGGGTTTAAAACTTCCATTCATATGACCTGTCCTGAATCCATTGGCTATACCAGCCATTAACACCAAGACTGGTTTGATGGAAGCAACACCAAGATCCAAGCCCCTCCCTGAATGGTAGAGAATGGATTATTCTGCTTAGCAAAATGACACCTCATTTCAGCAGAAGGAGATGTATCAGTTCCTCAAAGCCAAAGGTTTGAGGATCCTAGAAATCAAAAATCAGTGGTGGCATGATAATGCCAAGATAAAGCCAGGGAGATCCAGCTCTATGTTGACAAACTTGACACATGCACCTTTTTCTAGGCAATGAAAGCCATCTACAGCCCTACTTCTCATGGTCCTATTTCCCTGTGATCACAAGATGGCTCAGTGCTTCTCAAAGAGAATGAATCAGTCCAAGACGGATGGAGAGAGCACTTTGAGGCATTTCTGAACCGTAAGTCAACTGTGGCAAACACCACGATTGAACCATCCCCCAACACCTAAAAGGGGATCCCTCACTAACCCTTCTATCCTAGAAGAAGTCAAGTGTGCCATCAAGGAAACCAAGAATAACAAGGCTACTAGACCAGATGACCTGATGACTGCAACCATCCTATATAGTGCATTGGAAACAGATCCATTTGTCATCTGAACTGAGGTCAAGCAAGGATATATGTCATTGCCTGTTCTTCATTTTTTTAAAATGTGCCTCCTCTGGGAAATTGCTTCAGCATGTCTTTATTCATTGCGATGTCTGGAAATACCAAGGTCTACAATTAAGTCATCATCCTCACTCTCCTCTACAGATATGAAACATGGGTGACCTACCATCATCATCTCAAGTGCCTAGAAAGATATCACCAATGATGCCTCTGGAAAATCATACACATCAAACGGGAAGATTGCTGCACAAACACCAGCATCCTTGTTGAAGCCAATGTCACCAGCATTGAGTCACTGATCCTCAAGCATCAATTTCACTGAACTGGATGTTGTGTGCTGATGCCTGACTCCCAGCTCCTAAAACAAGTGCTCTTCTCCCAGCTTAGTAATAGCCTGAGATCCTACCACAGCCAAAGGAAATGCTACAAGGACACATTGAAGGCATACCTCAAGAAAACAGATGCTGATATCAAGAGCTGGGAGGAGCAGGATGTTGACCAACTCCAATGGTTCTACATCCTCAACCAAGTGGCAGCTCATTTCTAGGTAAAGCATCTTGCTCTCAAAGCAGAGACAAGAGAGTGGAGGAAGGAAAAGGAGAGAAACCCTAGCCTATGGCCTACTCTCCCCTGAAGAAGGACCTGCAACTTCTTTGGATAGATCTATGGCTCAAGGTTTGGGCTCTTAAGTCATCTGAAGACCTATCAGTGAGCCATGGTAAAGATCATCTTCAAATCAAGGGATTGCCATGACAAATAGCATTGAGAAACACAGAAAGTGGAAAGAACTTAGAACTTTTAGCCAGTAATTAATTTGTCCTAAGAGACAGTCTTGCTGCTTCTTTTGTTCTGACAAAACACTTTGAGCCAATTCCACTCTCAGTTATACCAGTGTAAATCCAAAGTAATTCCACTGAAATCACTTTGGATTTAAAGTATCACTTGGTCCTCTAAAGGCTAGTAGTGAGTAAGCTCTTGGTACATCCCTGACAATATCTGCAGCCTTTTTATTCTGCATAGAGAAAAAGGATTCCTTACTAGGCTTGAGACTGTCTATTCACATCTGAAATGTTATATTCACTAGACTTCATAGGAAAGTTTCCATCACAACAGTTTTACATGAAAATTTGAGATGAATTAAATGGGTTCTTTTTGACAAGGGCCTGCTTTCTGTGAGAAATGCCAACTTTTCATTCAGTTAAGCAACCAAAAGTTAGAATAGATATTCAGATCTTAACTAAGTCTTTGTGCTGGAAATAATTGCAAGATTTAGCATTTCTGGTTTTTTTCATGCCTGAAACTTAGAAATAAAACAGAATGCTAATATGAAAAGTAAATGGGAAATGAATAAAGCCAAATTAATCTAACCACATAAAAGGAAGAATTATTACTTTATCCAAATCTAGTAATTTACTCCAAGTCACACTTAACCATGTGTAAATCATTTCGTGCCATTATCTCAAAATATATTATCAAATAAAAGCAAAGTACACAGAAAACCTCACAATGCCAGCAGAAATCATAGTACACTATTTATTTAATAAATTTAATTGGCACAAATATTCCCCATGAGAAAAGAAGAAAGCTGATGAACCCCTGGAGAGCAGAGGGAGAACAGAAGGGAAGGATGTGTCCTTCCTGCTAATCATCGCCCCATCTGTCTGGGACCATATGGGATTCAGTCCTGCTACCCTTATTCACAATGAACAACACCTTTGTCTCTGAGCAGTCGCACTGAAAACATTAGTGAGAATGGTAGTACCAAGGCCTCTATGCCCACCTCCTATCCCCTGCAATGAAAGACAAAGCTAACTAACACTGCTTGAGAAAACAGCTAAGTTTTATAAGCCCTTGTTTTCACAGTCACAAGAGCTTTCAGAATGCTTTGGGATAAAATCAACAGAGAAGCAAAGTTATTCATTGTAATAGGAAATGGCTAAATGCACGTTAAATACTACAACCATCATCTGAATGTTAGAAATAGAATATTGTTAGAAATGCGCAGCTTGCATCTTGCACCTGATAAGAAAGAAATACTGCCAAGGACTTTTTCTTTCCCAGCCTTGCTACAGCCTTTCTTATGCTAATTGCAGTTTCTCCCCCT
>NW_017728906.1:81357444-81367891 GCF_001723895.1 Crocodylus porosus | reverse complement strand
CAGGGTCAGAGTAATCTGAGTACCTGACTCTGCTCTGACCTTTGTTTGCAAACAAATGCCACCTTTGTGCCGTTTAATGTATGTGTGTCTGTGATTTTTTGTGGGCCTCCAGAGAAACGAACCGCTTTATGCATCATGAATGTCTGTAAACATGTGCAGAGAAATTAAAAAATAAGCCCACAATTTTTCACGTTTTGTAACTGCACTTGATTGTAATCTCTAAGAAGTCTATCAGTAATCATTGCACACTACTCCAAATGCAGAAGAGTGTATATAGCCTAAAAGGTGCAGAAATGGAAAACTAGCAGCCAGATTTGATCTGTGTTATATCCTGGTCTCATAGTTGGACTCAATGATGTAAAGATTGTTCATGATAATATGCAAATAATATTAGAATTTGTAATTCTGAAATATTTTAACAATTAACAACTAAAATACTTCTTTTAATACCCGCAGATGGTTGAAGACAAAAACGGTACAGTAGAAAATGCCAAGATTATTTCATCCATGAGTTAGAATCATAGAAAATGAGGGTTCGAAGGGACCCCAGGAGGTCATCTAGTCCAACCCCCTGCTCAAACCAGGACCACCCCCAACTAGATCATCCCAGCCAGGGCATTGTCTAGCTGGGTCTTAAAAACCTCCAAGGATGGAGAGTCCACCACCTTTCTGGGTAATCTGTTCCAGTGTTTTATCTCCCTCACACTGAGAATTTTTTTCCTAGTATCCAACCTAAACCTCCTTTGCTGCAATTTAAGACCATTGCTCTTTGTTCTGTCATCTCTTACCACTGAAAACAATCCAACTCCATCCTCATTGGAACCATCCTTCAGGTAGTTAAAGGCTGCTATCAAATTCCCTTTCAGCCTTTTCTTCTGCAGACTAAATAAACCCAGTTCCCTCAGCCTCACCTCATAAATTAGGCGACCCAGCACCCAAACTATTTGCATTGCCCTCTGCTGGTTTAAGCTCACCAAAAAGTTCTCTGCTAAACCAGATGAGTTCCATTGTCTTCCTTCATCTAACCCCATTTTAATACAACTTTCGACTTCATGTATCACCAAAATAATTTTTTGATTAGACGTGCTATTTTCCTGCTTCTTTACTCCAGAAGATCTCTAACCCTCCACTAACCTCCACCAAAAAGCTAGCTAGTCCATTTTCCCCTAAAATACCTTTAATTTGGTATCATTTGTTTTAATTCATGGACTCTCAACACTTTTTTATTCTATGAACCATATCTTAAGGCACATCATCTTTCTCCTCCTACTTGAGTCACTGCCCCTCTTGATAATGTATCTCCCTATCAGCAACTACAGCAATTGTTTATATGCAGGACACTTAGTTTTTGAACCACAGTTTTTCTGGTTTAAATCTAAGTATCTCTGTTGACTTCAGTGTAGCTGCACCGACACCAGTTTATACTGACTGGAGGTCTGATCTAACATGTATTTGAACTTTGTTGGAAATAAATTGTTTAGCTTTGTCTGAAATAGGTAAAGAAAACCACCATCACATGATCAGCAAGTTGTCCACAGACAATAAATGGTGAACAATTGATCTAGCCTGTAATTCATTTGTCTTTCTGGCAACGACACAGTTGAAAGTAAATGTAGTTGACATTATTCCTCATTTACACCACTTTTATACTGATATAAATCCATCACCCATCAATGCACTTCATTGGCTTAATGCCAAAACTTTCCAGAAGTGCACAGGTACAAATCTACAGGAACAGTGCAACCAAAATCCTGTGGCAAACTGAAAGCCAGTCTACTTTCAAAAATCTTACCTTGGGATTTTCTATTCCTTGGGAAGTTCCACTTTCATATACCAGGTTTAGATCTGGAAACTCCATTGACCTATTTTTGAGATTTCTGGCTAATTCCAATAATAGGCAACACTTGACTTACTGCAGTAGGTCCATATAATAGTTATCTAATCTCTTCCAATGTTTTTACATGTTAATTGAATTCAGTTGATTAATGCCATCTCTACACAGGCTTCCAGACAAAAAATTGTGGAAGGAAAAAAGTAGTGAACAAAAATGTAACAGAATATATCCAAATAAATACCTGAAAAAGTCCATGAATGAGAAGCCATAGCCATGCTGTTCTGCAATCCCTGCACACACGACATTTGCAGATGCCCCTATTAATGTCCCATTACCTGCAAGACAAAAACAAATGCTAATTTAGAGCTGTGCCTTTCTTTTTATTCTTCCTATGCTTTGTCATTCAGTTAGAGCTTTAAATCAGCTAGTTAGAAAAGTAAAATCAATTCCCTTGCATAGACCTGAAAAACCATCTATTCCACACAACAACCCTGGAATCTATAAATAGCTTAATGCTTTCATAGAGATAAGCCTGGCACCATCCTCTGATTCCCCACATGGAGGATGAAGAAATGTAACACCAATATAACAGTTGTCACAATGACACCAAGGACCTGTATTCAGATAAACCTGCTGATTATTGGCTTTATACACGAAAAGGCGCAACCAGCATAAAAAGAAAACAAAGGCTGTACAGGAAAGAAAGTATATTCCTGTAGTATGTTGTACTATTGATTGTAAGTACTAAGAAAAAAAAAGAATGTCTTTCTTTCATGTAAATATGAGACTGGGAAATAAATCTGATAGATCTTAATCCCTCATGCATACATAAAACTAGCAATTTATTAAAAACTAGTAACGGAGTGCAGCAAGCCGGAAAAGCAAACATTTTTCAAAGTCTCTGTACATTCACTACTAGTTTCAGTAGCAAAGAGGTACAGTCTGCCTATAAGCAGTGAACTACAAATGTTCTTTCTTAATAAATTTAAAAAAAACCTAGACAAGATCATCAGTTGATGAAAACCAACATAACTCCACTGGAGTCAAATGAGGTTACTGATGATTTACATCCTTCTCAGAATGGATAGTGCCAAAGTCAAATGACATGCTGTACTTTTACCATTTCTTATTACTCCTTAGTTCTTTCTGTCCTTTTCCCATGCCTTCTTTTAAACTCTCCTTAACATGAAGGAGAAAAGAAGTAGGTGTTTCAAGTATTGGAATTGTCCAATTCATTATACACTCCTTTAGCTTGGAAACCCCTGCTTGTATTTGATAACAGTTGTGTAGCTAACTATGGGTGCACCTACATATGCAATTAATGTGCACAAATAAACTCTGGAGCTTATTGCTCTGGAATTTATTTGTGCTCAGTGCATGGAGGCCTGTTGGAGCAGCTTGAGCTGGCAGGGGAACCAGGGGGTCAGCCCTCCAGCCCAGGGCTGCTCCAACCATGTTCCATGTGCAGCAGTGGGCTGGTGGGGGTACAAAGGTGCAGCCCCTGTGCTAAAGCACCCTCATGCCTCAACCAGCCCCCAGCCCCTCCCTGCTGTACCATGGAGCCCAGTCAGAGAAGCCTGGGCTGGCAGGGGATCGGGGGCTGCTTTGCAGCAGCCTCTGAAGCAGCCTGACAGCCCAGGGTTGCTCTGATTTGGTTTAACATGTTGCAGAGGGGCTGGGTGGGGCACGAAGGTGCTTCAGTGTGGGGCTAGCCAGCAGGCAGCCCTTGCGCTGAAGTACCCTCATGCCCCAGCCAGCCCTGTCACCCTCTACACATACACTGCAGTGCACAAAACAATGCCACTGCAGAGTACTACTTGTGCTTAGCCATATTACCCTGTGCCAGCATTTACTGTGGAGCTAATTAGTCAGCTCCACAGTAAACCTCTTGTGTAGACATGCCCTGTACCTCTAAAAACCTCTAATATCTTTTGGGATATTTCTTTCTTTACAGCAGAACTCAGACTAGTACCTTCAGTATTCTAACTAACCTAACTCATACTTCTGAGGAAAAGGGACAGCCTTCAAAAAAGGACTTTTCCAAAGTAGAATACAGGAAGTCAACTGCTATGTCCAACAGCAATACATTAGAAATTCATTTTTCTAAGCTCATAGCTTATATTTTTCTTGTGCTACCACTGATATAAGATCACAATTACATTTTGGCCCTGTTATTTCTTATGGCTCTCTGGAGAGTTTTCTAGTTTGACGTTGAAAGAAAAAGATCAGAAGGTAATTAATGCTGAAGTTAATTGTTTTGACTTCATAAATACTTCAGATCCTCAAGAGCTCAGTTTACAAAGAATAGATCAGAGGAAAGGCAATCAAAAACTCTTGAAATAATCATATGCTCTATCTGGAGGTTGTCACAAGTAATCCAGTAAATGTTCATAAAGGCTTGCAAATTCCGAACTACTCAGGGATTGCAGAAATAATAAGCATTCTAAAACAAAGCAAAATAAAATATCTTCTTATATTGCAAACCAAATTATATTTAGGGGGTCAGATATTGTGACAGAAAGATATGAGGGAACAAGGGTGGGACTAAGAGAGTCATATTAAAATAACCTTGGAATTATGTTTTGTTTTCACTTTTTAAATTGACAGCTGAGAGAAGTGAATGGGACAGCTTTTAATAAATTAAAATAATACATATTATTAAGAGGCAGTGATCTCTATGCCTTATGGCTCTCCACAATAAAGCAGAAGTGCCTGCTCACCTAAAACAAGATGATAGAATACCTAAAAGACAAAACCTGATTTGGGCAGCTTGAAAGCAAATCTGGATCCAAACTTTCAACAAACTAAAGTCGATACTGAGCTGTTGCCAGAATGGGCCGGCGGGGCTGGCAGGGAAATGTATCCCCACTGGCCACAGGTGGCTATGGAGGGAGAGGCCCCAACCTCAGGGACTCTTCCACTCCCTGGGGTCTCTGGGCAGGTGGGGAGATGGGCGATTGCTGGTATGGGCCAAGGACTAGGAGAGAAATGTGTCCCCATCTGGCCATGGGTGGTGGGGTAGAAGGGAAAGCTGCAGACCCTGCCACTCCACTAAGCAGTCTGGGGTAGGAAAATTCAATACAGCCCCCTGCCTTGTTCCCCACACCCCCACACCTGTAGCCCCCACTCCTGGATCAGTCAGTGACCTGCAACCTGGCCAGCCAGCCTCCATGCTGCCAGAAACAGCCATGGGAAAATTTCAATCAACCACTTGTGATCACAGTTCTTCTGGCATTTACATGGGTATCTGGCAGCTCAGTGTTCAGGGCTTGCTGGAGCATGGCCAGGGCTGGGGGCTCTCTGGGGGCTGGCCAGGGCTCTCCTCTGCTCCCCAGGGACTGTGTTGCCTTCACCCCTGTCCCTGCAGCCAGGCAGAAGGCTTGAAAATGCCAATTACTTCAAATCCACTGCACCTTCCACATGACAATGCCACAAATACTAAGGATGATCTGTTGCTAAATGAAGGTCAAAGTAAAAGGAAAAAGAAAAGGAAAACAGAATAAAAAAACATGCAAATGCTACCCTTGCTCTTTACAGCCACTCTAATGGGGCTTACTGTACAGTACAGTGTAACAGGACTCCCTGGGATAAACATCAAAAAATGTCTTCAAAGCCTTGCTTTGCTGTGATACCTCTCCTCTGCCAAACCAGGTTTGAGGCTCATGGAGCAAAAAGACACCAGGCTCTTCATATAAGCTATTTTTGCCTTGGTTGGGCTCCCTGGGGGTGGCAGGTGGGGTGTAGGGGCTGGAAGGAGAGAAACCCCAGTCCACTGGGGGTGCTGCCCCTGCTTCAACTCTGCCCCCTCTCCCTGGTGGCTGTGCTGCCTGCACCCCTGTTCCCAAACCCAGGCAGAAGGTTTGGAAACTTCAACTACCGTGCTAATTGAAATGCCTTTGCTGCTGACTGTCTGGCTCTTGGTCTTCAAAGTCTTGCTTTGCTGTGCTGTCACCAGCCAAGCCAGGGGGATAGACAGCACAGCCTCCCCTGAGGCTCACAGAGGGAAAGAAACACCGGACTCTTCATATTATTTGTCTGGCTGGGCTGGGCTGGGCTAGGCTGGGCAGGAGGTGGAAGCTGTTGGGGAGAGCCAAAGCACACTGATTGATCAGTCTCCAGCAGCTGGCAATTCAAATCCCCTGGCCAGGCAGAGGCACAGGTCTGATCTGATCATAATCTCTGACCAAGCTGACTGTTCCAGGTGGGTTTGGATCTTTAAGACAGTGGTCAGCCAAGTCACAGCAATCATTTCCCTGGCTAAACTTCTCAGACAGAAAAAGCATCATATGCTGCTGGCTCTAGTAGCTCGTTATATCAAGGACAATGATGTTGCTACAGGCGTCCTGCTGGCCATGCTGCATGAAGCACAGGATAACTGCATTGAAGCCACAGATCTGCATGCCCAATTTTGGATCCCACTGAGACACTGGGCTCTTGAACTGGTGGGAGCACCTTGTGCTTGGGACCTGGGATGAAGAGCAATGGAGACAGAATTTCAGAATGCCCCATGGCACATTCATGGACCTTTGCTCTGAGCTCACTCCCTGCTCTAGCACCAGACTTCGGTGCCCCAGGTCCATGGACAGATGGATTGCAATGGTAATCTGGAAGCTAGCAAATCCTGACAGTCTCCAGTGCATGGCCACCCAGTTTGGTGTGGGGCAGACAATGGTGATGCTCCCTATGCCCGAAGCATGCAAGGCAATTCTACAACAGCTGGGGCCTCCGATGCTTAAGCTCAGGGATCCATAAGAGATGATTGCTGGCTTCAAGCATCTGGGGTTTCCAAACTGTGTGGGGGCCACTGATGGGATCCACATCCCCATTCTGTGCTCCTCTCACCATACCTCAGGAAGGGCTTCTTTTTGGTCATCCTGTTGTGGACTATGGGCGCTGGTTCACCAATATAAATGTTGAGTGGGCTAGATGGGTCCACAGCGCCCATGTGTTTAGGAATTCTGGGTCCCCCGAGATGATGGAACAGGGAGAATTCACCACTGGCACTACCACCATGGAGTTGGCTGGCCTGTCCATTCCCACCCACCCTTCCCAAAACCAGCAAGAATCCAGCCTACCCTCTCCTTCCATGGCTCATGAAACCATACACTGCTGCCTGAACTCCAGGAAGGAGAACTTTAACTACCAACTCAACAGCTGCCAGACGGTGGCTGACTGTGCATTGGGGCAATTGAAGGAATGCTGGAGATCCTAGGGGTTCCACCTTGAGATTCAGCTGCAAAATGTTTCCACCTTCATTGTTGCTGGGTAAATCAAGATCTTTATTGCAACAGAATGAATGAGAAACATAGGGTAGCCTATGACCTCATACAGACATTTATTTTCTACTGGGAGAGTCATTGCGAATGTCTGTACATGCCATGGCTTCTCTCAGAAAAGAACGCAGTTGTCCAGCATCCCTACCCCACCCCCCATCTGGGAAATGGTGTCATTCACTGAACTCTGCTCCTAAGCAGGAAGCAGAACATGACCCTTTTAAAATCCCCACATCAATGGCAATGCATAGGGGGTGCATGCGAGTGCATGTGCTCCCCCTGAGCATGGCAGCGTACCCCCTGTGAAAAGACACTTCCAAAACTGCTGGCAGTGCCTGCGGGTGGTTGCCACTTGCCACTCCTCCCCCCCCCACTAACACCACCAGCGGTGCGCAATCACCACTGGCCGCCGCCGCTGCTGGGGGTGTCTGTGGGTGGTCACTGACCACCAGTCAGTGCTTGCCACCCCTCCCTCCACTGACAGCGCTGTGGACAACTGCAGGAACTCCTCACTTGCCAAGGCAATGCTCCTGCTGCCAACAGTACTGCTGCCGCCTGCAGGAGCTCGCTGTGCCCCCCCAACCTCCAGGGGCACACGGTGTTCATGCCCCACACTGTGCTGCGAGGAGCCACAGGCTGACCCTGAGCAGTCTGGGTCATCCAATCAGGTCTACCCTGTGCCATGTCTATCCAGACAGACTAAGGGAGCCTACAAAGCATGCTGATGTGTTTGTACAGAGGCTTCTGATTGTGAAGTGTCAGCACTGCAAGTTCTCCACTCTTCAGGGGCTCAGTATTCAAATGTCTGTTCAGGTATCTTTGGGCAAGTTTTTCTACCAGGAGAACAAACTTGGGTCATTTGAATGTGTATATACAGCCAGTGAGAGATCACAGTTACTCATATCACAAAATAAACATGTTGCTACAATCTAAAAAATCTAAAAGTGATAGGGAGTAACTGACACCTTCAAGATAATTGTCCCTCAGATTTAAATTACTTCACTAATGTAATATTGTTTCCCAAGCACTAGATTTTACCTTCTCAACTCCCTTGTGAGGCAAGAAATCTGAAAGATAAGAAACTGAGGCAGAAGCTTGGATAAGCTATGGTTAAGCCAAGAGCTGAAATCCTCTCTGAGTCCAGACTACGTTCCTTTTTCTATTAAGCAGTACTTCCTGTCTTAGGGTCCATTATGGAATTAACAAGGACAGTCTTGAAACAGTATAATAAGAAAAAGTACTTCCATACATTGCACATCACATGGCTTTAAATAAAAAGAGCATACTTCAAATGATAATGCAATGCCTTTTCAAAATAACTTACTACTTCTCATTGCCCCTAGAATGCTAAATGTTTTTTACAGATCTGTATCTAGTTCTTCAGCTCTATCACCTTTCATTTCCTTTATCTTAAAGTGTGTTCTTAGACTGCTCTTGCCACTCTGAGATTCTTGTTTTTGTATTCTTTAATTAGCACTTTTCTCCTATGAGTGCATTCCCCCCTCACTTTGCGCTGTCTTTCTTCTTTATTTTTATATTTTTGTACTTGTACTCTTCTCCTCTGAGCTTGGTATGTAAAAAAACAGCTTAAGAAATACTAATGCAGCCTTGTGAACAGATTAGAGTTTGTCAGGAATTTTTCAATAAAACAAGGTTTCATTGCAAAATCTTGATTCAGAGAAGCCAAAACTTTCGACAGGAATTTGTATACCACTCTGGACAAGGATAGTATTTTTGTCAAAGAGCCTCATTCACCCTAGAATGCCCAATAACACAGTTGTTACAGCTGAGATATGAGAGACTAAAGTGTTGGTCCCTGGCCTGAGTGAAGCAGGGCTGAAATTGGAACGTGGACCTCTGTGCTTTGTAAGAGTGCCCTAACCACTGGACTTTTGGAAGTGGATGACACTTTTTTGCCTCCCCTGGTATTTCACAAAAAGTTCACAAAGGTTTTAAGTTAATTTCATGTGGAATGGGAAAATATTGGAAATATTTAAAACATGTGTAGGCACCAGCAAACCACTTCTCAACCAGTTCTAGTACACATATTTTTTGTTACATTGCCTTTGCAGTCGTTACTTTCTGTCCATTTCTCATTTTTTCTATTTTCACTGGCATAATATTTTCATGGAGAAAAACAATGTTGCTTTCCTCACTATCAAGGCTTTGATTCTGGGAAAAGAATCCATGTCAAGGAAGACCATTATCTCCCAAAAGAATTCCACTGATGCCAACAGCGCTCCATATAGGTGTAAGGATATACCACCATGGATCCTTTCATGATACTGGAGTCTAAGGTAACATCATTACAGAAGATTCTTCTTGTGGTTTCAACAGAGATGCACTGCGCTGTTGCATGGAAAGTCTGGAGACAAAAGATGAATAAGAACAGAGGAGGACAAGAAAACTTAAACAAAGCCTTTAGAAATGTATCCCAAGTAATATTTGTCACTTGGAAGTATCTGTCAACTGCAGAGGTTAGTTTCCTCAGTTCATTTCTGATTCTAAGGGTATGGACAAATGTATTTATAGACGTTTCAAAAGGGGAGGGGAAGCTGCTGTTTGGAAACATGCAGCAACTGTTAACCTGTAACTTCCTGTGCATGAGCTTCTTGTGAAACAAGGGGTGCAAGTCTGCTCCAATTTTAAGCATGCTTCATCCAGGATCAAAGTTGAGGCAACTTAGCTCATTTAGGTCTACTTGCATGTCTAACAGAGTGTAACAATGGCTGTGTACTTCAGCAGCAGCTCCCCCTCCCCTTCTAAAACCACTACAAATGTATGCTTGTCCATACCCTAAATACATGCTAAAAGTATGTATTTTGAAATAAGTACACTGAATTTGTATCTTAAGTGAACACTGGTAGACTATTTTGGCAGAAAGGCAAGGCACAGGTAGAACAGAGACAAACAACTGAAATGCAAAAGTAAACTTCATGTTATGAAAGGAGTCAGGGGACAATTATTTAAAGAATTTTCAGGTCCAAAACAATTCAAACAAATCATTTGTCTTCAGCCCCCAAACACTTTCACAAGACATTTCGGCATTGCCCAAGACATACTTTTTGTCAAATACCATCACTGAAGGATGGCAAAGATGGTATAGGAATATGAAAACAATACTATTTGTAAGATGGTGACTCTAGATATGCCTTTGAATTATGGCAACAGGACTGAAGCCATCCCAGTCTCACTTGATGTGTCGAGGTACTGTAGGGATATTGAAACAGCAGGTGTCTTACGTACTTTTCATAGATTTCATAGACATTAGGGCTGGAAGGGACCTCGGGAGATCATCGAGTCCAGCCCCCTGCCCAAAGGGCAGGAAGTCAGCTGGGGT
>NW_017728906.1:81350410-81357433 GCF_001723895.1 Crocodylus porosus | reverse complement strand
GGAGATCATCGAGTCCAGCCCCCTGCCCAAAGGGCAGGAAGTCAGCTGGGGTCATAGGATCCCAGCAAGATAAGCATCCAATTTACTCTTGAAGCATCCAATTTACTGTATGTCTTGTAATAATACCTATATACAATGAGGAATTACAGAAAGAGCTCCTGCCTTAATGATAAATTTACTTCCCTGAAAGGGTTTTAGTTGGGAAAAAAAAATCATCACCTTAAATGTTATCTGAAAGTAGCAAAATTTCCTTTATTTGTTTACTCTGTGTGTGTATGTGGTTTAATTAGTTTTTGGCTCAGTAGGCTTCAAGTATAAACTAAAATCAACAATAAAGAAAAACGTTTGTTTCTGCTTCTATAAATCTCTGTCTTTGTACTACATGAGCTATTTGTTAATGAAAAAGCACTTTTGTGACCCTAGGATTACAGAAAATTCAGGATTAGCTTAATGTATATGAAAACCCATATGCATGTCCAGTTCACTTAGGTTGATGTTTTGGAAGTAAACAAGGAGAAACATTTCCACAAAATTCACAACATCACAGTATGACTACTTTTAAGGATAATGAGGCCTAAAAGGCATAGCAAAGGCTTTTACTTGTTTCATGTGTGGTAGAAAAACATAGCTGTGCAGAGGAATCATGTTATAAAAGCATAATGCAATAAGTATTTTTCTTACAGATCGCTTAATCTAATAAATTCTCCTTTTTTGTTCGTATTTAGCATATAAACTACGATTTTTAAAGGTATATTAATTACTATGAAATAACTATAGTGGTTCTAGTCCTGAATAATTTTTTTCAGTCCTTTAAGGCAGATGCCTATTGCAATATTCCTACTCTTCACTGGGACACTTAGCTAATTCTGTACTGAAAAAAAAATCCTAATAATGAATGAATAATGCTTCATATTTTCTCCTAAACACTGGGGAAGAAGGGAACTGTTTAAAACACGTAAAATCTAAAGTTTCAGTTCTTGTAAATGCAGGTGCTGAAAAAGCATTTAGCCACATTTGAAAATACAGATGAAGATTGCAAAATAAGTGACATGAAAGTATATACACTTTAGCAAAACAAAATCCTCCTATTATACCATTCCTCGATATTCTCATTAAGAGGCAGTCAAAACCAGCTACAACTTCATTAAATTGAATCTACTGTCATAGGACGATGCAATTTGGATTAAGGCCAAAACTTAAGTTGGAAATAGCTTGGCACTGACAAAGATCTGCTGATCATGTATAATGGGCAGACATTCATTCTTAGACTTCTAGACCTACGTACACATGACATCGTTAACAATTAAATTCTATTGTCATTCCTTTGACAGGTAACAGAAGTCCACAGGTTTAGGCTAAATCTGTTTTAAGTCCTTCCAAGATGGATACTCATAAAGAATAGTAATGAGAAACTTCTACTCTACCACAGATTCATTATTTCTATAAGGATCAAATTTCTCACCATCTACATACAAATATTGGACAAAGCAGCAAGGCAACATATACTTGAGCACCACCAATATAAGAATGGCAGATTTCTCCCTTGTACTAACCACTTTTGACTGTCCCGTTAGCACCATGACAGCCAACAGACTGGGCATGGTGATGGGCACCTATACACAAGCAGGAAGGCTGCTCTAATACATTGTAATTACAAAACATCATAGCAGAGTTGACTAATCGAGTTTGCTGGAGCATGATAATTACTGTACTCCAACAGCCTCCAGTAACTCATGTATCAGCATCTCCACCCTTAAAAATGGTGGTCAGGGCACTGTACCTAAAGTTCTTTTGACAAACTTCAGATAAAGCACCTTTGCCACTATTTTTAAGCATGGGAACACCAATACACAAGATACTCTGGGCACTTTAGAGAAGCTCTTAGAGCCACTTTAATTAAAGCACATCCCCCACCACCTAGAGGATATATAGAAACACACCAGCAATTCACATATGTAGAACAGCTGGCCAAAGCTGAATCTCATCGAAGTAGAGAGGGTGGGAAGACAAAGGAAAGCAGTTTATAGAGTCTGCAGCCCTAGCACAGTATCTTTTGGTTGAAGGTGAAGGATATACCAAAAGTATCATTCTCACCAATATTTTTCACAGTTTGGTATTCAATTAATTCTGCATGGTTTTAGTTTGGCTCAGTTCCAAAGAAAGAACCACTTGGCTCTGGCACATGTAGGAAATTCCAAAGTGGATTATGGGTAAATAAGGAAAGAGACTGAATGTTTTGGGTATGAGGGGAAAGACCATATTTTCATGCATAAAATTATTTATGGACCACAATTGGCACATTTTTCCCAAAAATAAGAGCTGATGGAAATTGTAGTATGCATTATATATGAGAAACAGGTAACAGTTTCTGCTGGTTATAGCCAAAAATGAAAGTAAAATCTGTCCACAAGGAGCACGATCTGTTCCCTAGCTGCTCCTATGTAGTTACTTACTCCACAAACTTTTTTTGCTTCATTCCGTCTTTCAAAATAAGGTGTATATTATATTCCAGAAAATGTTGTATGTGAGAAATTATGGTAAGATAAGCATGTATGGAAATGTCAGGGTATGCGTGATCAGTTTCTAGAACTCAGAATAAGATGATTCATTGAGAAATCTGAGGAGACAAAACAGAGCAAGAGAGGGAGGTTCTTTGCTAGTGTGAACTGTATTTGCTAGAACCAACCAACCTGAGATAGGTGGAATTGCTAGCTCAGCTGTAAGTATTTGGATCTTGTAACTTGTAACTACTGTGTGGTCAGTAACAAATTCTGTAACATTGCCCTCTAATCTCTAGCAAGCATTTCTTATATTTCTAATCTCTAAGCAAGCATTTCTTATATTTAGAAGTTCATATAAATTAACTGTATAACTGCTTCCGGCCTTGGGAGCACATGTTTCAAGGCACTTAATGTCCTTGAAAAGGTCAGTTTGGTCTGGGTGATCAAAGAAATACCCATGCAAGGAATGCAATAGCTTTGACTGACATTAGCCCTAAAAGCAGGAAAAAAAATCAGTATCTTAGGTCAAAGATCAAAACCAATCCAGAAAATGACTATATCCTTATATGAATTTTAGAATTCCCAGCCTTTGCCTCATTCTCCCCAGCTGACTCAGAAGAAGAACAACTGGCAAGATGACCAAACTTCTGGCTTAGTGGAAATTTTGCCTTTCTTTTCAGCTTCCTGCTTCCACTTGCACCCACTGAGCTTTCTTTCTCCTTGTTATTTTCTTCCTTCTCCCCAGTCCTCTGCTGCTTTACTACTTAATGAAGCATGGAATCTGAAAATATCCTATGGGCTACATCAGACTCGCATCTGAATTCTCAGCCAGCCACTTTCTTATCGATTCAACAACTCACAGATTATGAGCAGTAATACAGGATAGCCTAAAACTCATAAGATAATTATGATAATGTGAAGTAATGCAAAGTATCTGTCAGATCAGCACACAGACAAATGAGCCCAACTTAAACAGGCAATTAGGCTCCTAGAGAAAAAGACTGAAAAATTAAGAAAGACCATGTAAACATCCATTCTTTCTCCTTCAATCTCTGTCAGTTGCCCAGCCACTGCCTCTTAGTAGTATAAGCCCAGCCTAAATGCCTTCATTTACAAACTCCTTTTGAGTGATGACCAAACCCAAGCTACACAAACTTCTCATTCATCAAACCAAGTCAAACTTAATAAAATGTTTCTAAAATGTTAATAAAATGTTTCTCTAAAATATCACCATGAGAGTGCCTGGCAAATAGCCATTTATAGTTAAAAACTAGGGCTGTGTGAAGCTTCAGTCCCCAATTCCATTTGGCAGAGACTTGGCCCAATTCAGTGGCTGAATCTCTTAATCTGAATCAAATCAGGAGATCCTTTAATCTCTCTGACTTGAATCGAAACCCTCCAGATAGATTCAGAGAGATTCGGAAAGATTCGGCGATATGGATATAGACACAGTTTTAAATGTTTTTTCTACATACCTCAAGGTACCAAGCAGCTCGTGAATACTGAGATGGTGGGGCAGATGGAGCATCTCACAGGAGCATGGGGGGCTGCCCAGCACACTCGGCAGAAGACCCAAAAATGGACGAGAAGCATTTCTGGTCCACTTCCGGGTCTGCTGGGAAGCACACTGCCCCCTGCCCACCCGTGTGTGACCCCTGGCTTGGTGAGTGGTGCCTCCTGAGTCTGGGGGGAACCTGGGGTCCCCCTATGGCTGATCGCTGAGCCAGGGGGCACTGGGGGGCACCCCCCATGTGCTCAGTGGCAGACCCAGAAGAATTATGTGGTCCACTTCCAGATTCGCCACCAAGCATGCAGAGAGCTCCCCCACCCACCAATGCTTCTGTGGGATGTTCCATCCACCCCACCATCACAGCATTCACAAGCCACACCTGGAATCTTGAAAAAACATTTAAATCTGCATCTATGGCCAAATCGCTGATTCTCTGAATTGGCATCAAATCTTCAGCTTTGGATTCAGCTGAATCAAATCGGGGACAGTGATCCAAATCAACTAATCGAATCACTTCCCCTGATTTAGGCCAAATCCAAATCAAATACAGCCTGTTTCACACACCCCTATTAAAAACTGAGAAGCAGAACAGGAAGAGATTCACGTTACCAAGTTAGCATCTGCAGCAGGTATGAACAATAAGACATCTCAGTATAAAAGGAAATAGTATTCTAAAAAACAGCGAGCCTGAAACTAGCTGCTTAAGGGAAAAATCAAACTTTGAAGTGTGGTAATTGACCAAAAATTGACTATTTTAAAAAATTATGGCCAAAGTGGCAAGGCCACTTCTGGAGTACTGTGTCCAGTTGTGGGCCTCTCACTACAGAAAGGATGTGGACAAATTGGAGTGAGTCCAACAGAGGGCAATGAAAATCATTAGGGAGCTGGGGCATGTGACTTATGAAGAGAGGCTGAGGTAACTGGATTTATGTAGTCTGTAGAAGAGAAGACTAAGGGGGGATTTGATAGCAGCTTTTAACTGCCGGAAGTGAGGTTTGAAAGAGAATATAACTAGACTGTTCTCAGTGATGGCAGGTGACAGAACAAGAAGCAATGGTCTCAAGTTCCAGAAAGGGAAAATTAGGTGGGATATCAGGAACAACTCTCTGATTAGCTGGGTAGTGAAGCACTGGAATGGGTTACCAAAAGAGGTGGTGGAATCTCCATACTTGGAAGTTTTTAAGACCCAGCTCAATAATGCCCTGGTTGGAATGACATAGTTGGGGATGGTCCTGCTTTGAGCAGGGGGTTAGACTACATGACTTCTGGAGGTCCCTTCCAACCCTAATTTTCTATGATTCTAAGATCCACAAAAGAACTTCGCTACCTAAAGTGGAGCTCAGATGACACTTAGATACTTCAGTTGCAGTGTTTTGTATAAAACCATAATCTAACCCCTTAGATATCTGAGCACTTAAGTTGTCACCAGTAAAGTTTTGTAGATATCTAGAGTTCTCCTCTTCAGTGATGAAGCCACAGACCTAAGAAAGTTGTTGGTTCTAGTTCTTGTTCCACAGAAAGGTTTAGTATTCTTTACACTGGAAAATACAGAAGCTGCCCTCAGAGCTGATACAAGAACAACCCATAATATTAAGGAAACTCTCCTGAGAGGTGGCAGATGAGAGTTTGAAACTCTTACTGAGAAGGACACTGAGCTTTGGTCTCACACTCCCTGGGTGAATGCTCTAATCACTAGATTAACATACAATAGGCAATAGCATTGTTCAAGCTGATGCTTGAAAAGAAAAAAAATGTAAGCCAGCTTCTGTCCCTAAAGGGATGACTTAGGTATCTACATCCAGGCCGAGGTTGCAGCCATGAATCCCTGTCTCAAAAAAATCACCTAACTTAAGACTGCCTAAACTCAAGTGAAAGACTGGATTTCAGAAACAGAATCCTGCTCCACATTTCCTATTGTTTATCTCAGGCAACACAACACTCAGCATCCTAACTATGCCAAATCAAATTCCTAGGCATACAATGGTGTTGGAGTGTTGTTGTAACTGTGATGATTCAGGAAATGTGGAAAAAGCAAGGGTTTTTATTGGACCAATAAAATATACTGACTCCCTCTCCCCACTAAAAAAAAAGCCTTACCTAAGCATCTAACTCATCCCATGCATTACAGAGGGAACATGCTCCTTCTTCAGGAGGGTGGATGAAAGGCCTGGGGTCACACATGAGAATGTTTAATGTGGCAATCCAAAGCATTGCTGTGACAATCTTTTGCAGATTAAAACATGTTAAAAGCTGTCAAGTCAGTCAGCAACACAGAAGTCCTTGACTTCAGGAAAGCTAACTTTGACAAGCTTAGGAGGCTTTTCAGTGAGGCCCTAAGGGACCACGACCCCAGGGAGAAGGGAGTTCAAGAAGACTGGTTACTCCTCAAGGGAGCGATCCTCAATGCACAAGCTAATTCTATCCCAACTCGGAGGAAAGGCAGCAAGAGGGCACAGCAGCCCCCCTGGCTCTCCAGGGACCTAGCAGACTTCCTGAGGCTAAAAAGAAAGGCCTACAAAGGATGGAGGATGGGATTCGCCTACAAGGAGGATTATTCTGCACTGGTCTGGTCCTGCAGATCTGGGTGAGGGAGATCCTCTGCCCTCCATTAATGCTGACCTCATGAAAGAACACCTTGAGAAGCTGGATACCTTCAAGTCAGCCAGCCCTGACAATCTACACCCCAAGGTACTCAAGCAGCTGGTGAGCTTCATAGCCCAGCCTCTAGATTAGAAAGAAGGCCAACGTGGTATCTCTCTTCAAGAAAGGGAGGAAAGTGGATCCGGCAAACTATAGGCCCATCAGCCTGACCTCTATCCTGGGGAAAAATCTTAGAAAAGTTTATTAAAGAGGCCATCCTTAATGGACTGGCTGATGCCAACATCTTAAGGCATAGCAAGCATGGGTTTGTTGTGAATAGGTCTTCCTTGACCAATCTCATTTCCTTCTACAACCAGGTGACCTATCACCTGGACAAGGGAGAAGAGATTGATGTCATATATCTTGACTTCA
>NW_017728906.1:81327188-81349580 GCF_001723895.1 Crocodylus porosus | reverse complement strand
CTCGGCCTTGGTGAGGCCGCAACTGGAGTACTGCATCCAGTTTTGGGCTCCACAATTCAAAAAGGATGTGGAGAAGCTTGAGAGAGTCCAGAGAAGAGCCACGCATATGATCAGAAGTCAGGAAAACAGACCTTATGACGACACCCTGAGAGACATGGGGCTCTTTAGCCTCAAAAAGCACAGGCTCAGGGGTGATCTGATAGATCGGAAGAGCTTTATTAGGGGTGACCACCAGTATCTGGGGGAATGTTTGTTCACCAGAGTGTCCCAAGGGATGACGAGGTCAAACGGTCATAAACTACTACAAGACCATTTCAGGCTGGATATAAGGAAGAATTTCTTTACTGTCGAAGCCCCCAAGGTCTGAAACTGCCTGCTATCAGAAGTGGTTCAAGCACCTACATCGAACACCTTCAAGAGCAAATTGGACGCTTATCTTGCTGGGATCTTATGACCCCAACTGACTTCCTTCCCTTTGGGCGGGGGGCTGGACTCGATGATCTTCCGAGGTCCCTTCCAGCCCTAATGTCTATGAAATCTATGTTTTTATTTACTAGAGTGTAGCAGGAGGCTTGGTGCTCCTCCTACCTTAAGAGCAGGTAGGTTACAAATGAAGCAGGCTGCAGGTGTGGTAGGAGGCAATCAGGAGCCACATAACACAGAAGGGGGCTGGGCTTGCAGTATGTAAGCCCAAAGCCTGAGCTGGACAGGAAGTCTGCCTTGGAGAGCCATGGAGAGAAGAACTCCTGAGCAGAAGAGTTGCAGCAAGGCAGCTCACTAAAACCCAAGCTGGGGTAAGCAAGACCAGTAATTTAGGAATGAGGACTTTAGGAGTAGTGGAAGTCTCAATTGGTCTGGGAGTGGGGCCAGGTCCTGAGGGATAGGGGCCAAGGCTGGAAAACAGGGCCACAGCTGAAGAGAGGTAAGAGTTGGTTGGGTCAGGGACCTGTAGGCCAGGAGGGGCGAGAAGCAAAGTCAGGGTCCCATAGCCCATAAGGGGTGAGAAGCAGGGAGAATGCAGAGCTGAATGAGGATAACATCTGCAAGGCTTGGGCATGGCTATAAGGAGAGATGAGGAGGCCACATAAATAGCCCATAACATGATGAGCAGTGATACCTGGGTTCTTCAATGTGAAACCCTGCTTGGGGAGCCATGGGATAGCCTCCCTTCTCAAAGATATAATCACATTAAGGCATGGCAGGTAAGCTGAAGGAGGCTGCCTCAAGACAGCAGACAAGGCAAGGGCTGGGGGGGCTTCACAGGCATCATGGCCATCCTATTACATAGGATAACAGTCCAAGCTTTCATTTGTTTTGCACATTGCACCCCACTGAATCCAATTCAGCTGACACCCTTAGACAACCAACAGATTTCTGCATGTTTAACTAACACTCTTTTTTCACTTTCATTTCAGAATTTTGGCGGACTGTATCTTTGGCTAAATAACACAGCCAAAGCCCCTGCCACTGTCAGCTCTTCCTCTGCCTGTACCTGTGTAGACTCTGTCCAGGCATGGTCACTAACCACCAAAACTTCCACTCAGGCTCTAGGCCAGATTTGCAGGGACTGCAGCCTGCATGTCTCTGCCAACGACAGCCAGGTGGGGGAATGCTTACAGTAAGAAAGGTGCGTCCTGGTGGAATCTCTCAGGAATCAGGCAAGGGAGCTGCAGAAGGAAATGGATAGTCTCAGAAGCATCCATGAGTATGAGGCCTTCATTGAATCAATGCACAAAGAGACCTCCAGCATCATTCAAGGGGGGAGCCAGAGAAAGCTTTGGAAGACACAGATGACACAGGGCACATATATATGTGCTCCAGGAGTGGGGGGGAGGGGGAGGAGGGGAGGAGGGAAACAGCACTTTAATTAGAGGGTTCTTATGTATCAGTGTCCCTATGCTTAAAAATGGTGGTTGGAGCACCTGAACTAACTAAAGCTCATTTGACACCCCACCACCATTTTAAATGCGGGAATGCTGATACACAAGATGTAGGAGGCTGCTGGAGCATGGTAATTCCCACATTCCAGCAGACTCAATTAATTGAGATTCAATTAACTGAGTCTGCTCCAACGCATTGTAATTACAGCACATCGGAGCAGCCTCCACACTCATGTAAAGGCACCCTTTATGGCCACAAGTTGTTGGAGAGTAGGTTTAGATTAGACATCCGTAAGAACTACTTCACAGTTAGGGCAGCTAGGATCTGGAACCAACTTCCAAGGGAAGTGCTGCTGGCTCCTACCCTAGGGTTTTTAAGAAGAGGCTTGATGCTTACCTGGCTGGAGTCATTTGAGCCCAGTTTTTCTTCTGCCCAGGCAGGGGGTCAGACTTGAAGATCTACAAGGTCCCTTCTGACCCTACTTCTATGATTCTATGACTTCTTTGGCTATCGGATGCTAACTTAGTGAGGAGAACTTTAAACTAAGTTCATCAGGGGATGAAGTAAAAAGCCTAGAGGTAAGAGCCAGGGCACCTTGGTAAACACTTAGTAAAGGGAAGCAATAGTGGAAACCTTAGCAATGTAGTCAGGGGGAATGCAGGACAACCAGTTACATACCTGAAGTGATTGTATACTAATGGGAGAAGCATGGGGAACAAACAGGAAGAATTTGAGGTCCCGGTAAAATGATTCTCAACCTTTTTAGACTCAAAGCTCCCCATATTAGACACCCCTAGGGAAATGTCAGTTCTTTGTTTTCACTCATTTGACTACATAAAAATACTAAAGCAATTCTATTACAGAAAACTCAGAAAGACTATAATAGGCTAGAATGGGTGTTTGTGGCAGGGTGCCTTTGGTGCCTGCCATTTTAAGGGCTAGAATAAACAACAGAGCAATCTGCAGGTGACTGCACTCCCAATCAGGAGTTACATGGCCAGCAGGAGGCCGTCTGATTGGAAAGTGAGCCCAGCTGCTTGATATAAGAGCAGGCCCTGAACAGCAGGGCCAGCAGTTTGCTGCAAGCAGTCAGAGGGGGAACATAGCCTGACTAGAGGTGCTGCTCACATAACATCCTTGGAGGTAACAGGGGAGGAACTATGGGGATGGAAGGATGTTCCTTGTCCTAGGGCATGAACAAAAATGACACCCTGCTGGGGTAGGATGGTGTGGTGAGGCTGCCTGTGGCAGGGTGGTCCCCAGGAAATGCCATGCCAGCTGTCTCCCTAGTGAAAGGTGAGTATAGGGCACCTTACAGCCTCAGTAACCTGGCAAGGAAGTCAGCAGGAGCAAGGGGGTTCAGAGTGGGGTAAGGAGCCCAGAGTCTGGAAGAAACATGGAGCCTAGTGAGGGGCCTGTAGCCTAGTGAGAGGCAAGGAATGCAGTGACTAGGACCCAAGTGTGTGTGAGTGGTAAGACACCCAGTATTTCTGAGAGGTGTGGAGCCCAATGTGTATGGCCAACGTTTGGAGCCAGGATGGTAATCTGGATGACATCTGCGAGGCACAGGACATAGTATAGCGGAGGCTGGAGCCATGTATAACACCCTAGGCATCGAAGCACTTAATAAACAGCCTCCTACATTATTACATCATCTTTTATTCATCAAGTCATGGCAGGAGAGACAGAGCAGATGGCCCTAGATAGGTGAGCAGGCCGACCTTAACACCAGCCTCATGATGGCCCCCATCACAGTGTTCTTGTCACACATCCTGGGATACTTCAAAATTTTATATGCAGATGAGGTGGAGGGCAACCTGGTCTGACTTCACCTCATGCAAGGTGGGGCCACACTAATCATATGCAGCTGGGGGGCAATAGAGACTTTCTGGGTGAACTGTTCGGAGCCCTGTTTTGTGATGTTTTCTTGGCATTAAGGCTAGTGAAGGACCAGGAATCATTGGAAATGGGAAAGAAAGGTGCAGCTGAGCTGTGCGAGTAAAGAGGAAGTCCAAATGTAAGCAATATAGTGGCTCACCATGACTTTAAAAAAAGCCAGTGGTGAGGCGGACTGCTTAATAATCACTACCATGTATCTTATTCAGATGGGCTGCACTAACTTATCTTGATGGTAGGTTCCTATAAAAAAAAAAAGTGTTCCTATCAGCGGCATAGCTTCTTGGTCACCTTTGGTTACTCTTAAGTAAGAGTAGAGCTAGAGGAAAACAAGGTCCTCAGGAACAACCAGCATGGAATCTTGAAGAGCAAGACATTCTTAAACAACGTGATTTCTTTCTTTTTAAGGCGACAGGCTCTGTGAATAGGGGGAGAGCAATGGATGTGATATACCTTGACTTTAGCAAGACTTTTGACACCATTTTCCATGACAGTCTCATTAACAAGCCAAGGAAATACCAACTGTATTAAAGTACTATAAGGTGTGCATATACAGCAGCATGCTCAATAAATAATCATCAATGGCTCAATGTCTAGTTGGGAAGAGGTATTAAGAAAGACCCTTCTTTATGGGTCTGCCCTGGGTCTGGCACTGTTCTTAATTAATGGCTTAGATGATGGGACTGAGTGCTGGCTTAGTAAATTTGCAGATGATACCAAGTAGGGTGGAGTTGCATACACTCTGAAAGGCAGAGCCAGGATGCAGAACGGCATGGATAGATTGGAGAAATGGTCCATAATGAATCAGATGAGACTCAAGAAGGACAAGTGCAAAGTCCTGCACTTGGGACAGAATAACTGCATGCACAAGTACAAACTGGAGAATGATTGGCTAGGCTACAGTGTTGCAGAGCTGCAGCTGGGGTTACAGTGGACCATGAGCTAAATATGAGCTGACATTCGGTTTCTGTTGCAAAAAAACAAGCCAACAGCACACTAAGTTGTATTAAAAGGAGTTTCACTCGGAAATCAAGGGAAGTGATTCTTCTGCTCTATTTAGCACTGCTGATGCCTCAGCTGGAGATGAAGTAGTGGGTCTAGTTTTGGTCCCCACACTTCAAGAAAGATGTGGACAGATTAAAGAGAATCTACCGCAGAGCCTTAGAAGCAAGACTTGTGAGGAAATCCTGAAAAAAATTAGTCTGGAGAAAAGAAGACTGAGTGGGGGGTGGAATTTGATGACAGTCTTCAAATACCTAACAGGTGATTACAGAGAAGATGGAAATGGACTTTTCTCTATGGCCATAGGGGACAGGATTAGGAGCACCACTGAATTGCGGCAGACTGCGCACTGGTGTGCCTGTGCATGTGCATGTGGCACGCCCCTGACCACAACACCCTGAGCAGTTGCCCATATCACTCACCTCTAAGGCCGGCTCTGAAGAGACTACCTAGAAGAATTGTGAAATCTCCATCCTTGGATATTTTCAAGAGCAGGTTGGACAGACACTTGGCTTGGATAGTTTAGTCACGGATGTTCCTGCCATGAGCAGGAAACTAGAAGAGATGACCTTGTGAAGTCCCTTCCAGCCCTACTTTCCTATGGTCCAAACACACACAAATGCTCCCTATGACCTTTATTTTATTGCATAAACGTTCCAAGAATGACTTCTCTCTTAAATCCCACTACATTTCCATAGGGGAAGAAATTTACTATCATCAAGAAATCAACTAAAAACTAATGTACTACTTAAAGACAGACTTACCAAAGCTTTGTCGCAGCCCTTTAAACAGTGTCTAATGTTTTATACAGGGTCCCGTTTTACCTTCAGGAATGCAGACATCTTTACCACTTGGTTCAAAACATCGAGACTAAGATATGTTTGCTGTAGGCTTATTAATCATGAATAATTCAAGGCTGAGTTTTCTGAGCTCCATATTTAACTATTGGAAGAGCATCTAATTATAATTTCAAACAAAAATTCTTATTTAATAAATTCTGGTCGGGCTTCCCACTCATTTTCAAAGCAAAGCTCGGTGTATGCTGTGTACAAAAAAACAAGACAGTAATACCATAAGAAATTCGGTTGCCATAAGAAATTCATTTTCTTACATAATTAAAAACTGAGCAAATATAGCAAATTTGGCTAGTGAACATTAATTTTAGGTTTTTACTAGCCCTAGAAGAGATAACATTCACAGCACCAAACCAATCTTCTCTGTTTCCCACAACAGTAATTCAGATTTGCCTCATTAAATAGAATCAGTCAATACTTAATACTCATCTGCAAAATGCATACCATTTCAAATATTTTTTATAGTTTGCATATGTAAAAATCACCATGCATCTATGTAATTAGTTTTTGTGGTCCATAAATAATTGTATGAGCATTGATAATTAAATCATCAGCTATAAGGTTTTTTTTTATCCTTACTAATTGTATGTAAAACAATCAACAATCATGCCTGAAAATCAGTGAGGAAAAAAAAAAAATTTTCTACATGAATATTTTACTTCCATTAAACTTTGGCTCTGGAACATTAGAAAAGCTTTACCTGGAATTAGGTAGGTTTCTTTCTATATTCTTGCTCCAATTGTCTTTTACTGCATTACAATCTAAGCTGAGTCTTTCAGGTTACAATATAAGGATATGAATTATAATAAAAAATTCAGTCATGAAAGCTTAGCGTTTTTCTAACCTAATACACTTTGGGAACTTTTGGGTAATGTACTTCTTCATAAATGTTTTGAACTGATTACACAGGCTTTTTTGCTTTTGTGGGTTCCATAGGAAAAACAGAGATAAAATTAAAGTTTTCAGCTAATGTACCCAGACAACAGACTGCATTATAAACAGATTAAGGGTCTAATTCTGAAATATGTATTCACTTTACCAGTCTCGTTGACTTCAATTAGAGCACTGGTATAAGAAAGTATTGAAATGTTCAACCCCATTTACTTTGAGGAAACTTGGAAATCAACAACTACAATTTCTTGTGTGAAAGGAAAAAAGGAAAGTTAGCTTTGCTTCACTTTACAAGTTTCAGCAATAGACAGTAAAACAGGCTGCTGCACAGCCTGTGCATATTACTCTAACAACAAAGGCTATGAACAAGTCAGCAAGTTTCTCTCCTAAATCCAACCATCTATAATGTAAATACAACAAAAACTGAGACAACAACAAAACAACCTCTTTCAGAAATGGCTGCTCTCAGAAATAAAAACACAACAGAACAGACATGAACAGCATCAATAATATAACTCCCTAGTACTTTGTACATTTATGCACCTAAAATGAGAACTAGTACCATTTAATGAATATAATATTGTATGCCACATTCTTCTTTCCATAGTTCTTTGATTCAGAAGCTTAGACTTTATCAAGTTAATTTTAGGGCTTGCCTACACACACATTTATTTCCCAGTACTTAGTCCAGATTAACTCCATGCACAGACTCTCCAAGAATAAGAGTTATTTGCTCCACTTTGGCTTAACCAACTTGAATAAGAGTGTCAACATCCATAATAATTATACAAAATAGCTACTGTGTTTGAATTTCGTGCTCTATTTTACTTCATGTTAACTTTCAAGGGTATACAAGCTGTCACAAAACAAAAAATTTCCATGTGAAAACATTCAGTTCAGGGCTGGTTCAGATTTTCTGATTCCAAATGTTTTGGGAAACTCCTGCTAGTACTACCCCCATGCTGGCCACCGGTGTGAAACTGTGCTAACAACTACGCTGTGTCTACATGTCACTGTATGAATAATATTGATAGTATAGTTATCACAGGGTTCTTAAAGGAAATAAAATATAGGTCAAAGTAACCCTGAAAACACTGGTCATGCCAACAGGATTCAATTAAGCTGTGGATATGTGTTTTCCTGATTCTTCTACTTCTGCTGCACTATTTAATAATGCTGCAAGCAGTACCACCTGTCAGTTACTTTGCAAAAAGGAGCTATTATCTGAGAAAAGCTAGTTCAGCAGAGTGGGGAGAATCTGAAGAAATAAATATCATCGTCTGCAAATAGAATTTAAATGGACAATACAATTTCCACTTCTTTGCTCCAGCTAGATAGCCCAGGTACACTCCAGCTGTGTGTACCTTCACAGCTGTCAGCTGTTATATGTAAATCATTACATCCTACATTCTCGTTTTCAGTGGCTTGAAAATATAATATTCAGAGTTTAAATATATAGGGAGCACAGGCTTCCAGGAAAGAGCATGCTGAAATTTATGAAAAATATATGTATTAAGCAAATAAATAAGACTAAATAAAATTTTACATGTGCTGTATAAGTCCCAAATGCCAGCTGTGCTTTCATTTGCTGATCATTATTCTATTACTAATTTGCAAAAATGCATAACAAATGACTGCTTTCCTCACACAGATAATCGTTAATACAAATAAAGGTACTGTAGTATGCACTTTAATTTAATCTGTAATATAAGCAGCATCACAGTCAAATCAGTGTTAGATTTTTTGCATAGATTCTTTGCAAAAAATCATTTTAGAATGCAATGCAATTTCAGGGCTAATTTCCCTCCCTTCTCAGTCCACACACATAAAATATATACAGCTACTGTATTTACCCAAATCCAAGCCTTTTTCAAATTTAAGATGACCATGCAAATTATAAATTTGTTAAAAATTTCCATGTGTAGAGTCTAATTATTGGAGGGTCATTTTAAATTCACCCTCCCCCTCCCTCTGTTGCACTGACAGGATGGCAATAGCAGGGAGGTGGGTGGACAGTATAGTTGGTGGAAACGAGGTGGTAGCTGCATCTCTAACTCTGCCCCAGAGCCTGGATCGAGCTGAAGCCAAAGCAGCTGCCTGCCCCTTCTCCATCAAATGAAGATGAGGGGCTTTTCCCCCTATGTTGAAGGGGGGAAAAAACTTCATCTTGGATACAAATAAATAGGGTACTCTTTTCCTGGCCAATTAAAAAACCTGCAATCCACAATGTAGAAAATATACACCCTCATAGCTATGGAACAAATATAATGTTTTCCTTCCTTTTATCCATACAAAATTGATATTTCCCTTTTTAAGATATATTTTTATATATCAGGATAGGGGGTATTTAATAGCCAAAGAGTACTTTTCAACTATTTCTCAACCGCAAGTGTGCGCAAGTGAAATCATCTTACAATTTTATTGTGCAGAGGTGTGTCTTGCCTCATTTCGTCTAAACTAATATGAAGTTTTCTTCCCCATTTAATAAGGGAGAGAAAACGTCATCTTGGATTCAAGTACAGCTTGACAACGGGGAGGGGGGGCAGGTGGTTGCTGCTGCTCTAGCTCTGGCTTTAGCCCCAACCCAAGTTCAGGGTCAGAGCTGCAGCTGCAGCTGCTGCCTGTCCTCTTCTCCTCTCTCCCCTACCCACCTCCACTACCTCTGACTCCCATACCTGTCCTCCCACTGTCCTCTCCCCCACAACTTCTGACCCCCACAGCGATCCACCACCTCTGCCACTTCATATGCCTGCCTCTCCCTCCCACAATATCTGATCCTCCACCCTGCCTCACCCTCTCTGCCATTCACCCTCACCCCAGCTCCAGCCCCTCTCTCCAGCCTTGGGCATGAAGCAGCACTTGACTGATGAAGGACCAGCAGCTTGGCCTGATGCCCAAAGCACCAGCTAGAGCTGCTACTGGGCTGCCACTGCCACTGCTACTGCGCTGAGCTAGGACCAGAGCACATGCATGTTTTGTGCCCTAGGCTGGAGTGGGGCCAGATTTATTCCAGAGCCAAGGGTAAGTGTCAGGGGGCAGAAGAAGAGAGGCCGCAGGGAGCAGATTGGAAGTGAGAGTGCCTGGAGTGGCAAGAGAGACAGAGGTAGCAGAGGAGCCAAGTGGGAGGCAGGTGCCAGAGGTACAGGCGGCAAAGGTCAAGTGCCTCAACACCCCTTCATGCCTTACCACCTGTCCTCCTGGTGACTACCTCCTCCACATGCCCCTTTACTGCCTGCCCCCTCTACTGCATCCCCCACTAAACCCCTGGCACTGCTTTCTCCACTGCAATGGTAGGGGAGATAAATTTAAGACAACCCTCCAACAATTAGATTCTACACAGACAATTACAACAAAATTATAAATTTTCCATGCATTGAATCTAATTATTGGGGATGTCTTCTTAAATTCAGAGTTGTGTTGGATTGGTGTAAATATGGTAATTAAACTAATATAACATTCAACATTTTTTTTCTGTATTTATAATGTATCCATTTTTATTGTGAGCTGCCCTGAGCCACTTTTGGGGAGGGCAGCATACCAATCTAATACATAAATATAACCACATAAGAACTGGTGATCTGAAGTACGTAGCTGTTCATTTCCTTGGATTTGAAAAAAAAGAACTACATTAATTAGAGGGAGAACTCAGTGTGCATTAGTTGAATCTATTACAACGCTTTCATCTTCCCCCTCAATTTCAAGGTAAGTAGAAGCTAACCCACAATAATTTACCACCTGCTTCTGTCAAGATTTAGCTTCTAATGTTGCAGGACAGGAATAGACAAACAGAACAGTTGTAACAGATTCAGCTGAACCACTAGGAGTATCTATCCCCTCCCTTTCTAATCAGTAATTAATTAGATATAGCTTCTACATATCAAAACAACCCTTGTCAAAGTACACGTGCCTAGCTGAGGGAAATCAGTCCTGAAGTATCACAATTTTTCTCCAAACTGCCTTGAAGTCTAAAGACAAACCATAACTCAAATTATACTTTTAAACATAGAGAATAAATAGAACATTTTTCTTCCAACATTGGCACGAAAGAATTACAATTTTCAGCTTTCTTCTTCCATGTCATAGACAGTTGCCTTTAGTTACTTTAAAGGTTACATCATCTTTCTTTTTTTTTTTTGTCTACAAGGACTTTGTAATGACCCTTTCATACAGTAATGGATTTATTGCATCATCTTTTTTAAAACAGAACTCCCTGCTGTAAATTTTTGAAGTGGTATGATCTAGATTTTGAATGTCAAAAAAAAGGATTTTTTTGAACCCATGGATAGGAAAAGATGACCAAATTTTCACATGCATTTCCGTTACTGGGGTGGGGAGGGAAATCAGCAACAAGGTCATTTAAAAAACATTGCTGCTCAATAGGAAGGAAAGGACTACTCAGAGAAAACAGGGATTCAGTCATTATCATGATTCAGCTATCATCATGACAATTCTGCTAGGACAGATGTATCGACTACTAATTTGACACTACTCTAAGTGCTGCAGCAAAGATAATTATGAGCTACAATATTATTAAACACGCATTTTCATAGTTTTTAAGGAAAAGAAGGAAACTCCCTAACACCCCTTCTTATTTATTTTAACTGTTGTAAAGATGAAGATACAATACACTGTCCTTTTCTTTTTGAGATTCCAACTCCGGCTCAACTCCTTTGATTCTGCCTGTTTATTCGGATTATGGCTTGACATTTATTCAACTGGAGAAACCTTATCTAAAATACAGCTGTCTTCTAGACAGGACATAAAACTCAACCCCCAAGACTTCTGACTATTAACAGTTCTGTGTCTTTTTTTTTTTGAAAACGTAGGAGTGTTTGACAACAGCATCCTGGCAAAATCCCAAGTCAAGCAATTACATTCTACCCACGCAGCTATTCTCACAGCAGTTACAATTCCATGTAGTATTTGGCTTCATTTTCTACTTTAAAGGTTGTGAAGTGCTGCTGTGTAATCTTATACAATTGTTATACTTTCACCCCAAACACTGTCCATTTGTTAAATTTTTACGGTGCTTGTGGATCCGTGAGGATGAAAAGTTCTATAAAAGTGTGAACTATTATTACTATAAAAGACCTCTATTTAGCTACAGTTACACTGTTGTCTTAGTACCAATTTAATGCCAAGTTTGAAATATTTTGAAAGCCTAATTATTAGCAACTATAACTTTTCCCTTGTATTACCTCTTATGAAGAAGCCTTTTTGTCTGGCAATATAAACAAGATTTCTTCATTAAGTCCTGAAGACTTGTAGGTGGTTTAAAATTTTATTGGACAGCACCAATGAATGTAATACATTCTTGAATATCAAACTGTGCAAGACACACATCATCTTCATCTGTATAAATGGAGTAAAAGAGAGACAATCCAAGACACAGTAAATCTATGACACTGTACTACTGAGGCAAACCAAAGCACACCTGAAAACATGGGAGTGTGGGCAGAGCATGTACAAAATATGTCAATATATACTACTTGCCCAGGGGTATAGTAGCAAAAAAAAAAAAAAAGTATGCAAATAAGTATGCAAACACATATGCAATTAAATCATCTTCTTTTTTAAGCAACATCATATTGCCTTATACTGTTGTCATTACATCCTGCACCACTCTACTTGACACTGTCTAGTATGGCGTTTTGTTTCAGTTTAACCAGTCAGAGAAAGAGTTAATTTATTCCTATGATTATTCTTTTCTCTTTATTTTTTGGTTCAGGTCTATATATTGTAAATCATTATGCTGTTACATTGTATTGCTCTCTGCAGGCATTTTTAAACATGCAAGCACCACAGTCCCAGGCGCTTTGAAAAGCACCTGGTGCTGCAACTCTTGCAGTTGTATAAGCAGCAAAATGTGCGTCAGCACTGAGAAAATGGCAGCAGTGTGATTTTAACCTAAGAAACGAGAGGTGCTTTAGTTCAAAGCACACCACTGCCATTTTCTGCACGCTGACACGCGTTTCGCCACTTATACAACTACACACAGCAAAGCACAGTTCGCCTCAGCTTGCATATGGAGCAAACTCGATTAATTGAGTCTGCTCTGAAGCAGTGGATCTCCAGTGCATCACAGAACAGAAAAGTATGTGTATACGTGCCATGTAAGTCTCCAGTGAGTGGGTGAAAACTGGCTCATCAAAGTTGAAGTGCTTATTTCAAGGTGAGCAGTCACAAGAAAGCACTGATAGCGAACCCAAAAGTTGGTAAAGACTCCATGAGAGTGTCTTGGGTTTTGCATATGCTGCATCAATTAACTGCATCAAAAATTATCGTATATTTTGAACATTTTCAGTATTATCTATCATACATCATACAAGGGTTGAATTCATTGTATGAGTAAGATAAATATTGTATACCTGGCAAGACTGCCTACAACTGCTCAGTCTGCTGCTGCTTGTGCTGCATCTTTCACAGCAAAACAGCAACCTGGCTACTTGCTCAACCGTTGTCACTTCAGTTGTCTCTACCTACACTATGGTTGCCATTGCTATAATTGCCACCACCACTGCTACCACCAGCCCTGTGAATCCAGCAGTCTTGATGCAAAAGTATGTGACAGGCAAATTCCCAATGCAAAAGCAATCTCCATATGTATACATGAGTGCAACTAGTGGTTATCAAAATCAGCAGGAGAAAATTACTCCTCAATGAATTTTGAATACAAGTTACTTTTTACAAACTAAGCTGCAGTGGGCTCATCTACTAAGACACTTAATTTCGCAGAAGCATAGTTTACCTCACTATAAGCACGAGCATCTATGTACACATGCTTACTATGCAGTAAACCCCGCTGAGAGTAAATTTGCTGCCTGAAAACGCAAGTAGCAAATTTTCTTTTCATTAGTAATGGCACAGTAATGCTCATGTAGAAGCTTGATAGGGAGCAAATCTGCTCCTGGTCAGCCACCCACCAGGGTCAAAAGATTGCTCCCTGCTCTCAGGAGCTGCCTGCTGCCAGAGCAGATGCTGCCACTGGAGCCCAGGTGGGAACTATGTCCCCCTGCTGCAGCAGTAGGGAGCTCCAAGCTTCATGCTCCAAGATCATGATTCTAGAGCAGAGGCTGAGAGATCCTAATCTGTGAGCATGGAGCTGGGTGGGAAACAAGCCCCCCAGCAAATGATCAAGGCACGGGGCTTGGAAAGAGCTGCAGAGATAGGGTAGGTCCCAGCCTCCTACCCCAATATGCTGGTGGGGTAGCTAGCAGTGAGCTACCTGCTAGCTGCCCCACAGGAAGGTTAGAGCAGGGGGCTAGGACCTGCCCCTCCCCTGCAGCTCTTTCCAATCCCTTGACCCTGATCAGGGAGCCAGGACCAGAAGCTCCCTGCTTCTGGGGCAAGAAGACATTGTCCCCATCTCAGCAGCAGGCAGCTCCTGTGGGCAGGGTATAATATCTCAGTCCAAGCCAGAAGACAGTTGTCTCCTAGGTCAGTGCTCCCTGCTAGCCCCTGAGCTAGCACCCAGGGGGAGCCTAGAGCTCCCTCTGTTGAAGGCGGGGGCCCATTGCAAGACCCCAGGAAGTGAGAGCAGTTTGATGCCATTAGCAGTGAATCTGCTCCTGCTTCCCTGCATGTTTTGATGCCTGCCCAGGAGCATTTATTCATGAGTGCATGTGTAGATGCACCCAGTAAGAGCAGAAGTGATCAAAGAACCAATAAATACTGACTCTTCAGATGCCAGTATGTAAGAGAACCTAAAGTAGCATCTCTAAATGCAGTCTCTTCAGCTCAGTTAAGGGTTTAGTTCCAGACATCTGAACAATCATAATTAACAGACATCTTACCAATTGTGCACTTAATCTAATTAAGTTGAATTTGTATTTGCACACAATTATTTCACACTTTTAAATCTTGCCATTCAATAGGAACAATGTAATTAAATCTCCACTTGCTCTGAAAAATGCAGGGGCAAATTATCTTCCCTGGGCTTGTACTCCTGGACTTTCTCCTCAGAACCTTCTCAATTGGCATCACAGAGATCCCCAGATACAAATGAATAAGAGGATGCACTGTGGCATCATGTAATTTTAGGTATTAAAATAGGTTAGATTTCCATTTGATTTCCAATCAAACTTTATTCAAATAAACTCCTTGCAGATAAATTCATTGGTCAAAACGGATTTACAAAATCTGTCATCAAGATTTTTGTTTTTTTGGTCATTTGATAACTTTTTGTTTTAATGACAGCTTAGTTGAATAACAGGTTTAAGCAATGATAATAAAGTAATAAAGTTATTGCTAGACATTAAGGCTGTACAAGAAATTAACTTTTCAAAAAGTTTGATGAGTACCACTCGGACAGCTGAGTGGTATTTAGGCCTCTACAGACACATCTATATTGCTTCAGTGTCATTCCTGAAACCACTGCTGAGAAATAACCAAGTGGTTCCTGTTCTACAAGCACCAAATCTAAAAGTGTGTAGAGAAGCTGCTTTGTGGGCCCCCATGCAACCACTCTCTGGGCTTCTGGTTTCGCTGAATGTGAGTATGACAGGTGTGATGCCCAAGGACTTCCATGGTGCCCCCATAGTGGCTGCCCCATTCTTGTCAGGCCTCTGCTCCTGCCTCCCAGGGTCCTGCCCTGCTTCTATACCCTGGTATTGAAAGTAATGAGGGGAGGCTGCACTCAGAGGCTGGTGAGCCTAGGTGCTCTCTCTTTCTCAACATTGATCCCCTCAGGCCCTACATGACTTAAGGAATAAATTTGTGGCCTCCTTCCACCCTTAAAACCATGCCCATGCCTCCCAAGTGTTATTCCTTTGTCATTTGTTCCCTTGTAAGGCCTTAGTTTTTCTCCCTTTAGCTTATGGGCTACTCTGGCTGTTGACTGGACTACTCTGGCTGTTGAGCAGCAAGAGTGAGCCTCTGAAGAATTCCTTTAGTGTAGAAGATTTATTCCCTGCTGCCATAAATATGCAGACATTTGGGAAGAACCCTGAAACTCAGCGAGCTGCAACTAGATGCTTGACAACCTCCTCTCTCCAGCTTGCTCCCTGAGCACACCTGTCATTGCCTTACTTTAGCTCTACATAAGAGTGAGCCACCCACAGATATCATTCTCTGCAGACTGATGAAGCCAAGTGTTCCAGATCCATCAATTCCAGCTTCTTGAGAAAGCATCAAGTGGACCTGGCAGAAACTACTTCTATCAGTACATATACCAGGTGTCTCCCTGTGTCTGAGCACAGTCCACAGGTAGCACAAATCAAACAGCAGTAATGGTGTTTCTCTTAAGAGCTGCTGCTGATTTCCAGGCCCACGAGGTAATGATATTTCCATCTTGCTTAAAATTCATCTGATTCCCTCTTTACTTCCATAGTATTCATTGTAAGATTGGAGGAGGAGAGACCATCTTTCCTCATTCCCCCACAAAAACTAACAGCACTGGCAACTGCCAGAGGAGGACTTGGGAGCAGAAAGGAAGAAATGGAATCAGTTATAACTTCTCTAATCCTAATGATCCAGGGCACTTGAGCAGGGAAGTCAATGTTTTTGGCAGGTGTATCACAAATTAAGGCCTCATACAGACATTTAGTTTCACCTGGGAGAGTCACTGCTCTTCCAGGAGAAACCAGGAGATGATCAAGCTTTTTCTCCCAGAGTAAAAGTGGCCACTCCAGAAGAAAATAACTTGGGAACAACCAAGGTTAAATCACTCCCAGGAGAGTTTCTCCTGCAATAGTGAATCTCTGCACATGCTGTGGCTTCTCCCAGAAGAAAACATAGTCCTCCAGCATTCCACCCCCTCCTCTGATCCAGAGAAACAGTATGTCACTCACTAGACTCTGCTGCTCCAGCAAGGAACAGAACATGCCCCTTCATAATCCCCACATTGTGCTGCAGGGAAACAAAGCCTGACCATGGGCAGTCTGGGTCAACTAATTAGGGCTGACTTATGCATTACTGCCATCTGCTGCCAGTCAGACTAAAGGGAACCTGCAGAGTACACTGACATGTGTTTACCAGCCTTCCCCCTACTCTCCTACCCCTCCCCCAGATGTAAAGTGTCCCCACTGCAAGCTCCCCACTGTTCAGGCCATCAGCATTCTAATGTTTGTACACATGGCTCTGGGTAAGTTTTTTTTTTACCAGGCGAACACATCTGGGAGAATTCTCCCAGATTATTTGAATGTTTCTATGAAGCCTAAGTCCACACACTCTCCAAGTGCCACTCTGATCCCTTTGCCCTAACAAATCTAATGCTGTGCCTTCTGCTCCATGCTCTGTGCTCCCTGCCCAACATGCCACTCTATTTTCTATTCCCAGTTCTACCTGCTACTGTGCTGTGTTCCCCCTTCCTGCCACACACACAGGCTGCCTGTGCCACTTGTTGCATGCATGTCACAGGTTGACAGCCCCTGAGCTGCAGCAAGGAACAGAACTGGGTGAAGGAGTGACATCTACCTTGGCTTATGAGTGTGCCACAGCATTTACCCTGGGTCCTGCAGATACTATCCAAGCCACAAAGCCCTGCTGCTATGCAGTCTAGTAAGCAACTATCCCAGATATTTATACTTAGTAAGATCTGCTGTTTAGACAAGTTTTCCTATATATTAGCTTGCACTCTTGGGTTTTTTGGTTGCATGGATAAGGTCTATGATCCAATCTCTGCCCAGTGCATCAGAGATAATGACATAATTATCATAGAATCATAGAAAGCTAGGGTTAGAAAGGACCTCAGGAGGTCATCTAGTCCAACCTCCTGCTCAAAACCAGGACCACCCTCAACTAGATCATCCCAGCCAAAGCTTTGTCTAGCTGGGTTTTGATAACCTCCAAAGATGCAGCTTCTATCACCTCCCAGGGTAACCTGTTCCAGTGTTTTACTACCTTCTTAGTGAGAAAAAGTCTTCCTAATATGTAACCTAAACTTCCCTTGCTGCAACTTGAGACCATTGTTCCTTGTTCTGTCATCTGCCACCACTGAGAATAGTTTAGCTCCATCTTCTTTCAAACCCACATTCAGGTAATTGAAGGCTGCTACTAAGTTTCCTCTCATTCTCCTCTTCTGTAGACTAAATAAGCCTAATTCCTTCAGTCTTTCCTCACCAGTCATGTTCCCCAGTCCCCTCACCATTTTTGTCACCCTCTGCTGGACTCTCTTCAATTTGTCCACATCTTTTTCTGTAGTGGGGAGCCCAAAAGTGAACAGATATGGCCTCACCAGTACTAAACAGAGGAAAATAATCACTTCCCTTGACCTACTGGCAACACACCTACAAATGTAGCCCATTATGCCATTAGCCTTCCTGGCAACAAGGGTACACTGCCGGCTCATATTCAAGTTATTGTCCGCTGTAACCCCCAGTTCCTTTTCTGCAGAGCTGCTGCCCAACCAGTCAGCCCCCAGCCTGTACTGGTGCATGGGATTGTTCCATCCTAAGTGCAGGACTTTGCACTTGTCCCTGTTGAACCTCATGAGATGCCTTTTGGTCCAATCCTCCAATTCATCTATGTCACTCTGAATCCTAGCCCTACCCTCCAGCATATCTACTACTCCCTGTGGCTTGGTCACCTGCAAACTTGCTGAGGGTGCACTCTATGCCAGCTTCCAAGTCACTGATGATGAACAAAACCAGCCCCAGGACTGACCCCTGGGGCACTCCACTTGATACCAGCTGCCAACTACACATGGAGCCATTGATTACTACTCTGTGAGCATGATGCTCCAACCAGTTTTCTTTCCACTTTACAACCCATTCATCCAGCCCCTACTTCCTTAGCTTGCCAGCAAGAATGCTGTGGGAGACTGTATCAAAAACCTTGCTAAAATCAAGGTACATCACATCCACTACTCTCCCCACAGCCACAGAGCCAGTCATCTCATCATAGAAGGCAATCAGTTTGGTCAGGCACGACTTGCCCCTAGTGAGTCTATGTTGACTATTTCTAATCACCTTTTCCCCCTTCAATTGCTTAGAAATGGATTCCTTGAGGATCCATGATTTTTCCAGAGACTAATCATATCACCATGATCCATATAACTATGACTCATAAGATTAACCTACCTTGTGGAATGTATTTACATCATATCAGCACAGATAAAATCTTGCTATATAATGAATTTCTGAAAGGTCATCTGTATTCATAAGAAAAAGTCTTGGGCTGCTAGAACCCTTGAAACAAGTGTTTTTGGAGTATTTTTTATTTTTAAATCTGGGTCACTGACCTGTCTCTAAGTTCCCCTTCACTGTCTTTCATGAAATAGTAGATAGTTTTGAAATATGAACCTCAAAAGTCTGTCTTCAGTCTCTCAGCCACCTACCCACTGACCAACATATTCTATTCAGCCTCCCAAAATAGTTACATCAGTCAAAATATCTACACATTTATTATTAAAGGATAAATAGATATGTTGAGAGAGTACATTTTTGATTATGCTCATTAATAATGATGAATAACCAATTCATCTAACTGCTTATGTGGGATGTAGCCACATTTCTGAGTGCTTCTTGCATTCATATAGTGCCTTTCATACAAATAATTCCCAAAGCTCTATTTACATCTTATTGATTTTGCCTGTTTCATGAATACATGAATTATTTCATCTCTGCGCCAAAAGCCAAAACAACATACATCAACGCTACAATAAATTAAAGCAAGGAGAAATGTCATCTGGGAGTTTCAAAGAAATCAAGGGGTTAAGATGCCCAATGAATTTCCAGGGGTTCTGGCAAGCTCATTCCTTAGAAAATCCCTGATAATCATCTTGATGAAAGCAAACAAATGATCCAATGAGGGGAAGAATATCAAGTTTTGGTGTAAGATGATATCAACTTTGACAAGTAGGTTCTTCAACATTAATAATGCTAATGCTTCAGACCCTTGGGCTAAGTACAGACAGTCAAAAAGCCTGAGGTTGAATCAATTCAGTCTTCACAGGTTAGTCTAAGCTGCACAGATTAAACCGATAAGCAAGTGAACAGACATTCGCAATACGGCCACATACCTGCAGTGGCCCAGGCCAGAAGCTGGGGGTTGCTAAAGTACCCTGCTCCAGTGGAGTAGACAGCTTGAGCCAAGGCTAGCCTGCCCACCCTACTAGCAGGGATTTCCAGCAGAGACGCTGGAGGACTGTTAGTTGCCTTGACTCAGGAGGGGATCTTGGGCAGAAATTCAATAAACCTATTTAACCTGAATCAATTAAGTCTGATACTACATCCATCCACATTTATCTTAAACCAGTTTTGGCCATTTTAAAAAAGTGTTTTATGTGCACTGAACTGTTCTGTTACAGATTTGAATCAGCTTACAATCACTTATAGCAGTTTATGTGTAATTTCTGTCCCTAGCCAAGGTGTTGAAGAGTAATAGTTTGGTAGCCTATCTAAATCAATGTTCTGCAAACTTTTGTAGACTCAAAACACCCCTCCTTAACTTCTTGGAATTTGGTGGCACTCTATTTTAGGGCAAATGTATTTCTCATAGTGTTACCTCCCTACAACACCCTAAGGATCTCAATGTGTTGCAAAGTGGGCAGGGCACCACTGAGAGTAGGTCAGGTGTAGTGCTGCACAGCCTGGAGACACCATTTCCTGTGACTCCTCCCACCTTCTCCCAGGAGCATGGGAGGAGTGGGAGAATAAGCTAGGCTGAAAAAATCTGGCACCATGTCTGCTCACCCACATAGACTGTTATGCACAGAGGCACTGGGGCACTCAGCCCAGGGGCTATCAGGGGGGTGGGGCTGTGCTTTTCAGCTCAGCTCCTTCCCCTGCTCCTACCATGCTCTGGGACCTGCTGGAAGGAGCCAAAAGCAGTGCTACCAGTATGTGGAGGAGCTGGCATTTACTTTCTCTCATAGGGGACGGGGGCCATGGCACCCTTTTAAGGAGCTTGCAGGACCCGGGTTGAGAATCATTGATCTAAGTGACAGTGATGAGTATGGAAAGATGTCCCTGTAACAAATAACTATTGATTGGCATGCAATCCAATGTCCATGCAATGACCCTTAAAAGTCAATCTATAACTTATATCACCATGAACCTTGCTATGTAATAAGGCCACTTGATCTAGCAGTCACTTAGCTAACTAGATATACATAAAACAACAGGACTGTGTGTCACCAGAAACTCAAATTGGGTACTACTTTTTGTTGCATAAAAATACAGTCTTTTTAGAAGCATCCTAAACAAATAACCGATGGACGGATTATACTCCACTGGTGAGATGAGAGCAGTGGGGTACCCCAGGCCCACAGTGTTTAATATCTTCATCAGCGACTTGGATGAGGGGGTGGAAAGCACGCTGTCCAAGTTTGCTGATGACACTAAGATGTGGGGCGAGGTGGACACACTTGAAGGGAAGAAAGAGGCTGCAAATAGATTTAGACAGACTACAAAAGTGGGCAGATGAGAATAGGATGGGGTTCAACGTAGACAAATGCAGGGTGCTGCACCTTGGGAGAAGGAATCCACAGCATACATACAGGCTGGGGAGTTCCCCTCTTGAACGCACAGAGGCGGAACGGGATCTTGGAGTCATTATTGACTCCAAGATGAACATGAGCTGGCAATGCCAGACCACAGCAAGCAAGGCCAGCTATACCTTGGCATGCATCCAAAGATGTATCTCAAGCGAGTCCAGAGAGGTGATATTCCCCCTCTATGCGACCTTGGTCAGGCTGCAGTTGGAGTACTCCATCCAGTACTGGGTGTTGCACTTCAAGAGGGATGTGACCAGTCTGGAGAGGGTTCAGAGGAGGGCCACCCACTTGATGAGAGGGCAGCAGGACAGACCCTACAAGGAGAGACTGAGGGACCTGAATCTGTTCAGCCTCAGCAAGAGGAGGCTGAGGGGGGACCCGGTGGCTGCCTACAAACTCATCAGGGGAAATCAATAGCAAATAGGTAGAGCCCTTTTCTCCCCAGCACCACCCAGGGTGACAAGGAACAATGGTAATAAGCTGATGGAGAATAGGTTTAGGTTAGAGATCAGAAGGCAATATTTTACAGTTAGGGTGGCCAAAATCTGGAACCAACTTCCCAGGGAAGTGGTCCTCACCCCTACCTGGGGCAAATTCATGAGGAGGTTGGATGATCACCTGTCTGGGATCTTGTGAACCCAGCATTCATTCCTGCCCATGGCAGGAGGTCAGGCTAGAATATCTGTTCAGGTTCCTCCTGAACCTAGCTACTATGAAACTATGAATATTTATAAACTAAACCTTATGGTCCAATAAAATCAGATTAGGACTTACATTTTCAGGTACAGCCAGTAATGAGTATAAACTTTAATTGTATTAGTTTTGAAAAATTGTACATTTTAATTCAGCGACAAACAGGTTACTCAATGTTTTGGTAATATTTTGTTGTAATTTACTTATAACCCACAAAAAAGAAGTATTTGTAGAATATAACACAAAGTAGTCCTGTGCAAAGTGGCTAATATTTGCTTCAGATTCAGATTTGGATGATTCAGGGGACAGTGATTTGATTCAGTGATTCAAATCACTGTCCCAAATCAATTCAACCAAATCAGCCAGACCCATCCCCCCAGCCTGGCAATGGCTGGCCAGACTGCCCCAGCTCCCTGCACTTTGGGGAAAAAAAGCCCTGACTCAGTGGGTGATGCCAGGTGGAGGGGAGCAATCTCTACTGCCCCCTAATACATGGCGGGGCTCTCCATGAGCCCCCTGACCCCCCATAGCTGTCCTGCCCACCACAGCTCCGGCCCTTTAAGAAAAAAAAATGAGAAAACCCTGCACTCACCACTCATGCCAACAAGGGGGCAATCCCCACTGCCTCCTGCTGCCCTATGCCATGTCTGGATGAGCCCCCTGAAGCCCCAAGGCTAATGCAGGAGCAGTGAGTCCTGGGGTTTTTCTCCATTTTTTTTTCTTGAAGGGCTGGAGCTGACC
>NW_017728906.1:81323510-81327088 GCF_001723895.1 Crocodylus porosus | reverse complement strand
CTCCCCATGCAGCATGAGGCAGTAGGAGATATTGGGGATCACCCCCCACCCAGCAACACCCAGTGAGCACCGGGCTTTTCTTTAAAGGACCAGAAGCTGGGGTGGGTGAGAGTAGGCGGAGTTGAGACAGGGCTGGGGGAGCAGGCAGGGAATGGGGGCTGGCAGGGGTCCCCCCTATGTTCCCCTCCCCCATCCCTTCTATCCAGCACTCATGAACTCAGACACAGCTCCCATAGATTTCACTGGGAGGGCCAATGAGGGCAATGAATAGATTAGCAAAAGTTCTTTTGCAGTCAAAGCTCACTGAAGTCAATGGAAGTACCCCCCATAGTTTAAATGAGCTTTGGGAGAAACCTTCAGATCACAGATCTTATAAACACCTGTATGCCCCTTTAAATGAGCTACTACTGAGTCTCTATTCTGAAAGCTAAATGCACCCTTTTACTTTCCCTCATATAAGATCTAAATTTTTCAAATGCCATCTGGACAGCTTCTCTGTGCATTTATACTATATGCATGTGCAGTTTTCAAATACTGCCTGCAAACTAATCAAAAATCATTTCTATTGTAGTGCATGCCACAGATACTCATTGGCAGCTTCATCCAATGTCTTTTCAAGTCAGAGGGAGCTCGGCTAGACCCTCTGTGTTTTCTGTAGTTAAATCATGGCACCTATTGCACTTCGGTTCTTCAGTGGAGTATTTGTACATCCAGTGATTTCAAAATTACTACACTCTATTAGATCTCCCAGCTTACCTCCAAGACATGCACCCATAGCCAATGAAAAAATTAGCGGTTTCACAGGCAGGTTAACTTCAGGATCTTGACTAAGGTTGAGCAGCACAGGAATCTGCAACACAGAGGGAGAAGGACAAGTGACATTAACCATCCACGAATTACTGAAGCCTAAGCAATAATACTTTCCTTTTTCTAAGAATCTTTGCATAGAATTCCCCTTTCACCCTTTTGGGATTCCCTAGTAGTGAGCCTCTCTCTCGTTGCCTCTAAGCGAATGCCACAGCGTTCATCTGAGCTGGGATCTAGCAGTACAAACCGTTCCTGGCCATGGTCTTAGGTATAGTCTATTACACTGAGGATCCTTTAGGCTATCATTGTCTCATGTGACGTGACAATAGTAGCTATCAGAGCTGTGCAAAGCTTCAGTCCCCGATTCAATTTGGAGGAGCTTCAGCCCAACTCAGTGGCTGAATCTCCAAATCTGAATCAAATCAGGATACCCTTTAACCTCTCCAAATCAAATTGGAACCCTCTGAATTGATTTGGAGATGTTCAGAAAGATTTGGAGATTCAGACATAAACACAGCTCATCACCATTGAGGGGTGCAGCGGATGGAGCGTTCACAGGAGTGCAGGGCAGGGGGCCCTCAGCATGATTGGCAGCAGACCCAGAAGTGGGCCAGAAGCACTTCTGGTCCATGTCCGGGTCTGCCGGGGAGCACATGGGCTCCACCCCGCCTCGGCAACCGGTGCCTCCTGGGTCGGGGGGGGGCACCCAGGGTACCCCTGTGGCCGACTGCTGAGTTAGGTGAGAATGGGTGCGGGGGGACCCACGCACTCCCCAGAGAACTCAGAAGTGGACTGGAAGTACTTCTGCATTTGTTGCTGAGCATGCAGGGCACCCCCCCACCATGCTCCTGTGGGACTCTCCATCCACCCCACCATCACAGCATCCACAAGCAGTGCCTGCTACCTCAAGGTATATAGAAAAAACATTTAAAGCTGTGTCTGTGTCCAAATTGCTGATTCTATGAATCAGCATTGAACCTTCAGGTTCAGATTCAGCCAAATCGAATTGGGACAGTAATCCAAATCAACGAATCACATCACTGTACCTGATTAGGGCCAAATCCAAATCAAATATGATCTCAGAGCATTGCTGGGCATGTGCCAGGTGCAAACCAGAAATCAGCTACAAGGCATAATTTCAACATGCAGATTTCAACAATGCATGCAGAGCAAGTGGTTGGTGGCTCCTTGAGGGGTAACTCCAGCCTCAACAATTTAGATCCATTGCTGGCCCGCTCCAGCCTGAAGTATGGTTTATTGGGGAGAGCTCCATAGTTGAGAGGAAGGGCTTCCTATGACACTGTAGCACTGGGAAAGCAGGCAGGAAAGCAAAAAAGACAAACCAAAAAGATAAATGCCATAGTTAATTCTCTGCTTGACATTTGTGAGCAAAGATGTCATCTCCAGAAAATCTGGGGAACCTGGTCGTATACATAAAGATAGGGCATTGATAGAGCTGAATTCCAGAAACCCTTAATGACCTGATATGTCAGCCAACAGGCACCATCGAAAGCCCCTAGGATCAGTATGCATGAGGAAAGAATTTGACTTGTATCTTTTTCTTAGATACAAACATACTTCATAAGGTTTTCAAATTAAAACTAAAATCATTTAATTTACTTGAATTCACATATTTAATTATTGTAATGTCCTTATAAGGCTGAACATACATCTTATGCCAGCTGTTTTTTGTGGTCTCTTTGACACAAATTGATTTTATTTTAGTTCAAAGCAGTCTGAATTATTTATATTATTAAAATCTGAAAAATATAGTTATTTAATATATGTCAGAACTATAATGTAAGCTGTCATCTTTGTGAGCATAGTAGGGATAGGATTAGACCATTCGCCTTTATACCCTCCGATTGCTGCTTTTGCAGTAAGAGAGCATAATATTGTTGTTATAAAACATATTTTTGTCTTAGCAACAGAATACTGCATCATCTCAATGGCTGGTTTTTTTTCTTTTAAAGGGACATGAATTCTAAGATATAATACTACCAATCACTAACAAGTATAAAGTCAAATTCTAGGTTTGAAATACTTTAATTTCCTCCATGCATTTGAAAGTATTTTAATGTACGGTGTACATGTCCTTTGTAAAGGGGAGGAGCTCTTCATAAGGAAGGCTTGTTCTTAAACTCATAACTGGCCAAGAGCTGAAAAAAAAAGCATTCAGCTAATATTATAGCGTTCTATATCAAAATATTTATTTGACCTTAAAAATCCGCAAAGTTTTATGTAGAGATTGTGAAGTACCTTGGCTGACAAATATGAACTACAGAATCTCAAAAAAAAACCCTACTTCTTCATTTCCTAAAACCAAATTTGGAAAGAGACTAGCCAGGTTGGCTAGTTTCTATTATAGCTTGTGTGTACAAGTATTCAAAAAGCCCAAGGCAGAAGGAATCAAAGTTACGGACTTTACGCTAAGTGCCCTAGGTTAGTTTGCCTTTTGGTGGGGAGGGCATATAGCCCAAATACACTGGCCAAGGCACTCTAGCACACCTCCCAGCAGGCTGTCAGAGAATGCCAACCACAACTAGCAGCCAGACACCCCTGATTGGCCAACAGCCCCTCACCCCAGCCTTAACTCCTGCCAACAGCTGGCTGTTAGCCACAGCCAGTGGGCGGTGTGGAAGCAGAGCAGCCCTCTCCCAGCTGTTCTGCCTCAGGCCACACTGGGTGTCTATGGCAGCTGGAGTGGGAAATGGGGCCAGTGGAGGCCCCTGCCACATGGCCCCAACCCCAGCTTCCCCCATGTTTGCTCC
>NW_017728906.1:81298205-81323410 GCF_001723895.1 Crocodylus porosus | reverse complement strand
GGGGAGACCCCTAGTGGCGGGAAGGGGGAAGCGCAGCCGCCAGTCACCAGGGCTGCACAGGTGCTGGTTGCCGGGGCAACTGGTAAAACCCCCACTGCTTTGTCATGCAGGGACACAGATGCCAGAATCTGACCCCCCACCTCTCCTGGCCTGGCTGCTGCAGACAATTGGCCACAGACAGACAGCAGGGCTGGGGACAGAGCAGACCAAGTTCCAGTGTACTGCCCTGTGAGGGGGAGTCATCAGGGACCCAACAAATGAGCCTCGGATGCTGGCAGACAGCAACCTAACTTGAGTTGGGAGGGAATCTGGTACAAAAATTCAATAGACTGGTCTAACCTAAACCACTTAAGTCTGATATGGCACTGATCCAGGTCTATCTTAGATTGGGTTCCGCCACTTTTAAACCAGTTTATGTGCACTGAACTTCTGTTCAGTTATGGGTATAGACCAGTTTCCAATCAGTTATACTGGTTGATGTCTAATGTCTGTACCTGGCATATGTATGTGGGAGTTCCTCACTTTCATAACAAATAGCCATGACCATGGAAATCAAACATTTTCATCTTTAAGTGTAGCTCCTCAAGGGTCTGTTACAATCTTATTTAAGTCAACGGGAATCTTTCACTTTGCTGGGTTTTGAATAAGGCCCTTTCATTATCTGAATACATCCCATTTCAACATTTTTTTTTACAAAGCAGTGGTTACCAAATGAGCCTCCATTTAAAAGAAATGCTTCTCACTTCTTCTGTTAAATCACATTTAACATCCTTTGCTATGTTAATTCATATAATTATATGTGTTATGCACCAGCTTTGCACGCACAGTGAATACTTGAAATTTCAGCCTCATTTACTGTTGTAATTAATCCAAGTGCTGCAAATAGAAACATAAAATATTAAATGGCTGGAAAGAAATGTGTCACTCTATGCTTTGTGTTTTTGCCTTAGAAAAAAAATGGCTTATATAGCAGTCTTAGATCCAAAACTATATATTTTTACAAGAGGAGCTAAGACAAGGCAAGATAGATAACTACAAAACAGGATGCATTTTAAGTGAAACATACATAATACTGGTATTGTTCCCATATTTATTTCATTTTATTTAGACTTCAGTAATATTTTGCAATTTTTCAGCTACCACATGATACCCTTCAATGGAGAAAAAGGCAACCATGCGTTTGTATGAAAAGCTTATCCGAAAACTTGTCTTCCCTTCCTCTCGCCTCTCCCCACAACAAAGGGAGACTATAAACAGTAGAGAAAACATTTGTATAACAGCAATAACTTTATACCAGAAAATTAACCTTTATTATCTTGCCTCTTTTTTCAGTTTTAATTTTTTTGTTGAGGAGAAAATTTTGCTTTCTTGACAGCTCTACTAGAAAGAGTATTTTGATCTTCCATTATCTCACTTGCCAACTTGATTAGCAGGATTCAAGGAAAATACAAACAAAGTGGCTCAATTATGGGGAATACAATGGTAGGTAAATATAAGCTCCGATCTATATATATAGTAGTGTTTCATTTTAAGCACAGAAAAAATGTGGATTTTGGGTTACTTTTTTTAATCCAAAAATTGGGGATTTTTTTTTTTTAATCAGAGAAAACCAGGATCCCTGTTGATAAGCTAGTAGATCTGCAAGGCACGGGGTGTTGTGGAATGGCATTGATAGTATTGCCTTCGATGTTACAATTTCAGTTCAGGAGGGCTTAAAAGTAATCCTTTCACTGTGTGTTGATGGCGTCTGAAGAGCCAGGCAGGAGCCCAGGTACAGGTTGCTATGGCAACCAGCTAATGAGGAAATTAGTCTGCACCTGCACCTGGTCAGCTGGCCAGAAGAGGCAGGGCCCTGGGCCCATATAAACTCCAAGCTGGCCCTTCTTTGCTGGTGACCAGGGGAGAAGGTGTCCCCTTAGAGCAAGTGAAGGGAAGAGGCCTAACTAAGTTCTGCTCTGAGTAATGTAAAGGGGCTGAGCACACCTTATGTAGCTTGTGTTATGTTATAGCCCATGGTCTTATGTTTTGTTTGCCGTTTTATAGGGCTGGTGGCTTGGGAGAGGCTATTTGGGGAAGGAGGAGGCCTCACTGGGGGCCCACTGCAGCATGGGGACCCTGGTGCCAGAGAGGGCATGGCATTTGAGCTGTGGAGAGCCCAGGTGCCAGTGAGGCACAGCATTTGGGTTCTGGAGAGCCCAGAGAAGACAAGGGAACCAATTCATACCAAGGCACAGACTAAACAATGTCAATGCCATTTGAGAGGCTTGGGACATGGTAAAGGGGCAGCTAGAGCCACACACAGAGCCCATAAGGCTAGGGTGCCCCTGAAGCACCAATTGTGAAATGGGACCTACGAGGGGTCTGGGAACCCATGGGGTTCAGAGAATCCATTAAACCATGTCCAAGAGGACTGAAAGGCAGCCTCCCTGTTTTTATATTTCCATCAAAAAAGTGGCAGGAAAGAACTGAGGGTGCCCATTGGGCCAAACTGGCACGGTCGAGGGGCCTTAGGAGATCACAGCTGTCCTTGAGGACCTTATCCCGTGACAGTAGCCGTAACTGTTTTGCTTCTGACTGGAGTTGGTGTCATTCTGCCAACCTTTCAAAAGCTCTCCTTTTTCTGTCTATGAGAGCTTATATTTCCCTACTACTGTCACTGAACCAACCCTGATGTTTTTGTGGAGAAGCCTATACACACACTTCATCAATGCCTTTTTTTGAGGCTTTCCCAGTGATCAGTAGTGTCAAGCTCATCAGAGAGGTCAGAGAGCTTCTCACTCAGGCACTGCTGGAGATAATAGATTTTAGCAGGGACTTTCAAGCATTTAATTTTCAATGTCTTCCTTGGTTGCTTTTTTTGTGTATGTTGATTTTTGGATGATACGAATGAACATAATAGCATGTATCAAACAATGATCCAGCCATCAGTCATCTGTGCTGCTCGTAAGTCTGGTAATATAGATGTCATGATAGTCTCAGGCACTTGGTATGCCAGTCAACCAGATGGCAGCATTTTGAGTGGGGGTGCATCCATGACTTCTTCCATTTGTTGCTTTGGAAGAATAAGGAGTTTGTAATGAGATCATATTCCAAACATTAGCTCAGAAGAATTCCACTTGTACTGACTTCTCCAACCCTTCCTTTCTGAGGGTTCCTCTCCACAGCTCTGAGTTCCTTCCCATTCTAGCACTGATACCACCAAGAAGATTTATCTCATCTTCTTTGGGGACATATGATAGGATTTGGTCCAGTTAAGAATAGAACTCTTCTTTTGTTTCATCATCTGCATCCATATTGGGATGTAAGCACTGATGACTGTTTCATAGTCCCTTTTGGTCAGTTGGCGATAAAGGGTCATGAGACAATCCATACTGTAGATGTGTCCATGTTTTTCACCTTTTCTCTTCAAAAGAAGATATAGCCACCACCATGTTTCTGAGCTGCCCCTCTTCTGCACATCTGGTCTCACTGGACATCCAGGAAAAATGGATGCAGTCAAATTTTTAGCACCCAAATAGGCTACTTTATCTCACTGCATGATCAAACAAAAGGAAAATTGAGGCTGTAATGGAAGAAGCACTCCTCTGAAACCTAGACGTAGGTTAGTTCACAACTGTCACTCTCTGGAAAATACTGCAGGAGGTTATTGAGGAAAGACTGTGTTGCAACCCTCTCAACTAAAACTCCTCTTGGTACTCCAGGCAGGTACACAATGTTGCAACAACAGCAGCTCACACACCCTTTCAAAGAAATCAGCATAACTTCCTGGCCCAGCTGGGCCAGTTCCATTAAGTAAAGATGGGATCTCTCTTTCCTCTCTGTTAGGAAATGAAAAACACTACCAACTTCAACCAAGAGGAGCAGAAACAAGCTATCCAACAAGATCATGCCCATTATATGTGTTGGGGCACTAGGCAAGAGGGCTGTCAACCAGGTCATACCTTCCTGCGTGTGCAGCTGCATAAAGTATACAGTTTAGCCACTTCTCATCCTTTACAACAGTATGCTCTTTAGTGAAGGGAGAAGGGTACTTACAACCATTTTATACCTTCTGTGAATGTTTATATATCCTTTTACAAATGGTAAAAGTGTGCATTTTCCATGAAAGAGGTACCTACATAGGTGGTGGAAGGTCAGAGCTAATGGGGTTCAGCCCCCTCAAATGCAGCTGGTAGGGCTGCAAGACTGCTTGGCTTTGGGCAGCTGCAGCAGGGGTGGGGCAGGACATGCATGCCAGGATTGCAGCCCACCATGTCAATCACTGGCTGCCCAGCGCAGTAGGCAAGTAGCAGTCAATCCTATGAATGGAAAAGGTCTAGGGGGAGGGGTGCAGATCAAGGCCCCCATGCTGAGGGAGGGAGTGGGGCAGAGGCAGGAGTTGGAGTGAATGAGGCCCTGGCCGGGACAGGTGGTGAGACAATCGGAGCCCGGGCTGTTCATCCAGGGGTGTGGAGGGGCTCATGCCACTGTACACACGCCGGCAGAGGCCCAAGTCTCCCTGATCTGTACACGGGATGGAGGTGGCTGCTGCTATGAGCTGGGCTTTGCGTACCCCTACAGCTGCCCCAGGAGCAGCGCAACACCATGTGCCATCTGCCACTGGGCTGTGCTGAGTCTCCTGCCTGCCCAGCAGTGGGTCATTGCACAACTCTCGAGGCAGTGGGGTGCAAAGCCCAGCGTGTCATATCAATTGCCTCCACCCCATGCACAGATCAAAGGGGCACATGCCCCGCTCAGCCTCCACTGGAGTGAGTACAGTGGCGTGAGCCCCCTAGTGCCCCTGGACAAGCTGTCTGGGCTCTGATTGTCCCATTGCCTGGCCAGGGTCCCATTCACCTGAGCCCCTGCCCCACTCTATCCGTCACTGCTGGGGCCTCGATCTGTCCCCCACGCCCCCAGCCCTTCCCCCATGGACTTACCTGTTGTGGGGGTTAGTGTGTGCGCACATGTGCATACATGCTCAGCCCCCACAAATAATTTTTTCTCCCTCTACCTATGGATACCTACTGTTTAAAATATACCTTCAAAGAAGAAAAAAATCAGTAGCTTGCAAAACTATTGATGCCTTTGTTAAACACAGTCTACCTTGGCAGATTTCTGGGCTTCTATCTAAAACATTTACCAGGCATTGGAATGTAAGAAATTAAACACAAGAGAAAAAAACATATTTGGTAGAAAAGAAGGGAAAAAGAGATCCAAAATGTAAATTAGCAACATGAAAAATACAGTGTGCTTAAGCTCCTGACCGTTTTAAAGACAATAAATGGCAGGTCAAAATCAGTCTGCTTCCTAACAATGAATTGTCAGAGATCCAGCCACCTTGCCAACAATGTGGCTAATAGAAATTGTTTATTACAGTATGTTGAGAAAATAGTATTAAAACTCAACTAAAACAAGACTTTATTGCAGCTATATTTTTAGACTCTAGTAGTAAGACAAAAAATATAAACAGATGGCTCCAACATATGGAGCCTATAAAACAAGTCAATTAAATCAAAGAATAAAATCCTAATAAAATCACGTAGCGTAACATTTTAAGGGAAGAATACCCTAGCTATTGAATAAACTATGCCATGAATGCAGGCATTGAAAATGAATGGGACTTAAGCAAGGGTTTGTCCAGCTCAAAAATCGGAAAAAGGTTTGAGGAATATGTTATGGAATGAAACATAAAACAGCACTATGTAATTTCACTGTGTTTGGGTTTTTTTCCAAACATGAAGCAAGACATACAGTCCAAAATGAAAAGTTTACAGTTCTGTAGATAAAACCAAAATAAATACAATACTCAAGTTTCCAATCTCTTAACTACTCAGTCCCAAAAAGTCTCCTGTAGCTCTCCTTAGAGAAATAAAAATCTGCCAATATTTGCCAATTTTATTTTGGGGGGCCTGCCATTTTTAGCACCTAGCCATTACAAAATTTAGCTCAAATTAATGTTTGTATGAACACAATTTAATCCCAAGTAGAATGCATGGAAAATGTTTCAAGTACTGCATGCTAGGTAATCAAGGGAAAGGACTCTATACCTGTGAAACCAAACTTGCTCTAAGAGTTATTTGCAGAGATGCTACCATTACAACTATTGTTCTAACCCTTTTGCTCGCAGACTAGCTTCCTGGTGCTTCCTCCTAACTGTGCTACAAGTTCCATGAAGGTTACCAGAGTAGGTGTCTAAATTTATATAATGAATGATGAATCCATCTGCTGTGTGCTCTGTAATTTTACTTCACTATCACTCACCATCTTCATGTAATGAACTGTGACACGTCCTCTCCAAAAAAAACCCATTGATTTCGGGATAGGAATCTATGTAGTCACTTTTAAATGCTTGAAGAAGAGAAACCTATAATTACTTCCCAGCAGCCACATTTCAGCTGGGGTTCAAAGTCCTTTGTATTTTGGAGGTGTCATGTTAGCTGAGGAATCAAATTTTTATAGGTTCTGTAAATCAATTTTTTTCCTCTTGTGTGATTCCAATTCTTTGTGATTTGACCTGAACAGGAACAAACCAAATCCACCCAGATTTATACCAAGACTGAATCAATAAGTTCCTTAACCTGTGGGTTGTTTAGTCGCATAAAAATTATCTTGTAATGTAAACTGTCCAAAAAGTGTGGTCTCTTCACACTCATTAACAATCTCCTTATAGTAAGTGTAGATTGATGGAGATACTCAAGACAGCACTGTCATTAAGGCTGGTGGAGTTATTCCTGAGTTGCTCTGACCAAGGAAGGATAATTTGGCCTGCAGTAAAGTTACACTGGGCATGTCTATCCGCAATGCCTTAATGCTCAGTGGACTGTTCTATTGTGCATTAGCACATCATGGTAAAAACCATGATAATGAGCAGTAGAATTAATGTGCATCCCAAAAAAATATTTGCCTTTGCTACAAGGTATTAGCACAGGATACTGCACCGTTATGTAGTACCTCATATTAGAGGTACTAAACTTACTGCGCAGTAGCAAAGGCACATTAATGAACATGTAGACATACCCACTGAAAAGTATTCTTTGAGTGAAAAAAATACAGGAGGAAGGGAAGAGGAAAAAAGACAGTTGCTCATTTTATGATGCATTGAAGATAATATTACATAAGAGAAGGATATTGCTTTCTTATCACATTTAACATGTTATGTTTCATTTGTTTGACAACATACCCCTCAGCTGTTCTTTGACATTCTTTGGGGTGTTGAAGGAGAAAGCAGAATCCTTAATGGTGAAGGTGATGTTGAAAAGCTGAAGAAAGGGCTGAAGAGGACCTTAAAAACCAACATACCTTAAACCAATCAAAGACAAGAGCAGCTTTGAAAATGTGTCACATTTTCTGGCTCAATTTACTCTTCCACATCAATAAACCAAGATTAACAATCCAAGCTTGATGGCCCATTCATTCATTCTTGAAGAATATGATTTTCTGTGTAACTTTTAAAAAAAGCAGGAATCCTGTTTATTTTTCTGCTTAACAATTCTTGACAATGTTTTATTTTACTACAGGGGGAAAAAAAGTTTTCTTACTTCAATCCATACAGCCAAGGGAAGATTCAGAGGGGGTGTGGTAGCATCCTCTTTCCACAGTGTAGCTCAGTGGCTCCAGTTACCCACAGCCCTAGACCACTGGGTCCCCTGCACAATCTAGACCATGCTGCTGAAGCAGCCACCAAGGACCTTTTTAAGTCCATGAAGGAAGTAAGAATACCCTGTCTTGACACTGCACCCTTCCCCTCGATGCTCAGCAGCTACATGCTCCACTCCCCTCACATGTAAGTAGACAGAGAGTTTCTCCTTCCTGCACCCAGAGACATAAATAAAGGGAGAGAGGATGGCACAGAGAGAGAGAGAGAGAGGAGAAAGAGGAGGAGAAATTCCACCGAGCAAGAAGAGGAAGGAAGGGGCTGCTAAGAACCATGAGTGGGTGAGTGGCACATCTGCACACATCTGATTATCTGCACATAGAAATGGCCAGCAAAACACCTAAATGATGTGAATAAGCTCATGTATAATGGCTCACTGCCTTGAAGAGATGGGAGCAGTTGTAATACAGCTGAGCAAACTTGTCATTAAATAGTTGGACTCCCTGGATATAATGGCAGGAAAAATGTAACTACTCCAGAGAAACATACCATTGTAGCAGTAAATGGAATATTGTCAATTAGGGATGATGCCAGTGCAGAGACCCAGACCACTAAAATGATAGCAATTGCCAAACGTTGATCTTCAGGAACCACCTGGCATGAAGAAAGATAAAGTTACAACTCCACTAACTGAAAATTAGCCAGCATTTTTTTTAGCTGTCACACTAAGCCCAGTATTTCTCTGTACTGCTAACGACATAATTGTGCAAAATCTTCACTACATTAAAAACATACTTTTTAAGGTAATGATTTGAAAGCAAAATGCATTCTAAAAAGGAGATAAATGACAGATTTATTAAAACAATAGTTGTATCAATTCAACAAATGTAGACAGACAGATGCAGTAATAGTCTAATAGTCGCTTTTACTTTTCCTATAAAAAACCACGTACAGCTACACTTGCATATTTTCCCTCTCCGGCTTTCTATATTAATTTCTACCTGTCCAATTTATTCATTCATTGGAAGTCCAGAAGAGAGTCATACTATTTAAATTCCACTAATGTACTGGGGAACGTAACTTGTTCTGAAGATCATTCACAATGGTGAAATTTACCTTTTGTATATGTGGTGAAAGAATATAAGCAATATAGAATTCAGTATCCAGTGATTCTTAATTAAATGCTTTATGTTTTCCCCTTATGATAGGAGTTAAATAAGTATAAACATTTTAATGTACCTTTATCAATAAAGCTGTCTGCTCTCCTATGTAGTCTATTAAATGGAGATGAGCCAGAGCCTAAAAGAGATGGATTTAGATCAACTAATGGAAGGTAAGCAAACGTGCAGTTAAAAACAGTTTGAAGTAACCATGCTGGGTTTGTTTTAATTTATTTTCCATTACAAAGATGTCAGTATTCGTTCTACATAAGGCACATGCTGGAATTGGCAAACTTGGCAGATAAGGCACCTTTATTTGAGGAATGTTATTGTATTTGACATGTCAATTAGGGTGCAACTAACCTCACCCCACAACACACTTGAAGCTTCTGTACACTCCAGTTCTAGCAATGTAGATATGAGGATGCTTTGGATGCATTCAGCACACCAGAAATATAGATTTTGAAGAGTGACAATAGGGGAGGACTCCAGAGTTTCCTCTTCATTGCATTTAAAGGTCTGGAAAGTTCATAACAAAAGATGGGCAGCCTCAAGTGAGTAGCCAGCAGCAACTTACCCTGAAAAGAATATAGATCACAGACATCTTATCCTAGTCTTTCTGGGCCAGAAGAAATCTTCAAATTCCAAGCAGGAAGGCAGGTCCAAAACCTGATATTCACTTGCTAGCTTTGTATTAAAGCAATATTGTGGGATAAACAATGCTGTTTTTCAGTTTATATCTATTTCTAGTGTTATCCATAGTAGAAAATCATACCAAGGCACTCATCCTTGAGAATAAACCTAATGTTCTGCCTAATATCTTCTTGTCCTGAGGGTATATTTGCATTTCAGGCACTACTGGTTATGTAGCTACTCCTAAGCTAGCTTAAAACTAGCTAAATCAGAAACTGCTAGCACTGTAGCCATAACAGCACAGAGCTCTACATGGACTCGCCACCAGATTATGCACTCTACTTAGGTGGGTTTTGCAGCTCTTACTGTCATCAATGACGCCACAACTACCCTGTTGGCAATACCTGAGATGACCAATTTAAAGATAGCTGGAATACTTTATTAACATTGTCTTTTCATTATGTCTCCGCAAAGCTTGTTAATAATTATTCAGTTGTACTTGAACCCTGTTTAGTATTCGGGCACAATACTCCAGAAAGGAAACATGGTCAAAAGATGACCTGAGGTTGCCATCAGTTTGCAAGTATACCGTCAAAGTAGAGACTATGGAAACACTAACTGCATATCTGTTAAGCCCTTTTACTATTACCCAAGGAAAGAGACAAGCATGGTGCAAACGATTGAAAGAAAGTGAGGAATTAACATGAGCCACAGCCTTCAGTAGTTGTGCTTTGCAGAATCATGTGGTCTGAGCACACACACACAGGGTTCTCCAAGAGCATCATGAATCTCATAAAAGGAGAATATTGTTTTGATAATTGGTACGCTCAGCCACACCAGTGCCAAACTGACAACAATCCTGGAAGTACACTTTTATACTGCTGGCACGATGCATCTTTTTTGGATCAGAATTTAACTACATTTATCATACCCATACATTTGTCTTCCATAGACAAAAGGTTGGGGTTTATGGGTTCTATATTATCATTTCTTTTGTAAATAAATATAATCGGAGGGGATGAAAGTAAAAAGGTATTTTGAATACTAAAACTGCATAAAATGGTATCACAAAGATAAATAAAATAAAGAGCTATATCACAGAGAGAAAGATAGAACTGGAGGATTTTATAATGAATAATGGTAACTCCCAAATGGGTCCTGAAAGAACATTCCTAGAGACAAGTTACCTGAGGGATGGCTCATCAGACCTAGATGGCTAGGCTCAGAAGAAGCTGAAAAAAGATTCTGACAGTGACTGATCTCTCAGTCAAGACTGGCAAGTAACTAACGATAAAACTGTCAAGAGTATGTCTCTAACCTAGGCAACTTGGGCTCCTAAATCACTTAGGCATGCTAAAAAACATTTTTATCCTAACATAGAATGATTTAAAGCATTACCATAGAGAAGCATGTCATCGTTCACAGGGAGAGCCATGAAGTACCTGGTGCTTAGTGCCTTTCTAGAACATGTTTAAGGACAATGAAGTGAGGTGATAGGAACTGACAGAAGTAAGGAAACAGTCCTCAATGGCTATGAATAGCAGGGGTGACCAACTTGTGGCACTGGCAGTCTCTGTGTGTGGCACACAGCACATCCGTGAGAGGACAACCAGCTGAGAAGAAGAGAGGGCAAGAAGCAAAAAGCAGAGCAGCAGATAAAACAGGGAAATGGCACTTAGAGAGGATACAAGACAATTTATGGTACGCTTGCCACAAAGATTGCCCCCCACTGATGTATAGTAAGATTTGGTTTGCCTCAGCAGGCAATGCTATTGAAGAAACTGTTTGGATTTGGTTTGTTTCTTGGAATTATAGCCAGCATAGTAAAAGCTAAGCTAAAAAAGGAAATACAAGAATCTTAATGTTTGGGGTCTGCTAGTTCAGACATGCTTCTGTTTTCTGGTAGTCTAAGAAAGCATGGATTGAGATCAGGAATAGTGTTTCAATATGATTGACAAATATTTTTCATTGTAATTTTTATATATGGAGATCTTTAGGTATGGTTCCAGTTGGCACTCCATATCTTACAGTTTATTTCCTAAGGTATCCCTGGCACAGCTTATGAAATATGCTATAGCTAACAGTTCGTCCAATGACTGCTGTTACCAGAGAAACCATAAAAAAATAAGTGAATTATAGCAATAGTAAGATAAACTGACATTCAACATATTTTACAACCTGATTGTACATCCGTGTCATAGTCAAATGTAAACAGTTAAATTCAAGCAAATATGGTAAATAACATTAGGGAATGTCACTTGCATAAAGTGCTAGCACCATAGCTAGAATAAATGCTATGGCTTCAGCATGTATCATCAGTCACAGCTGGCATATTTCAGAATATATATTAAAATAGTGGTCTCCAACCTTTTTAAGTAGGAGATCACTTTTTGCATTTAAAAGCAACCAAAGATCTACGGTGCACCAACACTCACCCCCCAGCATGCAAGTCTGTGGGGAGGGAAGGGGGGAGCAGATTGAGGCAGAGGGAGAAAAAATTACATGCGGGCATGCCCCCCTGCAGGTAAACTCTGTTGGGGGAAGAGCCATGAGAAGGGGCAGAGCAGATAGAGGCCCTAACCCCATTTCCTCCCTCATAGCGGGGCCTAGATCTCCTCCCCCCCAACAGCGGAGAGAGGGAGTGGGGCTGGAGCAGGGCCAGGCCCTGCACAGCAGCCAGGGCATCGAATGGACCCATGAGCAGTTTATTCAGAGGGCGTGGTGGGGCATGCACCCTGGGGGGGCATGGGGGGTATCAGGTCCTGGACCTGCACGCCAGCCAGGCTGCCTGCCATGGTGGGCTGGGATTGGGGCTGTGCTCAGGCTGAGCGGCAGCGACACTGGGAGTGGGGCTATGGTAGGGGGCTGCAGGCGCCCAAAAATTTGCCATAGCCCCCCCCTCCCCAGTGCTACTGCTGCCTGACCCAAGCACAGCACAGTCCACCACCACCCTGTGAAGAGTGTGGCACTGTCTTTCCCCCCACCCCCGGGATCTGTGTAGGGGGTAGGGCAGGTTGGAAGACCGTGCCACATTCTTCACTGTGGGGAGCTGGGCCACTCTGTGCTCAGGCTAGGCAGCAGTGCTGGGAGGGGGTCTACAGCAAATTTTTGGATGCTTGCAGCCTGTCCGCAGCCCTGCTCCCAGTACCGCCACCACCCAGCCTAAGCACATCCCTGGCCCCAGCTCGCAGCAGCATCCAGCCCAGCTGGCATCCAGATCTGGGGCCACATGCCCTCCATGCCTACCCAGGGTGTGTTTTTCCCCCCCTGCCTGTGCCCCCCAGATGAGCTGCTTGTGGTTCCATCCCATGCCCCATCTGTGCAGGGCCTGCCACTGCTCCAGCCCCAGTCCCTCCCTTGCAGCTGCTGCAGCCACCTGCACTGCCTGGCGTTTGGTGAGGGCATGTGCCCCCTCATCTGTGAGTGCCAGAGGTAGCTGCCATTGCAGGTTGGGCTTTGCCCTGAGCATCACTGCAGCTAGCCCGAGAGCAGCTTGACTCCACATGCATCCTTCCCTGGGCTGAGCCTCATTCCCTGCCCAGCCAGTGGCTGGATGCACTTGGTGTCAGGCCACTCCCAGGCCAGCTGCAGCGGGGCTTAGGGCGCAAAGTCCAGCCCGCAACAACAGCTGCCTTCTCTGCATATAGATGGGGGGGCATGTGCTCCCCGGGGCTTCACTGAGGTGCACATAGTGGCAGGAGTCCTCATGCCCCTGGACAAGCCTCCTGGGCTGGATCTTCCCACCACCACCCACCTAGCTGGGGTACCACTCACTTTACCTCTGTTCCTGCCTCTGTGGTGCTCTATCCCTTGCCACAGAGGCCTTGATCTAGCCCCCTTCCCCTTTCCTCCCCCATGAACTAACCTTCTGGGCTGGGGGTGGGGCACACACAGGCATGCACACATGCGCTCTGCATCCTCCAGCCTCAGATTGACTTGAAGAGGCTACAAGATCAACAGGTCAATCGAGATCAACGAGTTGGTGACCACTGCATTAGAAGTTGTGCATGAAATAGTAGGTGTTCTTAGATGTGCTACAATACTCATCAGAACTATTAAAGTCCTCATGAACTTTGTAAACTTATTAGCAACCCAGAAAATTTCCTATTGATGAGCAAAGTCTCCAGTAAACTTCCAGGAGTTTACTAGATTCTGACTGTTCTAATTTAAAATCAATTAGATATTGCTGAAATATCAATTGCTAATATTTACTGCAAATTTAACCCCATTCATGTTTGTGAATTGTTCATTAACTCATTCAGATGTGACCTTGAAATTATTAATTTTCACTAAAAGATTACAAAAACACATTTCATATTACCAGGCATTTGCAAACTGCTTGCTTTGGCAATTTATTGTCCAACATCTGCAACTATTCACCTGAGCTATATTGCTGTCTTGATACTGAACTCTTATTGGGTGACTAAAACTTTTAAAGCATAACAAGAAATAACAATGGGCCCTGTTGGAAATGCACATATAATCTTGTTTGCAGTGAATGTGTTTATTCATACAAAAATATTCATTCTCCAAATATGTGCGCCAAAAAAAAAAGTTCCCATAAAGATTTACAGAGTGAATAAAATGGGACACAAACATGACTGAATCAAACTGCTCAGAGACTGAATAAATAAGCTAAAAGTATTGTTTCATTAGGACTATCACGATTCAACATTTGGTCTTATATACTAGATCTTAACAAGAACTTTCAAGCATCAAACAAGCCCCAGGTTCAGTCTCCAAGATTAGTGATTTTGTAGCTAGAATATGGCAAAAGTGTTAGAGATTTTTAAACTAGAATTAATCCCTGATATTTGTTGTTTGTCTAAATAAGTCCAAATCAGTAAAAATAATAATAATAATAATAGTAAGTTCAGACACACCATCCTTGCTAATTTTAAAGCTATTCTTTTTGTGGAAGTTGAGAGAAAAGATCACTAAACTCTAATTTAAAAGCTAAAGGGAGACAGAACTTTGACTACAGAGTTCTCATAGCTCTTTAATTTTAATTTAGTGCTATTATGACTGAATTGTATCTTAATTATCAAAAAGCATTCAACCAATGTTGTGTGGGTGCTCTCTGTTCAAGATAATGTATGTCTTCATAAACTGAGTCAAATCCGAACAGACCAATTACAAAACCCAAAGGTATGAGTCTAGTGGATTTATTTCTTATTCTTCTTACCTCCATTAAAACAAACAAGGCTGCAAAGAAAAGAAGTGTTGCCCATTCCACTCTATTTAGTATCATCTCAAAATCATGGATGTCAGCTAAGACTAGCAGCCAAATAGCTCCCAACATTGCAATCCATCCTGCATGGAGGGGAAAAAAAAAACCATGAGTATACCTCTCATTTTCTAGTGTTGCATGTGTCCAGCATGTTCATTATTTTACTCATAACCTAAAATGTATGATAACACATTTTTTCAATATACATTTTTGACCATATGCAAATGTCACATAGGAGATCTACATCAAATTATCAACTTCTTGTTATTGAGACCAGCAGACCTCAAAATCCTGAGGAATCTAAAAACATATCCAGGCTTTAGGGAGAGGAAGTATTTTATGGTTGACCAAAACTCTACTGGATTTACTTCCCACATAAAATTCAATGGCAGCTGTCGCATTGTGCAGGTGCAGTGAGGTTCAGCAGGGTGCCGTGCACTGTCTGGGACCTGGGGCTGCTCCGCCTGTCAGCCAGAGTCTGGCACTACTCAGCCCCAGTGGCCCCAGCTCCCAGACAGCATGCAGCATCCTGCCAAGCCACACCATTGGGTAGCTGCCACACAGGTGCCAGATGGAAGGGGACAATCCCCACTGCCCCACGCTGCATGGGGGGGCTCTGCCACGAGTGCCCAGAGGCCCCAGTCGCCGCTGCTGCATCTGGTGAGTGCAGAGTTTGTTTGTTTGTTTTTTTGTGCCAAGACTAGGCTGGGGGATGGGCCCGGGCAGGGCAGCCAGGGGGACTTCTCCCATGGCTCCCCACTCCCAGGGAGAGGCAGGCACAGCCAGAGGAGCAGTGGGAGAACTTGCAGCCAGCCAACTGTGCCTGCTTCTCCCCAGCCGATCCAAATCATCAAATCTCTCTGAATCAGTGCCAAATCTTCTGAAGCTGATTTGGCCAAATCAATTCAGGACAGTGATCCAAATATCTGAATTGAATCACTGTCCTACAAATTGGCCGAGTTCCATAATACATTTAAATGGCATTGACAGTAACCACCACCTCTGGGCCCTGGTACAGCTACCCAGAGCCTGGGCCAGCTGTGGCAGGCAGTCGGATGGCTGCAAACAGCAGCAACAGGCATCAGCTGGGCTCCAGAGCCCCAGCCAGGCTGGCAGCAGGATGGACAGCAGGGGAGGGGCTGGGATTTTGCTCTCCTGACCCTTTCCCAGCCATGCACCTTGAGGCACACATGCAGCTGCTGCTGCCATAGGGCCCAGCCAGAACTCTGGAGCCCTGTGCAGCTGTTTGCACCCTCCCAGCCACAGCCAGCCTGAGGTCTAGGCAGCTCCTGCCTGCCACAGAACACAAGTTGCTTGCAGCACGGCTCACAGCCTCCGCACCACCTGTTGTGAGCAGCCCAGGATTCATAGCCAGTAGCAGCTGCCCGGAGTCCAGGCCAGCCATGACATGCTAAGCAAAATGGCTTTGCATGCCATGCTCTGGCACATATGCGTGGGGGTTCCCAATCCCCGCTCTACTTGTTAGCATTGTTTTATCACCACATTTTCCTACGTGTACACTATTTTTATCAACTTTTGTGTAATACACAAAAGTTTAACATGTTCTGCTCACACCTCTCCAGCAGGTCCCAGAGAGCACTGCCAGGTGGAACACTTTTCACCGTCAAGAGCACTTACATGTGCAATTTTACAAGAATCAATCATGTCACCTCTCTCTTTTAGTGCATGTAGTGTGGGAGACCTCAGGAAGACACTACAAAATACTACAGATTTCCCTACTATAGCAATACAGCTGACACCTCACTTTTCATCTCTTCTTCAGAGGTCGCAACCAATGTCATTACTCAAAGTGTCTCAGTAAGACAGAAGTGGTCCTGGTAGGGAGAAGGAAACACTTTAAGAATTTATTTAAGATCCTTGACAATGCTCCTAGTCAGAGACCTTTGTACATCACTAGATTCACCCTGAATCCTTCAGAATCAGATTGTAACAACCTTTCAAGTCCAGCTAAGCAGGAAAGCACCAGGAAACCATTATATTGCTACAGACTTCTTTTTAACTTGTCATTACAGGCCTGCTGTAAATTCCTCTCCATACGATTCTGTCAAAGGTAACTAAAGACTGCAGTTTGTGTTCTGTGAGGCAGCCTGCTTCTTGCAAGAAATACACATTTTCTCAGAATTTTGCACACTCCTCTGGTTTTCCCCTTGCCCTGGCTCCAAATAAAAGTTATTTCCTAGTCTTGAAAAATGTTAAGATGCCTCGGTAGCATAAGAAGGGTCCTCTTCAGCTGTGGCTTATACATCACTGTGCCCCATAGGGACTCAAAAGCTGCCTGTATGTATTAAGGTAACAGAGATGAGGTATACTATGGTACATGCTAATGAAGATCAGAGCCACCCCTCCCCCTCACACACACACACACACACCATACAGATATCGCACAATTAACTGGTTAATTATACAATTACCTGGAAAGCAGCTACATATGTAAAGTGGCTATTATGCCATAAAAAAGCTCCACATGCAGATATAAAGTTAGACCTCAAAAATGTGTGAGCAACCAACTTTAAGACTGGTTGCTCTCAAACTTTAATTTGCACATGTAACAGGGTTTTCCCTGCAGCTTGAGAGCCCCGTCAGCTGACAAGACTCCCAACCACAGTGGGAGTCCATGCCTACCATAAAACCCCCAGGTTCTGGGAATTGAGGTAGCTGTGATCCCCAGGACTCAGGGGTGCATGAAACCCCAGGGCCCAGGGGAACATGGCTGCCATGATCCCTAGAGTTCAAGGTCTCTGGACCCTAGGGATCACAGCTGTCACAATCTCTAGGGCTTTGGGGTATGGGAAACCACCAAGACCAGAGGATCACCACAAAGCAATTTCCACTACCCCAGGAATGTAGTAAAATCCTGGGGTTACGGGAATCACCGTGCAGAGATCTTGTGGCGCCAAGGGCTTCCCTTACCCCTACAGTGAAGAATTCACTGCACCAGTGATCCTCCCACTCCAGGGGTTTCATGCACCCCTAGGGCAGAGAGATTCCAATCCCCCTGCCCTGGGGCTGCATGGGGCACCCTCACAGCTGGGAACCCCCTCAGCTGGGATGTGTGGGGTTACCAGCCTCAAGAGCTTGTTAGTGTGGTATGGCAGGAGGCACTATTGTGTGAATTATGCATTAGATCACATCGCACTTTTCCCTGCACATGTAGAAGGGACAATAATGACATCTAGTCTTCATATTACCATACAAATACAGTAAAAGTTCTATTAACCAGCGTCTTACAATCCGGCATGCTCAATTAACTGGCTAGATATCAGGAAAAACTTCTTCACGGTAAGGGTGGCCAAAATTTGGAATGGGCTTCCAAAGGAGGTGGTGCTCTCGCCTACCTCGGGGGTCTTTAAGAGAAGGCTGGATAGGCATCCGGCTGGGGTCATCTGACCCCAGCACTCTTTCCTGCCTAGGCAGTGGGTCAGACTTGATGATCTGTTGAGGTCCCTTCTGACCTTAGCATCTATGAATTAGAAGTGACCCCTGAAAATGAAAAATGAGTACTGCTGACCTATACAGCATTTTTGTTTTATATGTTTCCATACTTAATTACATGGTCACTACCATATACACAGGGCATATATAACTACACACCTGATCACGCACATAACATGCATTTTGTTTTGTGACATGCCTTTTTTAGCCACAAAGCAGTGTCTCTATCTATCTTTAAACTCATACTAACCAATGATACAGTTACATTTGACTACGTTTGCATACATACAAATAACGTGGGAGTGGACTTTCCCAGGAAAAACTGAATCTCTGCACAAGGCCTCAATCAGTTTGCAATTAAGCAAGTGTAATACTGATCTTTTTTCTGTCTTTCGTATTTTATTTGCAATTAACCTTTAGCCAAAATAGGCACCTTAATTTGTGTATGTGTAAATCATAGATCTCTGTGTTTCTTGGGACCTGCCAATTGCATATAAATACTAGCAACTAAAGTGTTATCAATGCTTGCCTTTGAATAATGTGACAGTTGACATGCTACAAAATGCATTAATAAACTCAGGTTTATAATAAAACTCTAGCAGTCCCCTCCAGTGGAAGGGAGGAGCTATCACCAAAGAGGAGTATACCTCCATCACTCAGGTTTGTAGGGGATGCTGTTAGGAAAGCTAAGGCAGATAAGGTACTAGGGCTAGCATCAAAGACCAAGGACAACAAAAAGTCCTTTCTTAAATAGGGAGTATGAAGAAAGCACTGGGTAATGTGGGGCCCCTGCAGGATATACTTGGCAATCTGGTGGTTGCACCAGAGGAAAAGGCAGACCTTTTTAACAATTTCTTTGCCTCCGTTTTTTTGTGCAGGGACTGGGACTCCCCCACTGAGGATGGACTCAGGAGAGAGTCCACCAGGCCTAGGGTCAGGGACGACCGAGTTAGGAAACTTCTGGAGGGGCTGGATATGTTCAAATCAGCAGGTCCAGATGCTCTTCACCCCAGGGTTCTGAGGGAATTGGCAGGGGTTATTGAGGGGCCCTGGCACGGCTTTACGAGCACTCATGGTGCTCTGGCCAGGTGCCAGATGACTGGAAGAAGGCCACTGTGGTCCCCATTTTCAAAAAAGGGAGGAGGGGGGACCCAGGCAACTATAGGCCCATTAGTCTTACTTTGATCCTTGGGAGGCTCTTTGAGAAGATTATCCAGGAGCACATCTGGGAAGGACCAGCAGGGGGGATGATGCTCGGGGCAACCAGCATAGATTCCTTAGAGGCAGGTCCTGTCACACCAACCTGACTGCCTTCTACAATCAGGTCACAACATCATTGGACACAGGTGTCGTAGTGGATGTAGTCTTTCTGGACTTTAGGAAGGCCTTTGACACTGTCTCCCACCCCATTCTCATTAAAAAGCTAGGCAACCATGGCACTGATGCCTACACAGTCAGATGGGTCACAAATTGGCTGAGGGGCCGCACCCAGAGAGTGGTGGTGGATGGATCATATTTGGCTTGAAGGGATGTGGGCAGTGGGGTCCCCCAGGGCTCAGCCCTCAGGCCCACACTGTTCAATCTCTTTATTAGCAACTTGGATGAAGGGGTGAAAAGCACTCTGTTCAAATTTTCTGACAACACCAAGATTTGGGGCGAGGTGGGCACACTAGAAGGGAGGGACAGGATACAGCTGGACCTGGACAGGTTACAGGGGTGGGTGAATGTGAATAGGATGGGATTCAATAATGACAAGTACAGGGTACTGCACTTGGGCAGGAAGAACCGGCAGCATAGCTATAGGCTGGGGAACTCCCTTCTCAAAAAGACAGTGGCTGAAAGAGATCTTGGAGTCATTATCAATTCCAAAATGAACACGGACCACCAATGTGAGGATGCGGTCAGTAAGGCCAACCGCACCTTGTCATGCATCCACAGATGCATCATGAGCAGGGCCAAGGAGGTGATCCTCCCCCTCTAAGCGGCACTGGTCAGGCCGCAGTTAGAGTACTGCATCCGGTTCTGGGTGCCACACTTCAGGAGAGATGTGGCCAACATTGAGAGGGGCCAGAGGAGGGCCACACATGTGATCCGGGGACAGCAGGGCAGACCCTATGAGGAGAGGCTACGGGACCTGAACCTGTTCAACCTTCACAAAAGAAAGCTGAGAGGGGACCTGGTGGCTTTCTATATACTTACAGAGGGGACCAGCAGGGAATGGGAGAGACCCTGTTCACCCGAGCACCTCCCAGAGTAACAAGGAATAATGGCCATAAGTTGTTTGCGAGTAGGTTCAGGCTGGACATTAGAAGACACTATTTCACAGCCAAGTCAGCTAGGATCTGGAATCAACTTCCAAGGGCAGTAGTGCTGGCTCCTACCTTGGGGGTCTTTAAGAGGAGGCTTGACAATTACCTAGCTGTGGTCACATGAGCCCAGTATTTTTCACCTGCCCAGGGCAGGTGGTCAGACTTGATAATCTACTTAGGTCCCTTCCAACCCTACATCTATGAATCTATAGAGGACAATTACACAACCTACCATTCCCACATCAAATACTTAGAACAGTCAAAATTTGGGGGGAAAAAAGGAGAGAAACATTTGCTATATATAATATCCCCTTTAAAAAATGCTTAAAGGGAATATCAAGTTAGAGGCATCTCCTGAACGTATGCTAATGTTCACCCACCATATTAATCTCAATGCAAAAGTTTAATTGCAGACTTTTACATCCCCCAGAAATGCTTAACCTGAGCACATATCAACAGTGAGTGAAATACTATTGAGGCCGTATATACAGATACAAATTCAACCTATTATACAGGTTACATGCATGGGTACATGTGCATGCACACACACAGAATGTGGAAATATTTGAATCAACTACACAATTAAATTGACTAAAAGTGTTCAAATAAGCTACTTGAAAATTGTGTTTATTTGTAGACCATTTTTGTCAATATTTTTAAATGTTAAATAACATTGTACTATGCTGTAATACTTAAAAGTATAACACATATATCAGAAAACATAAATTGTATGCATATGTTGAGCTGTTAGATGAAATCATAGATTGTGGCCTTCAGTAATATTTAAACATTAATAGACTTTTTTCTAAGTTGCCTGAATACAGCAACACTTTGCCTTTTTTAGATCTCTTCCATTAAGCAGTGATATTTCTTGGCTTCTTGAGTGACCTTCTAAGACGGGTCTTGCAATATATAAATGATTTTGAGTAGCTGTAGTGCCACTTGTAGTATCATATCTTAAGATTGCTACCAGATGCCACTAGGGATGTGATAGTAAAAGGTAGCTTGCAATATAACAGTGCACATGGATCCAATATGAGAGAACTAAATATAACAGAGTTGATGTAAACTAAAAAGCCAAGTGACTGAAAAGAAATAGCAGCCTACGGAGGGAAGAAAATAAAATTAAAAAGCTAAAAGCATAAATGAAGAATAAGAAAAAAAGAAAAGGCACAAAACCGTTTGCTTTTTAGTCATAGATTAACACACCTATAAAACTTGAGTATCACTCAGACTATTGTCCACTGCCACATTAATAAAATAGTAACAAATAACATTAGGTTGTGGATAGTGCTATTCATTGTAAAAGCAATTTTACAGATGAGATGTGATGGCATCCAAGGTAAAAAATCTATGAAAAACACAATGAAACACTGATATCTGAGTAAGCCTAATTCCCTCCAATAATTATCAGTACTCTAGTTATGGGAGCTTTATATTGAAATATACAGCTACACACCTACCTATGTTACACAGGTACATATGCCCGGAAAATTTTAGTCATAGCTCAAGCTGTTACGGTTTTAAAACAAATACAAGGTCCACAGACACAATGATTTTTGAGAGTCAAAAAATAAAATGAAGAGAAAAATATCAAAACAAAAGGTTTGCATTTCCACAAATAGGAGACACACATAACAGTTTTCACACATGAAATTTTGTCATGTGTATGTGCAATTGCATGGACAAGGTATATATTACAAGGATATATTAGAATGACTGCACATCTGGGGACATAACTCAAGCACCTATTTTGACAAAATTGTCCTGACAGAGTTGAATATTAAATGTAACCACAGGAGCACATCTTTCTCTCTCTCTGCCCTATTACAAACAAAAGTGTTAATGACTCTACAAAAGTGTTAATAACTCTGTCTTGAAAAGACAGTGCAAGAGAAACTTCTGCATTCAAGCCAATATTGCTTGAATTAGTCTGAAACCATCCACTAAGCTAATTCTATCACAGAAAAATAGTTCACCGTGTGTTTAATTACATATACTATCCATATTTGAAAGAAAGAAAGAAAGACTTTTTTTTTTTTTTTTTTTACTTTTAAGAGATGTTTATTCCAGAGAGGGTGACAAATGAAGGGCAGTAGACATGTACAGGTTGGTCGGAGGATCTGGGCCTTGAGGACAAGGCCTGGGCTCATGGCCAGCAAGGCCTGCCTGCACACTTTAGACAAAAAAACAAAAACACAAAGAATAAAAGAAGTATTTACATATATACAGTTCTGCCAGTGGGGATGCCCAGGGGGGCCTCAGGACATCAGGGGTCGGCCCGCCTGGACAAAGCCCAAGGTCTCAGCTCACTGGGTGCGCCTTTTCAAAGAAAAGAAAAGGAAACAAATTTAAAAAAACATAATCAGATAAGGATAAACCATATTCTGAATGCCATTCTGTTTATTCTCTTTAAAAACCATAAGACTTTAAAAAACCCCTCTAATTTACACACGCATGGAAGTCAAATCTCTACACTGTATCTTAGAGAGTAGAAAAATGAAACATGCATATCAGTTGTGTGTCTGTCTGTCACTATTAGTCATTTTAACCTAGCACTACTGCATGCCAAAGCAAGATGATTTAGTAGTATGGAGGTCAAGGGCAGGAAGCCCTTCAAAGTCAAAATGCTTCGATTTGCCACTTTCAAGTCCATCATTTTCAGGTCAAGAGTTAAGGAGACAGCTTCAGCTGTGAGAAGTGATAGCTTAATTTTAGCTGTTGTGGAAAATCATCAAAGGGGAAATTACCACAGACAATAGAGAACAAGATGGCTGATTACAGTAAAAAGATCATCATTATAAATGGGAGCCAAATAAGCAAGTACCTGACAATGAATTACTGTATACTTTAATAATTCAGTCAGTATTAACTGGAAGTCAGGGGAAAAGATATGCAGTGCTTGGCAAGAAAGGGCGAAAAGCAATGAGATCTTGAAGAAAATGTGAGTGTTTTCAGGGGTCACTTCTAATTCATAGATGCTAAGGTCAGAAGGGACCTCAACAGATCATCAAGTCTGACCCACTGCCTAGGCAGGAAGGATGACCCCAGCCAGATGCCTATCCAGCCTTCTCTTAAAGACCCCCGAGCTATGTATATGTATATGTAAATTTTTGAGCACGCATCCCTAATATGTATATTTATATAAATATATATCTAAATAGAAGTTCTAATATTTTCTTCCTGCACCCCAATGGATCGTCTTGCGCACCCCACTTTGGAAACCACTGCTCTAGGATGCCATCTTCACTGGATTAGAATTTACTGTTACAATCTTAAAGCTCAAATTATGACTCTTGTATGTACTATACCAATGTTGGCTCTAGTTAGATTCTCTACTCATGGAGTACATGTACATATGCACTTTACTGTGGAGCTTACTAATTAGCTCCACAGAAAAGAGCCACTGTCTACATGTGCACTGGTATTAGAGCACAGTAAATTACTGCCACACAGCTCCACACTTTAATGTTCTTGTGCCCCAGCCAGGCTCCCTGCCACCTGATGCCACTACCTGGAGACTGGGGCTGACCCCCAAGCCTACTGCTAGCCCAGAGCTACTATGCCTTGGCTCAAGCTGCTGCTGTCCCAGGTGCTGTGCAGATGCTGCTCCTGAGAGTTAAGCACTTTCTGGCACATAGTATCATAGAAAATGAGGTTTGGAAGGACTCTCTCCAATTTGTCCACATCCTTTCTGTTGTGGGAGACCCAAAACTGGACACAGTACTCCAGATGTGGTTTCATCAGTACCAAAAACAGAGGAATAATTACTTCCCTCAATTTCTACTTATTTAGAATAACGTATACAGATTTCTATCCTCTATCATTTTCCATTGGAGTGGGGCTGGTAGGGAAACAGTGCAGGGAAGGTGGCTTGTCACCAAAACACTGTGCACACTTGGTCTTAGCATCCCGGGGTGTGGGGGAAGAGGGGAAGCTGCCAGGCTACAGGCAGGCAGTGTTTCACCTTTTAGAAGACAGAGCTTGGGAATAGTTTGCTGGGAAGACATGGCAGCCTGCACCCTCATAGTGCCTAAATGTGCCATGCATAACTTGGAGAACAGTTGGGATGTCCCAGGGAGACCCTAATTTGAACACCATAAAAAAAAGGTGGCTGCTGGTCCACTAATGTCATCGGGGGCAGGGGCAATGGTCTGGCAATGGGGGACCTGCCTGGTGACCAATGCAGTGACCCAAGTGCAATTTTAAAAATCCTTCATTGTCCAGCGATGTACTTGTTAATTTTGGTACAGAACGCCATGTAGTGCCCACTGGGGGGGAGAAGGTTTGGTCTGGCTGCAAGTGTAAAAGCAGACAGTTAATTTTCAGAAAAGACAAACCAGCTTAGCATAACTTTTTTATCTGGGGGGAGGACGGGATTGTCTGTGGCATACATCAAGAATAAAATACCAAAAGGTAATGAAAGATTGTGAATATTTTAGGAATGGCGATTTTGCCAGCTGTGTTCACAAAGACAGAAAGAGGCAGGAAGGAATTGTAACAGGACCTGGTTTGGATAGCTATTGACATGCAAATGATGCAAGTGCTTTCATGGTAATATACAACTGTTGAAGGCTTTGGGGACCAGGGCAGAGAACCAGAATTGAGTGGGTGGACTACTTGCTAAAGACCATGGCTTCCTTAAGTCCTAATGGACTAAGGAGAAAGAAGAGATTATTCTTGATGGCCACAGAAGATTCACATCACAGAACTCTGGTTATAGAAGAGGAAATGGAAGATGACTGGAAAAGGGCCAACATGGTTCCCATCTTCAAAAAGGGGAAGAAGGAGGACCCGGGAAACTATAGGCCAGTTAGTCTTACCTCGATCCTAGGCAAGCTGTT
>NW_017728906.1:81279201-81297611 GCF_001723895.1 Crocodylus porosus | reverse complement strand
TGGAGTACTGCGTCCAGTTCTGGGCGCCACACTTCAAGAGGGATGTGGACAACATGGAGAGGGTCCAGAGGAGGGCCACTCATATGATCAGGGGGCAACAGGGCAGGCCTTATGAGAAGAGGCTACAGGACCTGAACCTGTTCAGCCTCCACAAGAAAAGGCTGAGGGGGGATCTAGTGGCCTGTTACAAACTAGTCAGGGGGGATCAGCAAGCACTGGGGAAGTCCCTGTTCCCCCGAGCACTGCCAGGAGTGGCCAGGAATGATGAGTGATCAGTCCTGGTCGATTAGGCTAGATATCCAGAGGCACTACTTCATGGTCAGGGTGGCTAGGATCTGGAACCAACTTCCAAGAGAAGTGGTGCTGGCTCCCACCCTGGGGGTCTTTAAGAGGAGGCTTGATGCCTACCTGGCTGGGGTTGTTTGACCTCAGTAATCTTTCCTGCCATGGCAGGGGGTCGGACTAGATGATCTACTCAAGTCCCTTCCAACCCTAGAAACTATGAAATTATGAAGATTATGGAACTGGGCTGGTATGTTTATGATGATCGACGTGCTCATCATGAGAATGCTTGGAGCCTGGGACGCCAGGAACAACAGCGTCCTGCATGCCTGTCACATCTCCTGTTTCTACACCAAGCTGATGCGCTGCCTCATGGTGTCCAACACCATCTGCTGGGTCCCATGACATCTACTTGGAACACATCATGGGCCACCACCAGTACTCCGACCCCACCAAATGAACCACCTATGGACCAGACCCAGAGGGGCCCACCTGACCCCCTACTCTGCACCAGATGGACTTCACTTGAGAGGATTCTTCAGCAACAGATGACCCCGCTCCACCCAAAGAAGACCCCGCGATGAGACTCTATATGGACTGAGACACTTTCTTCAAACTATTTCCTCCACCATTGCAGACCATTGTACAGGTTTGTGTGTATCTATCTTCTTTCTCTCCCAGCTTTGTGAACCCTCTCCCACCCCTTCCCCCACCCTCTTCTTCCCCCCATCTCCAGGCTTAGTTAGCTAACATTGTATTTTCTGTAACCTAGTTGTGTTCCCTTCCTCACTCCCATCCCCCTGACGTTAGTCCCTCACTCGGGCAACCTGAATTTCCCTACCGGCTTTGTCATCTTTTTTAGATTCACAATCCTAAACATGTACTAATAAAACTCCTGCAAAGACATCTTAAGAAGTCTGCCTCCAAGAACAGGTACTTGATTGAACTGTACAAGGTGCAGTTGCACTTGGAAAAAGATAGTGTGGGTTCATAAGACTATAGTGGCTTTCTGACCAGGGATCGCCAGATGTGGGCATACAAAAGCTGCTTGGACTGGTGGGAACAAATTGTTATGTCAACCTGGAATGATGATCAGTGGCTGGAGACATTAAGAATGAGCAGAAACACCTTCTTCCACACTGTTAGTATGCTGTCACTGCACATTGAGTGCCAGACAATTGTCATGTGGAAGCCCATCAGCCCAGAGAAACATGTAATGGCTGTGATGAAACTGGCCACTCCAACATGCCTGCGCCACATTGCTAATCAGTTCAGTGTGGCTCCCTGAACTGCTAGAACGGTGATCAGAGAGGTATGCCAAGTGCTGCAGGAGCTGGCAGCAAACAAATTTATCTGCCTGAGTAATCCGAGGGAGGTGGTGCAAGGATTCCAGGAAATGGGCTTCCCAAACTGCATGGGAGCACTGGATAGCACACACATTCCCATCCTAAAACCATTCCAGAACAACTGGTCATTCATCAACAGGAAGGGTTTTCCTTCAGTCATTCTCCTTCAGTCATTCTCCAAGCTGTAGTGGATCACTGAGGAAGATTTACAAATGTTTACATGGGATGGGCAGAAAGCACCTACGATGCACGTGTGTTTCAAAATTCACCATTGCCTGGGATGATGGAGAAGGGGCAATATGCCCCAGGACTGAAGGAGGTTATCATCCTGCCCTGGCTCATGAAGTCCTACAGGGTGCAAGTAATTGACAAACAAAAATTCTTGTTCAACTACCACCTAAGCAAGAGTCACATGAGCACAGAGTGCGCCTTTGGGCACTTGAAAGCCCATTGAAGGTGACTCAACTACAGGCTGGAGTTTGATCTGGAGAATATCACGTCTCATAGTGGCAGCATGCATGCTGCATAATATCTGTGAGACAATGGGGGAGATTTTCAGTCAGTTTTGGAAACACGACATAAGGAAAGCAAAAAAAGCTGCAAGACATAGATGAAGAGCAGCAGGGCAAGGAGCGGGTGGTTAGACATTCAAGCAAACAGTGGAAGGACAGCTGTGATTAGAAATTGCCTGGTGGCACACATTGTGGCTGCTCAGGCAGGGTAATGTGATCTGTAACTGCGTAACTGAATGGTGATTACATTTGATTTTGTATTTCCTATTAGTCTTTGAATGAATAAAGTCTTTCTGAGAAACAGTTTGGGATACCTTGTTGATAACGGGCTCTGGGGGAGGTATGGGAGGAAAGAGGACATCCTTCCTGCAGAAGGGAGGGGGTGATGTGGGTGTGGGGCATGGGGGATGGGTCTGGGGTGGGTTGGGGTGTTGAGACAGGCAGATGCCTTCAGAAGAAAGGAGTTTTAACAGAAAACTGGGGGCAGGGGGGAGGTACATGGCTGCGGAACCTGACAAAAGAAAAACATGTGAAGGCAGAAGTTGTTAGAAAGAAAGAAAGGGGAGAGAAAGAGAGAAAAGGGGGTTAATGCTGCGAGGTGCGCCAACAAACCCTAGGCAGGCACACCTGAAATCATAGTAATCAGAGACGCAGGAAACCAGAATTGACATGCAAATAGGGTAACTGAAAAGACAATGCCTCTGCCTGAGCTGAAAATGCTTCCAAAACCTGCAAAAAATTGTGTTTATGAGAGGTGTTTTCCAAACTTAGTACCCTACCTTTGTGTACTGAGGACCCCCGAGCATGCACCCATGGGTTTTTTTGGCCAGAGTGATGGCTGCAAGCATCCAAAGAGGCTTTGTGCAGCAGGCAAAAAATCCTTTCAGTGTGAGAATTGGGGGCTCTACTGGAAAGCACAAGTGACACCAGTGATGGGAAGGGGAGGGGTCCTGGAATTAGGGGGTGGCATCCCCACACCACCCCCAGCAGTGGAGGAAGAGTGCTTCCCAAGAAGAGCACCCCACACTTTGTCCATGTCTGACCCAAAGAGGCTTTGCCAAGTAGGCAACAATATCTTGCAGCGTGTGAATTAGGGAATCCACTAGAAACGCTGAGTGGAAAGATAAAACCATCTGACCCGACCTGAAAAAATACACCAATCACTAAACATTCCTAAACTGCCCCCTGCTGCAACTTAGTACTGGGAGGTAAAGAGCTTAAAATTGTTATGAAATGCTTCCTAGTATCTTTTACTAGTAATAGCATATTAACCTATAATGCGACTTAAACACATTATATAAGGTATGTTACATCATTCGTAATGGTACATTATGACAGTGAAAAACATCCTAAGAATATCTTAACCTAGAAAAAGCTGATACAGTAGACAAGCACCCCATAAGTCAATTCCTGTGGAGAGCTGTTTAATAGACAATGGCTTTGATGAAAGTGAAAAAGCAATAACACCAATGGAAAATGATAGAGGATAGAAATCTGTATACGTTATTCTAAATAAGTAGGAATTGAGGGAAGTAATTATTCCTGTTTTTGGTACTGATGAAACCACATCTGGAATGCTGTGTCCAGTTTTGGGTCTCCCACAACAGAAAGGATGTGGACAAATTGGAGAGAGTCCTTCCAAACCTCATTTTCTATGATTCTACGTGCCAGAAAGTGCTTAACTCTCAGGAGCAGCATCTGCACAGCACCTGGGACAGCAGCAGCTTGAGCCAAGGCATAGTAGCCCTGGGCTAGCAGCCCCAGTCTCCAGGTAGTGGCATCAGGTGGCAGGGAGCCTGGCTGGGGCACAAGAACATTAAAGTGCGGAGCCGTGTGGCAGTAATTTACTGTGCTCTAATACCAGTGCACATGTAGACAGTGGCTCTTTACTGTGGAGCTAATTAGTAAGCTCCACAGTAAAGTGCATATGTACATGTACCCCATGAGTAGAGAATCTAACTAGAGCCAACATTGGTATAGTACATACAAGAGTCATAATTTGAGCTTTAAGATTGTAACAGTAAATTCTAATCCAGTGAAGATGGCATCCTAGAGCAGTGGTCTCCAAAGTGGGGTGCGCAAGACGATCCATTGGGGTGCAGGAAGAAAATATTAGAACTTCTATTTAGATATATATTTATATAAATATACATATACTAGGGATGCGTGCTCAAAAATTTTTTACTGATGGGGTGTGCAAATATAAATATACATATTTTGGGGGTGCATGCTCAAAAATTTTTTACTGATAGGGGTGCGCGATCAAAAAAGTTTGGGGACGACTGCTCTAGAGCAACACTTTTCTTCATCACTAAGAAATTGTCTTGACAGGTGTCACTCAGCCTGCTATCATCACTGGACAAACTATGGAAATTACTGTAAAAAAATGTCAATCACGCATGCCTATTTAAAAACAGCAGGCTGAAAAAAAAAAAAAAAAAAAAAAATCAATAAAAAATTACTTGGGAAAAGCTGGCATAGACCAACCTCTTTCTCAATTTGAGGCGTCACTCATTTTTGTCTTAAGACAAAACTGACTCTTTGATTTGCATAATACATTCTGTGGGCATCATCTGTCTTTTGTTCAACTACTGCCCTTTCCAATTATAATACTTAATTTCTCTGGTGAATTTCTTTAAAATTTGCAACAAATTATGTAAATTAGTCAGAAAATATGACAACTGATTTCTGAAAAAATGACAATACAACAAATGCCTTGTGTAATCACAGTAGTTCAACACATGCCTGATTTAATGCCCTGGCAATAAAATAAAAAGAAGACCTGAATAATATAGTTTATTGAATTCAAGAAGTGAAATTAAATGACATGGAAAAAAGAATGAATTCCTTTTGCATAGCTCAGGTCAGTGGTTTAAATTGTTTTAGCAATGTCAAAGCCATTTGATCATGAGGGGTCATTTTACAGGCACAATCCTAGGATCTACCCAAGCTGATTTCAAACCCGTTCTAAGGGCAAATTTTTATAGAATGACTGAGAATCCAGAACAATCTACAAGACACATGGTGAATCTATGAGACGCACAAGAATTCGTTCTCAAGGAGCAACCTGGATGTGGGTACAAATGTGCAATAACTTTTAGAGAAGGTTAAGATCACTGTCTAGATTTATTTGCATGAGGGAAAATATGGTAAGAAAAAGCTCTTCAGTCTAGCTGAAAAAGTTATATCAAACTCCAACAGACAAACATCAAAGTTAGAAAAATTCAGGCTCAAGACAAGGTCCAAGTACTCAACAGTCAGGGCAATTAACCATTGCTACAAATTAGCCAAGGTTAGGGTTTATTCTCCATCACAAGAAACTAGTAACTCATGATTTACTGTGGTGGGGAGGTCCCCAAAAGAAATGCTATAATTCACCCAGGAATTAATTCAAAGAAGTCTGAAGGCCTGTGCTCTGCAAAAAAGTTATTTTCAACATCCAGAGTGGTTCCCCTCTGGCTTTAACATCTGTGAACTGATGTAGAGATATGAAGAGCCCTTGCTGTTGTTGTTTCAATCCTGCCTCATTGTTTCCCTTATACATAGGATGGTAGGACTTTATAAGTGTTAACTGATCCTTTTTCCCCAGAGTAATGAATAAGCAGCTAAAGCATTTTCACGTAAGTATGTTATATACTTGGATCTCCCATTCTTCCCCAGCACTTGCTTTCTTTGAATAGGGCTGCAAGTCACTACTGTCTCATCTTTCAAACACTCCCTAAAATTCACTCTACCTGGATGACTACAAAAAAAAATAAAGCCAGCAAGCAAAGGACTCAGTAAGAGGCCAGTTGGGATAGCTGATCTTTTTTAATGCCAATTTTATGTCAGATGCTCCCCTTTCTTTGTCACCCCATTTTTCAGGCTTAAATTCTCAAACGTAGTGGTGCTCAACCTACAGCCCAGTCCAGGCCACAGTACACAGCAAGCAGCTCTGCTAATCCCCTCTATGGCCCACCCTGCTTTGCTCTCTTCTTCTCTCCCCTGTCCATCCCCTTCCTCTAACATTGGCATCCACCTCTCTCACTGTCTTTCCCGCATGCCGCTCTCCTACAAGATGGAAGTGGTGGCCTGCCATACAGCCAGGTGGCAAGCATCCTGCTCACTGCTCTAAAAGGTTGATCTCCACTGCCCAAACATTTTGGCACATGCAGACTTATATGCAGAACTGCTTGCATGCATAAAGTTAATCAAAGCCTCAGCTAGGCTCCAGAGAGGCGAGAGAAGCGCGAGTGAAAGCCCACTGCACCCCTGCTCCCCCGAAGCCCCCCAGAGACCCCCCAGCAGATGTAGAGCCCCCCGCTGATCCCCAGCACAGCCAGAGGTAAGTGGGGCCCATGGTGGGAGGGGGTTAACCCCTTAGTGAGTACGAGGAGGTGGCTGAGTGGAGCTGGGCTGGGTCTTGCCCCACCCAGGCCACTACTTCGCCCAGCCCCCCAGGGAGCCATGTGACCAGAACCGCGCGAACAGGCTGCACAAACAGGCACGCTTGTCTGCTGGCACATAAGTGTGGAGTTCACATGGGAGGGCACGCAGGAGGGCTGAGACCCTGCCTGTGAGCCCCCTAGGGTAGACAGACTCAGGCCCAGGCCACCCACCAGCGGCATGCCGTGGATGAGCATGCACCACACCTCGAGGGTTCCCTCGGGCTCTGCAGCCCCCCCATCGGGCACCTCAGAGACGGCCACCCAGACAGAGCCCGGGGTTCAGGGCTCCACGCAGATGGAACCTCTGGCTCTCGGTTGCGGGGGCTGCCTGTCCCTTTTTCAGGCCCTGGGGCCCAGGAACATGGCCAACTCCCCTTGTGGGGTCTGCTCCCTTTTGGGGTCTCTGGCACACCAGCTGGAGGAGCTCCAGGCCACAGTCCAGAGACTGCGTGCCATCAGGGACCATGAGCAGGAGATAGACTCCTACTGCCAGGCCCTTCTCCCCTGGGAGCTGGAGGGTAGACCACGGTCTCCCTCCAGGACAAAGGAGGACTCTGGGACCTCCCATTCTGTCCAATCAGAGGCATGGACCAAGGTGGTCAAGGACCCTAAGGCCCGCCGCACCAAGGCCCCTGCCCCTGCCCTGCCAGAGCTTAGCAACGGGTACACACCTGCTGATCCAGCAGAGCCTGCTGAGTTGCCAGCTCCCGCAGGCAACACAGGCTCAACTGCAGCTACTGCCCCTGCTCTTCCCAAGACAAAATGTAAGGTGTTTGTTGTGGGAGACTCCATCCTGAGGGGGACTGAGAGGGTAATCTGCCTCCCCAACCCCTTAGCCTGGAAAGTCTGCTGCTTCCCGGGGGCCTGCATCCCGGACATTATGGAGAGGATCCCTAAGCTCCTCCAGCCCACAGACCACTATCCAATGCTCCTTATTCACATGGGCACCCAAGACACAGCTCAGAGTGCTCCCAGCAGGGTCATGGGCTGACAAAGGAGAGGAGGATCCACGTAGTTAACCAAAGATTGCGGTTCTGGTGTCATAGGGAAGCCTTTGGCTTCCATGACCACAGCCTGCTCTTTAGAAAGAAAGGCAGTGAGCTGCTCAGAAAAGATGTCCTCCACCTCTCTCCCCTGGGGAGGAGGCTCTTCTCAGCCAGACTTGCTGACCTGTTCCACCAGGCTTTAAACTAAGCCCACTGGGGGACAGAGGGACTACCGCCACTGCTGGCCTGCTGAGCAACCCTTGCAAAGCCAGCAGGTCAAGGCACTTAAGGGAGCCCACCCCTGCCCCAGCCCTGGCACAATCTGTGGGCAAGGCAAGAGCCCCCAAGGGGACACTCGCCTGCCTGTACACAAATGCCAGGATCTTGGGGAATAAGCAGGAGGAACTTGATCTCCTGCTTAATGCAAATAATTATGACATCATAGGGATAAGGGAGACCTGGTGGGACTCCTCCCATGACTGGACCACAGGTATAGATGGCTACACCCTGTACAGGATGGATCGTGTAGATAAAAGGGACGTTAAGGAAAGCTACACATCCCTGCAAGCTGATGTTGACAACCAGGGTGGATGACTGGAAATCCTCTGGGTTAACATACGTGAGGAACACAGCACAGGGGACACAACGGTGGGAATTTACTACAGACCTCCCACCCAAAGTCAAGAGCTTGACCAGGAGTTCGCCCAGGAACTGGCTGAGGCCGCATGCTCCAGGACCATTGTTGTCATGGGTGACTTCAATTACCTGGACATCTCATGGGAGGATCACTCAGCAAAATCCGAGCATTCATAAAACTTCCTCTCATGCATGGATGACCTCTACCTGACTCAAGAAGTCTATGGGCCAACGAGAGGTAAAGCACTGCTCAACCTGGTACTGGCTACTGGGGATGACCTAAATCGGTGACCTAGTGATTGATGGGAAGCTGCGTGACAGTGACCATGAGCTGACCAGCTGTAAAGCTGGCAAGTCATTCAGCAACATGGAAGTCCTTGACTTCAGGAAAGCCGACTTTGACAAGCTCAGGAGGCTTGTCTGTGAGGCCCTAAGGGACCACAACCCCAGGGAGAGGAGAGTTCAAGAAGAGTGGTTGGTACTCAAGGGAGCAATCCTCAATGCACAAGCTAATTTGATTCCATCTCAGAGGATAGGTAGCAAGAGGGCACAGCAGCTCCCCTGGCTCTCCAGGGATCTAGCAGACCTCCAGAAGCTAAAAAGAAAGGCCTACAAAAGACGGAGGATGGGATTCACCTGCAAGGAGGATTATTCTGCACTGGTCTGGTTCTGCAGGGAGCAAACCAGGAGAGCCAAGGCTCTAACTGAATTCCAACTAGCTTCAAGCATCAAGAATGATAAAAAGTCCTTTTTCGGATATGTGGGGAGCCGGAGGAAAAGCAAGGGCAATGTTGGACCCCTGCTAAACCAGATGGGACAGCTGACAACTGACGCCCAGGAGAAAGCCAAATTATTAAATGGGTACTTTGCATCGGTCTTTCATCAGTCCCATGGGACGCCCAAGCCCACCACAGGACAGGGAGATCCAGGTGAGGGAGACCCCCTGCCCTCCATTAATGCTGACCTCATGAAGGAACACCTTGAGAGGCTGGATACCTCTAAGTCAGCTGGCCCTGACAATCTACACCCCAAGATACTCAAGGAGCTGGTGAGTGTCATAGCCCAGCCTCTGGCACAGATCTTTGAAAACTCCTGGCACTCTGGTGTAGTGCCCAAAGACTGGAAGAAGGCCAATGTGGTGCCGATCTTCAAGAAAGGGAGAAAAGTGGGATGGATGGCAAGTGCTCTTAGCCATGCAACCCTGTGGTTGTTAGGGCACATTGCTGGGAAGTATAAGATGTTGGTCTAAATCCCTTCTGGCTGAGGAAGTCCTAAAACTTTCATCTCCCACGACCTGGACAAGTACCCTAACCACTAGGCCACTGGCACAAAAAAGGGCTCTCCAACTTCTGAACAACCAGGTGTCACACATCACATAAGATGCACTCCCCCTCGACTGCAAACTACACAGTTCCCTGCCTCCCCCGCAAACACACAGGAAGGGCAACAGACCCTCCCAGGCCCTCTCTCTTCCACTTCAGTACCAGAGAAGTCCAGGAGGAGGAATCTGGAGAGCCCAGTGCAGGAGTGATGGGGTGAGTGGCACCTAGGCAAAAACCCATAGATCACGCATTAACTCCTTGTGAGAAATATGTGGCCTGTGGACTACCATTAGGACAGCGCTTGTGTAGAACAGAGCCCAGGCCTCCTCCTCATCCATAAGAGTTGCTAGTCATGGTTTTTCTCCAGCTACAGTTTAGAGATTTAGGTGAAATATATTCATTGTCTCAGGCAGAGCAGTATTACAACAGTAGCCATAGTAGTACCTGTCTGAGCACATGTAGTCTAGTTGTCCAGGAAGAGATGAGATATAAATCTACCTAAATGCCATATACGTGTCTGGGAAGTTCTAAATAGTGCTTTGATGCCCTAAAAGAAAATAGGAACAGGGCCCTCTTGTCTGTGTTGCCTGTTTCCTCACCCTCAACAGAGAGGCTCCAATTACTATTATGCTCCTCAAACACCTCTCATTTCAGATTTTAAAGCAAAAACAGAGCTTTGGGTCAACATCAAAGATTCTCAGAAGCTGCCACCTAGTAAAGCAAGGGTCGGCAAAATGTGGCCTGCAGGCCAGATCCAGCCCGCAAGGCCATTCTATCTGGCCTGCAGGGCCCTTAAAAAATTTTTGAAAATTAAAATTTATCTGTCATAGTTTCATAGTTTCTAGGGTCAGAAGGGACCTGAGCAGATCATCAAGTCTGACCCCCTGCCATGGCAGGAAAGAGTACTGGGGTCAAACGACCCCACCAAGGTGTACATCGAGCCTCAAAGATGACAGGCACCAAGGGCAGTACGACCCAGGGGAAGCCTGGAAGGCTCCCACAACAGTAGGGCCCACCTGGCCCCACCCCAGCAACTGGAAGGCCCAGCAGAGCTGGTGCAGAGTGCAGGGAAAAGGGTCCCCTTCCCCACCCCTTGGCCCATGCTCCCTGCTACACCTCACAGCCCAGGCAGAGCCATCCAAAAAAGGCACCAGCAGCCCCACATGAGCTGTGAGCGACTGCAGCACAGGGCACAAGCCATGGGGAGGGCAAGGGGCCACTTTCCGCACCCCCCATGCTCAGCACCAGCTTGTAACCCAGCCCCGCTGCCAGCCTGGGCCCTGCATCAGCACTGAGCTCACCTGTTGGGGCTGCACATGGTGGCAGCAGCTGTGGCCCCCCCACTTGCTGCACTGGGCAGTGTTTGCTGCTGCTGCCCCCTCAGAGCTTGCGCCGTGGTAGACTGTGGTGAGGCTACCACTGCCACTTCTGGGCTGCCCAGCGTGTGAGCTCCATCTGCAACAAACATCGCCCAGTGCGGCAAGCAGGGGGGCCGCAGCTGCTGCCACCATGCACAGCCCCGAAGGGCGAGCCCAGAGCCAGCACAGAGCCCAGGCTAGCAGCAGAGGTGGCTTACAAGCTGGTGCTGAGTGCGAGAGAAAAGTAGCCCTTCTCCTGCCCCGTGGTCGATGCCCCGTGCTGCAGCCACTCTCAGCCCTTGTGGGGCTGCCTGTGCCTGCTCCAGACAGCCCCGCGCCGGCTGCGAGCAGCTGCAGCAGGGAGCACAGGCCATGGGGCTGGGGAGGGACCACTTTTCCCTGCACTCTGCACCAGCTTATTCCTTACTGGCAAGCAGGGGGTCAGAGCTGCATGCTGCCCCCGTGCCTGTACCGCAGGGCTGGGGGCACTGGGAGTGACTGGGCGTGGGAGCACAGGTCCCACACTGGTGTCCCAGAGTCAGAGGGCCCAAAGCACAGCAGCAGGAGTACAGGGTCCCAGCCAGCAGGAGCTCTACGGAGCCAGGCCAGTTCCCCCTTCTCCCTGCTGGTGCAGCCCAGCCCGGCTTCATAGACCCCAGCCAGTCTGCACCCTGCTCTGGGCCCCACTAGTGCTAGCCCTGGGACATTGGTCCCAAGATGGTGACCAGGGGGCAGGGCACCTGTCAAGGGGTGGGGCACAAGTCAAGGGGCAGAGCTACCCATACAGCCCTCGACAGCTTGCCAAAATTGGGTAAGTGGCCCTCTGCCCAAAATAATTGCCCGCCCCTTTAGTAAAGCATCACATTTTCACCCTTGCTCTGAGCGAAACATTGCTAAAACGTTGTACAGAAGTCTTAAACCAGCAAATGAGAGACTGCTCCCCAAATGCTGGTATAGGAGCTGGGACTGGGTGCCTGTGTCAGGGCTCTTGTGGTGATTCTGGGCAGTACTAAGGAATGGGTAAAGAGGCAGACAATTCAACACACTTTCTAAATTACAACAGAATCCTTTTCAGATCCTTGATCAAGCAAGGACTGGGATGGTACAAAGGTAACTTTGCACCAGCTTAGATTTTACTATACATCTGACAGGAACACCTTGAGCAGAGACCTAGTGAGTCATGTTAGTCTGAAGTCAAGTAAAAAGCATGGTAGATTTGCACTGCATAAAGTAACCAAAGTAGATCCATATCTATCTGTCTATACTTAGGTCATTTTGAACAGAACCTGAGTGAGTTGTTTACAATTTGATCCTTCTTGAGAATAAGAAGAGTTTTGCAGGATAACAAGTATTCTTGTTGAAACAGTAAATGGAACATCACTGTAACCCATTTTGTGTCACACTGGCAAAATTTACTAGATAATCAAATGTTCTAAATCTAAAAGTAGCACATGTTATAATTAATGTGCTTCACATTCAACATGGTGTTTACATAAATTATAAATCCTGAATGGTCTTTAATTTTTCCAACATTAAAAAGGTATAAATAAGCACTAAATAGGAGACAGCAGACACACTAAAATATGCTTTAGCTCAACTACAGCTAATATTTCAATTAGGAAGACAGTAAAGTGAAGGTAATTGTGCTTTTTTAAGATGAATGATGAATTCTTGGATACCCATTACTGGCATGGAGTGCCCCAACACAATAAAAACACAATTCTAGTGGGGGAGAAAGAGTTAGCAAAGAAGATATTCTGCACAGAATCTGTGCAAACCCAGGAACAGCACAGAATCAAACAGAAAGCACTTCATTCCAAGTGCAGAAGAGAAAATAATGTTCAGGCTGAGAAAGTTAGAGAGGCCAATGCATCCATACTCTCCAGACACTTCCCAAATTACTTAGACTTGCAACTGCCATCCAAGTATCTTACCAGGATCCCCTGTAAAGACAGATTTTTAAATGATGATCTATTACCAGTGTCCTGCAGTGACATTTTGGATTCTAAAATACATTTTTAGACAAAAAAACGTAATTCAGCAGCATATGCAGATTCCTATTTTGCTTCTGCACCCAAATGGCAGTTTTCCAGCCATGTGAATGGCATTTTTGGCACCTGTACACAGTTTGTGATACTATCTCATGTTCTGTGCAGATGTGTATGCTTTCACACAGCTACCAAGCATGCACTGTATTCTATGCGCTGGCTGGCAAGCATATGGCTCCATACATACATGCATATCAAAGTGAGGATCCAGGATTTTACAGATGTACGTGCAGGAGCAGTGGCTGGTTTTTGCTCCATTGGGAATAAGGTTTAGGTTAGAACCTTACTAGGTTCAGGCTAGAACCAGGTCATGGTTTTTTGCTGGGCACAATTTTGTGACTTCCACTCACCCAGCACATACACATACTGCCTCACCAGTGTATTCCCTGATGCCTTAGTACCCATGTGGATGATTATGCTTCTACAGTGCATGCAGAATACGTTCACAAGCTATGTATAAGTAGCAAAAGAATCATGTTCGTGGCTAGCTGGAAAACTCATTTAAGGCACCGACAGTTGTGCAGTTCCCAACTGTAACTTATGGAACTTCACACAAAGTGCCATAAGTTACAGAGACTGCCCCCAACCACACAAACATTCACTGTTTGGTTGCAGGGGAGGCATGTGGGAAGAATTAAGCTCCACTTCAAAGCTGATCCAGTGGAGAGAGGCTGTGTGTCTGCAACCTCTTTCCCCTAGCCACCCTCCCCACCACCCCATTCCAATTCTAGTGCTGTCATCAGGATGGGAGAGGGAGAAGCAGTGGGGAAGGGGTAGATTAGAGCCCCCCACCTCTGGCACAGGTTGGGTAAACCCCATAATGAAGCTCGTCCCCCTGCCTTTTTCCCCTCCCATCGTGACAATAACAAATGGAGGCGGGGCATTGGGCTGTATCAGCCCAGCCCTGTTCCCACACAGAGATGAACAGAAGTTAACAAAGGTACAGCACTTTGGGGCACCTTCATCTGAACCCTCATTAAATGAGGGCTGTCTCATGATCGGGCACATTTAAAGTGCTTTGCAGCCATGCACTTCTGTCAGGGCCGATCACTTTCAAACTTGATGTCACTGTCAAGGGCTGATCACAGACAAGCATAACTTCTGTCTGCACCCTTGGATGCATAAAGTGAATAGGGTTCACTTTACTTCCTGTACCACCACCCCCCATCCCTTTCCCATTTACTACAGCTCATTTCCCAATGGCTTAGAACTGCCAAAAATAAAATTTAAAATTTGAGCTGAAGTGTAAAAACTAAGTGTAAAAACTAAAAGTGTAAAAACTAAGTGTAACCCAGGTGGTGGTTCAATAATTGCCACCCCTGCCCAATATCAGGGATGGTGCGGTGAGAGTGGGACAGGGCTTCCAGCCAGCACCAATTTACTTTCCAGCCAGCCCCTGCTCCCCACAGAGCAACCTGTGGGCCCAAGAAGGTCTAGCACTTAACTGATTTAAGTATTTACACTTTATTTACAAAACAAGAATAATAGGAAAGGTTATTTACAAGTGAACTTAAATGGCATAACCAGAATCACAAAACAAACCAGAATGCATTAGTCAACCCCTGACTCAAGAACCACAGGTAGGGTAATTGGCAGCTTTCAGCCACTACTGAGGTGCTACCACAAGGAAGCAAGGTGCTCGCTCCCAGCAGCTCCAACAGCAGTAAGCAACAGACTGCAACAGGTTAAGCGCTTCTGGTCTGCAGCAATCAAACTGTATCAAAACCCAACCCCCCCAAAGAAGCTGAAGGGTGATCCTCCATGGCAATCAAAAAGGAAAGCAACAGAGTAGGCTCCTGCAGCAATCAGCATGACCCAAGCACAAAGCTCAGGGACTCCATCTGATGACAATCAGCTGCAGAATAAGGGACAGGACTGAGTCCCCTCTGGGGCAGTCAGTGGCAGAGGGTCACCAACACAAGCACCTCCCAGGGGTTGTTGCTCTAAACCCCTGCTCCAGGTGACTGGTCAGGCACCCCACAAGCCTTGCAGCTCACCAGTCCCACTTTGAGAGCCGGCCTGTGCCCCAAGCTCCCAGGAACCCTCATCCTGGTGCTTTGCTGCTCCTCAGGATCCCAGTGCCTTGCCTACTGCTGTCCCACTTCCCCAGGGAAGGTACGCAGTTTCCTCAACTCACTGGCCCAGCTACCTGGTTTGGATAAGGATGCGTTCCTTGGCCGCTGCTTCTTCTCCACAGTGGAGTGGGGGGCTGACTGTCACCTCTAGCCTCCAGGATGCCCGGAACATCCAGCACACTGAGATGGGGCCTTGGCGCACCAGCTTTCTGCCCCAAGCCCAGGCTGCTGCTCCCTCTCTGCTGCAGGGCTGGAGGCACTGCCGCTGCCTTCTGATCCCAGGGCCTTTGAGGCTCTTCAGAGGGGTCTCCCTGCTCCCTCTGCTGGTTCAGCTCACCCCAGCTCTTCTTAGGAACTCCTGCATCGTTCCCTGGAGTCACTGTCAGCAGTCCCCTCACGCCAGTTCAGCTGCTGCTTTTATCCACTCCAGCAGTCCCTCCCTGGCTTGCAAACCAACCAACCAGGGCTCAGGGTGGCTGGCCCCCAACTGCAACCATCCACCTTGCATGCCAATGAGGGGATTGAAAACCCCTTCTTTCAATTGGCTTCTCCTTTTCCAAAGGGCAGGATTACCCTGCTCCACCCTTGAGGTCACTCAGAGTTCACCGGCACTGTTTCTAGCCCAGGGTAAGTATCTCAAGCCAATCTGGTGAACCCACAATGGCAGTCTGTTACATCAGTATTATTACTACTGTTTATTCTGGCATTTCATACTCCTGGGGCACATCTACACTAGATGCGTTAATGAGCATTTGCCTAATTTACTGCACAGTATAAGCGCACAGCAACATGTGCATGCCCTTACTGCTAATTGCACCTAAATTTGATGCCTGTAAATGCAGGTATCAAATTTAGGCATGATTAGTTAATGTGCATTAGTACCCATGCAGACATGATCTGACACTAACTTTAGTGCCATATCTGCCCACACACACCAAGGAGCCTGAGGGAGCCTGTTGCATGTCCAGAAGCCCAGCAGACCCCACATGCCCCCTGGACAGACCATAGGCTTCCTGTCCTGTCCCCTCTGCAGAGTTGCTGCTTGGCCACAAGTGAGTGTTGCAAAGGGCTACAGCTTGCTGCATCCATTGCCCAACCCTCAGATCCCCCCAGGTCTGCTGCCTGCCTGTCTCTGGCAGCAGGGCCAGTACCTGCTCCCTGCTGCTGCTCAGCCCCAGCAATGTCTCTTTGCAGATGTTGTGGTGAAGTGCCTCTGCCATGCAGCAACAAGTTCCTGGTTGTGCCCTTCTGCTGAGTGCTCAAGAGCACTGTCCAGAGCCAACCACATAGAGACAGCCATGCAGGGGCCCAGAGACCTGGCATGGGATGAGACTGTGTGCCATCAGGGACAGCAAGCAAGAGATAGACTCCTACTGCCAGGCCCTTCTCCCCCGGGAGCCAGAGGGTAGACCATGGTCTCCCTCCAGGACAAGGGAAGATGCCAGGACCTCCCATTCTGTCCAGTCAGGGGCATGGACCAAGGTGATCAAGGGCCCTAAGGTCCGCCACACCAAGGCCCCTGCCCCACTGGTTGTTATCAACAGGTGCGCACCTCTTGCTGCTCCAGCAGAGCCTGCTGAGTTGCCAGGTCCCGCAGGCAACACAGGCTCAACTGCAGCTACTGTCCCCTTTCTCCCCAAGACAAAACGTAAGGGGTTTGTTGTGGGAGACTCCATCCTGAGGGGGACTGAGGGGGTAATCTGCCTCCCCAACCCCTTAGCCTGGGAAGTCTGCTGCTTCCCAGGGTCCCACATCCAAGAAATTGCAGAGAAGACCCCTAAGCTCCTCCAGCCCACAGACCACTATCCCATGCTCCTAATTCATGTGGGCACCAATGACATAGCTTGGAGCACTCCCAGCCGAGTCATGAGGCGCTACAGGGATATGGGAGTGAGGCAAAAGGGTCTGGGGGCACAGGTGGTGTTCTCGTTGATTCTCTCAGTCTTGGGGTATGGGCTGAGGAGGGAGAGGAGGATCCAAAGACTGCAGCACTGGTGTCATCGGAAAGGCTTTGGCTTCCATGACCACAGCCCGCTCTTTGGCAAAAGAGGCAGTGAGCTGCTCAGAAGAGATGGCCTCCACCTCTCTCCCCTGGGGAGGAGGCTCTTCTCAGCCAGACTGGCTGACCTGCTCCACCGGGCTTTAAACTAAGCCGGCTGAGGGATGGGGGACTACCGCCACTGCTGGCTCACTGAGCAACCCTTGCAAAGCCAGCAGGTCAAGGCACTTAAGGGAGCCCACCCCTGCCCCAGCCCTGGCACAATCTGTGGGCAAGGCAAGAGCCCCCAAGGGCACACTCACCTGCCTGTACACAAATGCCAGGAGCTTGGGGAATAAGCAGGAGGAGCTCATCCTCCTGCTCAATGCAAAGAATTATGATGTCATTGGGATAATGGAGACCTGGTGGGACTCCTCCCATGACTGGACCACAGGTATAGATGGCTATACCCTGTACAGGAGGGATCGTGTAGATAAAAAGGGCAGGGGTGTAGCTCTCTATGTTAAGCTACATGTCCCTGCAAGCTGATATTGGCGACCAGGGTGGATGACTGGAGACCATCTGGGTTAAAATCTGTGGGAAACATGGCACAGGGGACACAACGGTGGGAGTCTACTACAGACCTCCAACCCAAAGTCAGGAGCTTGAACAGGAGTTTAACCGGGAACTTAACCAGGAGTTTAACCCAGGACCATGGTTGTCATGGGTGACTTCAATTACCCGGACATTTCTTTGGAGGATCACTCAGCAAAATCTGAGTGGTCGCAAAGCTTCCTCTCATGCATGGATGACCTCTACCTGACTCAAGAAGTCTACGGGCCAATGAGAGGTAAAGCACTGTGCAACCTGGTAATGGCTACCGGAGATGACTTAATGAGCGATCTAGTGATTGATGGGAAGCTGGGTGACAGTGACCACGTTCTGATCACCTTCACCATCTACTGTAAAGCTGGCAAGTCAGTCAGCAACATGGAAGTCTTTGACTTCAGGAAAGCTAACTTTGACAAGCTCAGGAGGCTTGTCAGTGAGGCCCAGTAGGGGACCATGACCCCAGGGGGAGGGGAGTTCAGGAAGAGTGGTTGCTTCTCAAGGGAGCAATCCTCAATGCACAAACTAATTCAATCCAATCTCGGAGGAAAGGCAGCAAGAGGGCACAGCAGTCCCCCTGGCTCTCCAGGGATCTAACAGACCTCCTGAGGCTGAAAAGAAAGGCCTACAAAGGATGGAGGATGGGATTCACCTCCAAGAAGGAATATTCTGCACTGGTATGGTCCTGCAGGAAGCATACCAGGAAAGCCAAGGCTGCAACTGAACTCCAACTAGCTTCAAGCATCAAGGACAATAAAAAGTCCTTTTTCAGATATGTGGGGAGCCAGAGGAAAAGCAAGGGCAACATTGGAGAATTTCTTTACTGTTCAA
>NW_017728906.1:81263841-81279101 GCF_001723895.1 Crocodylus porosus | reverse complement strand
CACCTTCAAGAGTAAATTGGATGCTTATCTTGCTGGGATCCTATGACCCCAGCTGACTTCCTGCCCTTTGGGCAGGGGGCTGGACTCAGTTGTCTTCTGAGGTCCCTTCCAGACCTAATGTCTATGAAATCTATGAAATCATTATCCTTCCCATTTAGCCCCAGCCTCGTGTTGCATGCGCAACCCATGCTGACCCCCAACTGGACCCAGAAGGAGGTTGGCAACCTCATGGTACTGTGGGGCACTGTTGACATGCAGAAGCATTTCACATGGGGTGGGCACTTGAATGCTCACATTTATAAGGCTTTGTCAAGCAGGATGCAGGAGTTAGGTCACTGCCAGTCAGCACGGTAGTACCACATTAAGGTCCCAGTGGATGGTGACTGACTACAATCATAGGTCTAGTTGTGCCCACAAGACATGGCTTTTATGTGGGAGCTGACCCATATTTTGGTGCTCTGGGACCCAAGCTGCAGCCCTGCAAGTGGCACCAAGAGGGGTGACCTGCTTGAGCACCTGCCCCACCCTTATCCCTCTGGTGCTGACACCACCCCAGAGGAGGGTCTGTCAGGCCTTTAACACTCCACCCCACCCTCCTCCCTGGTTGCTGCATCCACTGTCAGCTTGGGGAACCATGACCAGTAACTACCTCACCCTTGGTACAGACCCAGACCCTGCAGTAATGAGTGGCTGGAAACATCACTGCTGGCTGATGACAGCACCAGTTCCTCCCTGGGGGAAGCCCTGGCCAGGTGCCAGCCCAGCACACACTGCGGGCTGTGGACACTGGGTGCAACCAGTCACCCATGCTGATGGGGAAGCCTGTTCCAAGCCACCAGCCTTTCTGACCCCTGATACATAGTAATTCCTGCACTGGGGGGAGTCCCCTCCCAGTCCCCACCCCTGTCCCAGCCCCAGCCCTAGCCCCTGCCCCTACTCCCTGCATGGCTTGCCTGCACATAGTCCCCTAGCCCTAGGTTCCCCCCTCACCACAAAAGCACACAGCACACAGAGAGGTGGGACACAGTTCAGAACTCTATTGAGCAGCCTGTGTCCCTACAGCTGGGTAGGCACAGGACTCCCACATGCCAAGGAAGGCTTTGATGCTGACAGCAACGTCCCCCTTGGCTGCAAGAGAGAAGGAAGCATAGCACTGCCACAGGTAACCCTCCAGGTGGCAGCAGAGGTTGCAGAGCAGCCCAGGCTTGCCTCCCATGCCATCATAGCTCAGGGTCCTGACCCAGGAGTTCAGATGTGCCTGGGGCACCAGGAGGATATGTATCAGCAGGGCATAGTGGCTCAAGCACCCCTTCAGTCTGCACAAACAGCTAATCATGCACCGCCCGGGGCAAATTTAAAAAGGGCACACTCAGAGTGTAGCGGTGGTGTAGGGAGGGACCAGTGCTGGGGTGCCTCCCCAGAGAGGCCTCCTGTGGGGAGGGCAGAAGCTTGGTCAGCCCCTCACCCCAGTTATCTGGGAGCCCCATGAAACCCAAGCCCAGGCACCACGGGCTGACCAGCACAGCAGAGTGGTTGGCCTGCAGTGGGGGAACCAGGGTCAGGAGCCATGGCAGCAGGTGCTTCCAACAGCCTGGCCTGTCCCAACCTGGGAAGGGAGGGCAGGGGCAGGCTGCCTGTAATCAGCAGCCACCAGCCCTAGTGAAGCAAGCAAGAATGGGGGCTCACCAAGCAGCTGCCTGGTCCCAGGCCTGCCCAGCCTACTCACCACAGTCTGTGGGCACCCATGCACAACCAGCCCCCAATATGAGGCCAGGCAGTGCAGCGCATCTTATCTCTAAAATGTTGCAAACTCTCACAAAAGGCTTCTGTCTCTTGCCTCTGCAGGGCCAACATCTGGACATGGATAAGAGCCCACCAGCCCCAGCAGGGATGTGGGCTCTGGGTTGCCACCACCCACCATTGGAACCATCCAGATGTGCCAGCTGCTTCAGTGGCTGGTGGAGGTGCCAGAGGAGCACGAGGCACAGGAACAGGCTGGCAGGCTGAGGATTTCACCCAGGTGGAGATGCAGGACTGGGTGCAGTGGGACTGCTGGGCCCAAATGAAGACCCTGGAATGCCTAGAGCTACTCTGGCAGGAGGAAGACACCAACTGCCAGGCCCTGGACATCTTCCTGGGCCTGTTGGTTTTGCCCATGTCCCCAGCTTCCCAGCCTCTGTCCATGGCCCCTTGGTCCCATCCACTGCCCTGCAGCAAGCCCTCCCTGGGCTGGGGAGGAGGTCCTTAAGTGCTTCCTGCCTGCCAGACCCTCTGTCCCAGCCCCTGCCCAGACCTACTACTATCTGCCTAGCCCTGGCCACACTGCTCTCCCCCATACCACATGCCTGAAAATCAAGCCATGCATGAGGCCACCATCCACTGGGTTCATCACAGCCCCTGGACCCTCAGGGGAACATCCCAAAGCTGTGGTGCTGGGCACCTTCCCTGGGGCTCTGCCTCTTAGGCTCCCCCCATCCCCACCCATGGCTCCCCACTCTGGGTTTGAAGACCTGAAATATTGTAAATAACTTTCCATGTGTAAATAATTTTCCATTTGTAAGTTGTTTTTTTATTGTTGGTTTGTGGGGAGGGTGGTGGAAGGGCTCTGTTGGTTGAGGAAAGAGAGAAGAGGGGACTCTGTTCATAGAGGGGTTGTGTTGTTAGGGAAATAAAGTTTTTTGGTTTCAACCATGTGTGTCATAAGAGTGGTGCTGGGGATGGTCAGGGATAGGGGTTATGTGGACAGTGGGGAAGCTGGCCTGGAGCAGGGAGTACAAGAGGTGGGGGTCAGCAAGGGTCTCCTGTATCTAGTGCCCTGGCCCCCATTAACAAGTGCACAGCTCTCCTGGGGCCTGGGTGGGGGTGGGAGGGTGGCCTGCTGCCAGAAATCACTTACTACACATTAGCTTAACACATAGTAAATTTAATCATGCTTAAATGCATGTAGACAGAGTCATAGGAACCAGAGAGGGGTCAGGCAGAAATATGGAGGTGGAGGCCCTTTACCCAAACAGATTTGCATGGGCGGATCCCTCAATATTCTTGGATTTCTGAGATGGACTCCTGGTCATTTCCTGGGGACTGAGACAAAGAATAATCATACCCACTTAAAAAAAAATTCAAAAGAATTCAATAGATCCATCTTTTTTCTTGTCCTATAATCTTCTATATGGAATTGATTGCATATGAAGTTTTTTAAGGAACAAACCTCCAGAAGTTTGCCATTTTTTTCAAAGCATGCACAAATCCCAAATCATTTTGGTGCTTTTGTACAATGTAGAAACTCAACGGAGCCATTAAAGTAAGGGAGGGAAAAGATCAAAGTCCCCCCTCCCCCACCACCTCACTGCTTCTTGGTTAGGTCAGGGTGGAAACAAGCATACAAGGGAAAAAGAATCTCTGGGCAAAAATCTTTCCTAATGTGTTGTCATATACTAAACTTTTAACCTTACAAGATCCAATATATATATACACACAGTATATTAATGATTCATTATCAATCACACAACATATATGAATTAGTACAAAATGTTACTAAGGTTACAGATAAAGGAGAAGATTAATATGAATCTGTTCTTATTATTTATACTATGGCAGCATGTAGTAGAGTATTCTTCACCAGTGTGAAGAACAATGACTTCCCCTGAGAGCTTAACAAACAAAACATAATTATAATAGGGGCTATTTAGGACATCCGATGAAACAGAGGCCAAATAAAGATTATTATGGGATCCTGAACTGTCATTTTTCTACTTTCTGTTCATATAAAGTCTTATATTTAACACTGCATTAACAAAGGTATTTCCACATAATTAGAACTAAAATCAATGAACTGATACAAGAATACTGAAAAGGAAGGCACTCAGCATTTTTAAAAGGTGATAAATATACCGATTTTCTTATTTAAATTAAAATATCAGCCCTCTCAAATTATCTTCCAAGTGATTCCAAGTTCATAATGGAAAAATTGTATCAAAGGCAGGGGCTGACAAAGAATTCTATAATATTTCAGATTCAGGCTACCAAATGCAATTAAAAGTTATTAGATTTCTAATACTTTGCCTTTGTACAATACATTATTCTGCAAGATAATTAACCACTGATCTCTGATCTAGTTTAGTTTTTATGAAGAACATATTGCACAACTTTAACTGAAGCATTATGGTAAGATATGGCATATCTTAAAAAATTATCTCCACAACTAGAGAACTGAAAATCCTTGGAGATTCATGGCAAAACTATTTCTGTAACAATAATATATAACTGGTAGCTCATATTGAAGTACTGCAATTTGAAATTCAACAATAAGCTCCTTTGCTATGAGGCTGTATAACATGGGCCAAGCAGCTGGGTACTGTAGCAGAGGCTATCAAGCCCAAGTAAAAAATCCTGTGTGTGGCTGGGGAGCCATGTGACAGGAAAGGGTGGGGCTTCAGGGCACATAAAATGGGGGCTTGAGACCAAACAGGAAGTCTGGTCCTGCATGTTGCAGGGAGAGGAGCTCCTGAGAGAAGGGCAGGCACCCAAGCCACCCAAGAAAGCCGGGTGGGAGGGCTCCACAGGAAATATGGTCTGCGGGGAACCTTGAGCCAAAATGGGGAGACTTTTAGTTTGTGAAGCAGCTTGCTTGTATTTATGTTGCTGCTGTTTATGTGAAGATTGGAAAACTGGATTGTAGTTATGGGGAACATGTGGAGACCATTAGGGGTGGCTGGTGGGGCCCTGCAGGGTGTGGCACCAGCCCCACAACAAATTCCGGTGGGCTGGAGGACACAGGAGGGGCAGGAACTGCTGTTGCACAGTACCTGGTCAAAGGCAAGGGCATCAGGAGGTAGGGCAGATTTCAACTCCTGGACCAGATGGCAGGTTGCATGTGTCATGGATAGACCCATGCATGAGGCCAGTGCAGTGGGGTCCACCCACTCCTACAAATTGTGATCTAGGAGGTCTCCAATATGGGTGACACCAGCTAGGATCAACCTCTGTTGCAACCAGGGCACCTCTACCATTGGCACCTCCAGACATCCACCAGGGAGTAGTCCATCAGGATCTCCCTGAGGACGCACATAGCAGGCTGGTTCCACTCCCTGCCTGACTAGTCTCACACATCTAGGGTGATGTTTAAGTCCCTGCCGAGGACCAGGCACTTGAAAGGGTTGAGGTGCCAATGCATGTGGCTGCCCGGTGGAAGAAATCTGCCAACTCCAGGTCCCCTGCAGGGACATACACGTTCAGAAGGTTCAGGACCAGCCCCTGCACCTGGACCCAGAGGTGCAGCAGGCAACCCAGCACCATTTCAACTTCCTGGAGAACCTCCAGCTGCAGGCCTGGGGAGAACAGGGTGGGCACCCTGCAAGAGGTGGCCAACAGGTGACTAACAAAGACCCTATCTGCCCACTCCAGCCTCCAATCAGGTTATTTGGCTCAAGTTGTCAGGGTCTCCTGCAAGAATACCATGGGGTACCCTCCATCCTGAAGGAAGGAGAGCACCTGACACCTCCAGAGACCCTTCCTGGAGCTGTGGACATTGAGGGTCATGATCTTAAACAATCTCATGGCTGGGGGGCTGGAGTAAAAGATTCATCAGGGGCCTTGCTCATCACAATGCCCAGTGTGGGGCCTGCCGGCTCGCATATTACCCTCCCATACATATAGAGGGCATCTATGAAACTGCAGGCCTACCGATAGACCTGAGCATTGCAGCTTTTAGGCTACTTGCCTTCCCCTGCCAGAGCCCTTGCAGTGGTGATGATGCTGTCCAAATCTCCCCAGTGGTCCAAGTGGTACCTTGCTGGTGGAACAGAGGGTTTAGTCATGGTCAAGAGATGCAAGTAGCTCATCTCTGGGGACTGCTAGGACCAAGAAGTCTGCAGTCTCCATGGAGCCTGCTGGTTCTCAGGTGTCCTCCTCCTGGTCCTGAGGCTCAGTGGGCTCCTCAGGCACCATCTGAACCCCCCGGTCTGCTAAGAGATTGGGAGAGCTCTGCAGCCCCATGGGACAGATGTGGAGGTAAGGGTGGGAATAGGGCTCCTTTACAAGATGGTGGGGTAGAACTGGGACCCTAGGGGGGTCCATGCAGGGTCCCCAACAAGATCAGCCTGTTGATGAGGAGACCCCACAGTGACCCCTTCTTGTGCAGGACTATGGGGTAGGTTGAAGGTGAGGTTCTTCTGGGAGGGGAAGGAAAAAGACCCATCAGACATCAGGGTGGCTTCAGTGTCTGCCTTGGGGCCCTGGGAAAGGGGACCTCCCCACTCAAGACTCACCGGGGTGAGCCCCAGGGCCTCTGTATCCCCCAGATGAGGAGGAGGAGGCCCCACTACAAGGCCTCCCTTTGGGTAGGCTGAGGCCAAGGCCTCGGTGCCCGTGGTTTCAGGGGGTAGAGCCTGGTCAGCAGAATGAGGGGCTTCCTCCATGGGCTCCTGTTCGGGACTATCTAGCAGCCCCAAAACCTCCTCCACAGGGATCACTTATTTGATCTTTCCTGGGAGTGGGGTGTCAGGCACAGCTGGGGAGGCCTCTGGAGGCTGGGATGCTCCTTCCCCCTGTGTGGTGGTCTTGGGAGTGGGAGAGGAGTCCTCCACATCAGAGGGCTTCAGCCGCACCCAGACCTTTCTCTTGCCTTTATACTCAGAGGGGACATTCACCCACTCAGCCATGGGGTGTGGTCCTCAGGTGGACAGGCTCCAGTAAGAGAGGGTGAGGGTGGGGGGGCAGCCATGACAGAGGCATGTTGGCCCTGCTCCCTCTCCCCCTTTGGTTGCTGCTGCCCTCCCCAGAACTCCACCAAGCTTGGTTGGGGGGCAGGGTCCTTTGAGATCATGGGGTGGCTTGTAGTTGAGGCTGGGGTGCCAGTGGGGCCTCAGGGGGGAGGGATGCCAGTGGTAGGGGCACCCCTCTTCCCAGTGTGACCCACAGATGCCCTCCCCATCTGGCCCATGGGGCACTCATGATGCATGTGCCTCGGGGTACGGCACTGGAAGCACCACAAGTCCCTTCATGTACAGAAAATCCTCACCATGGCCCCCTGGTAAGGAATTGCAAGGCACCCCTCAGCCTCCAAACGCAGTCCCACCACCAGCTGGATCATAACCTGGTGATGGAAAGAGCACATGTGGTGAAGGCCAGGGTCTCAGCACCCCATTGAGAGGGCCACCATTGGGGAAATAACTCTCCCCAGGGTTTGGAGCTGGGGGAAGCACAGCCCAACTGGGGATATAAGGAGGGATGGAGCTGAGGAACACCCTGGTCCCCAGCTCTTCTAAAGGCTCAAGGGGGATGTATTCGCCCTCCACCACGAGCCTCCTTTCTTCCGCCTCTTGTGCAGCGGATTCCGAGGCAAGGAAAAAGACCCCCTTGCCATCAAATCAGGAGGCCGCCACAATCTTGGGGGCCCCCGCTAGCCAAGCCAGGGCCTGCACCCAGGTCTCAAAGTGCAGATTCTCCTGCTTGAGCAGTTGGCACTTCAGCCCATGTCTGCAAGTAAGTGCCAGAAAGGGGGCCTCGCTACCTGAGCTGGAAGAGCTGGTGGTGGAGGGTCCAGGCCCCCTGGCTTCAAGTCTCCCCACAGCTGCCTGTGCATAGCTGAGGTTCTCCCCCAGGGGGGCTCATTGGTGGGGCTGGGGCTAGGCCCAGAGACAGGTTGAGTGGGTGTGCTGGCTGGTGTAGTGCACCTGGTCCCCTCAGGCACTGGTAGTCTCAGCTTGGGGGTAGGGCCCTTGTCCTTGCCACTTCCAGCTGTGGAGGAGGCTGAAGACAAGCCCTAACCACTGTCCTTGCCCTTGGTCCCTGATGATGGGAGAGAGGGCTTGGGAACCCCTCCAGGGGAGGCCTGGCCATGGGAGACTCCCTGGTCCTGTTGACCCCCTACCAGAGTCCCACCTGCCCCTGCAGCAGAAGTTGTAGGCTTCTCCACCCCCAGAGGAGGTTGGTCAGACTCTGCCTCTGGGGTGGAGGCTGCAGGGTCATGCATCCCTTTGGGGGCTTGGTTAGGATCTGTACCCATAGTATGGACTGCAGGAAGGTCTGTGGGGGCATCTTCCCCCCCAGAAGGTTCATGCTATGCCATTGTTTCATATGAGGGCAGGGAGGATAATAAAGAAAAACAAAACATCCAGTGTGGCTAGTGAATCTAGTAGGGGCATGCTGGGGTTGTGGGGGAGGAGGTGGGTAGGGAGGAAGGGGGCGGAAGGTCACTGAGCTACAGCCCCACAGGAAAAAAAAATCAGGAGGGCTATGCTTTGAGAATATGATGGAGGGGGAACACAAAGGCTGGAAAAACTCGAGCTGGCTTACTCAGCCACACAACAAACACCAGGGCAAGGGGAGTGGACCACAGGACTTACCACACAAGGGCAAGAACACACAGGGAAGGCTACTGAGGCAGATGTAAAAGATGTTTGTAGAGGTGGAGAGGTTTTGTTGAAGATCTATCGAGAAGCCCCTCAGGCCTCCAGCCAGGTGCTCAGCAGCAGAGCAGTAGGCAGGAAGACAAAGCAGGATCAGATGTAGTGAGGTAACTGTGGGGGAGGGCAGGAGCAGTCAGTCAATTAGGAAGTAATCTAATGCAGGTGTAGTGTCAGGTGGTGCAAGGTGGTGCAGCAAGGAATCCCCTTCTCTCCTGAGAGGGGGCAGCAGCAGCAGCAACAACGGCAGCAGCAGCAACAGCAACAGCACATCCAATTCAGCCACTCAGGGTGTGCTTCTGGTGAAAATGGAGGTTAAGGCCAAGGCAGCTGGGGCAGGCAAGGCACCTTTAGGCTCCAACAGTGATGGTGGGGGAGGAGGGGCCCACAGGCAGTGCAGGCTCCCTCCCCAGACTGTTCTATGACCATGGCTTGGCAGCAGGCTGGACAGCAGGCCAGAACAGGGGTGCAGAAGCCCAAGGCAGGAAGGGGTTTGGCCAACTTACTCCCAAAAGTTCTGAGACCAAGCCAGCAGTTAGCAGTAGCCAGAGGCAGGAAAGGGCCTGGCCATCTTCTTCCCAGAAGCTCCTGACACCAAGCACAGGTTCTGGCCCCAGGCTCTAGCTCCCCCTGGCTGCAGATCCGGGAGGAGCCAGGCAAGGTTATTTTGCCCCAAATGGCACAATTTGCTCCGCAACAAAGTGCATATCCAAGCACGTGCACTGAGACAAAAAGCCCCAGCTCAAATTTGCACTGCTTCTATTTGAGCCGCTCAAATTTGAGCTTCTATTTGAGCTGCTCAGATCTGCACTGCTTCTATTTGAGCTGCTGCAAACACACATGCTTGCATGTGTGGATGTGCCCATGGAGTCAGAGCTTCACAGGCAAAGAACAGCTTTCAAGCTCTCTCTCCACATCTTGGGACAAATCCTAACCACCAAGGGGTGGAAGGAATCTCTGCTATCACCCCAGCCCTTTGTTTCTTTTACTTTCCTTATGCCCAGAAACATTTTTTCCTTTGAAGGTAAATGGAATATTTTATTTGAGAGAAAAGGGAAATTTCCCCCTACCTCCCTTTTTTTTTTTTTTAGCAGGAAAACAAAAAAGCAAAAACAAAGAGAATATAATTTCAAGTCAATCCAAACAGTTATTTTTTTATGATTTGGCCACCAGAACAAAAATAAATATTACTTCTTAACCCAAATTGGTCAGCAACCTTTTCTAGGCTGCAGGCTGGAATAACTCAGTGTTAGAGGCAGGTGGGAAAGTTGGTCCTATGACCCAGCTGCCATCACTGCTTTTCCCCACAGCAGTACAGGAAACTGACTGCCACAGAAGCCCCTTATGGCTGAATGCCATCAAAGCCCCATGTTCACAGGCTGTCCTGCTCATGTGATACAAGTTGTCAACTACTGGGTCAGACTTTGAACTTCCCTATTAGGGATTTAGGTATGAGTCATAATGCCCAATGGTGCAAGAGGCTGTGGGACAAGTCCTTCTGAGGCACAACAGTTCTGTCTGTGAGTCCATCATGGCACCACTCAACACATAGCAAAGGTGGTGAAAAAAATCACAAGTCTGTGAGGTCTAACAGCTGCCTCTTTCCCTGCCTGGCTTCAGGAAACTAGGCAGTAGTATAGGGTGTACATATTTTCTTAAACCCTTCTCATACCTGTCACTTCACAAGTATGATGTCATAATTAAAAGTAGGCAGTGCTAGAACCCCAAATGAAAAGCAGACAGTGCTAAAATCAGAGTAGTACATAGGCGAAGCTAAACTGTTGATAAGCATATAATTAATACTACATGATTTGATACTATGAATGAAGGAATAAGCAGATCTAATTTTGGTGGGCTTTTTAATATGACAGTTGTGACATTAATTTAAATAATCAAGCACCAGTAGCCCAGGCCAGAATATCAACAAGCTCAAAAGAGAAAAAAGATGGGATCAACAGGAGAGAAGGATCTGTCCCCTGCTCAGACTGATAAATATACCAAGCCAACTACTGGTAACTAATTATAATGATTTGAGTGATTGTAAAAATACTGGCTTTAATCAACAATGTTTAAACTGAAAATATGTGGCTGCATATGTGTCTGTGCCTCTGTGTGTGGTAGGGGGCAGGCATGGGGCGGGGTATCTATCTGTCTCTAACTGCATGTATGTGCATATGTGACCAGATCTCAGATGTGTGTGTGCATGTAAATAAAGCTAATTTTAAAATATGTGTACATGTGTGTGTGCACGTGCACACTCATACTTTGAGGTGCTCCTGCATCTTGAGTCAACTGTGGCAGATACTGTTATAAAGTCCACCCCCCAATATCCTGAAAGAGATCCCTCGCCAATACCTCCTATCTTAAAAGAAGTCCAGAGTGCCAATCAAGAAAACCAAAAACAACAAAGCTACTGGATCAGATGGCATACCTGAATAACCCAGTCAGGACCTACTAATTCCCCCATAGAAAAAAAGCATGATAACCACCAACAGCTTTAAATTGAACTTTAAGGCTGGTGGGAAAGAACTGGTACTGAGATTCCACAAATTTATTCTTTGAATTTGGAACAACAAAGAGGTCCCTGGGGACCTGAGGAATGTGAACATTCTCACTGACTTCAATAAAGGAAATAAGTCCATGTGCAGGAATTAACCCTCATCAGGGATAATCCTTGCTTGTGTCCTCCTGAACCATCTTCCACCTCTTCCTGAGGAAGTTCTGTTGGAATTTCAGTGAGGTTTCAGACTATCCCATGAGGCAACTGACATAATCGTTGTTGCCCACAACATCCAAGAAAAGCATTAGGAACAACATCAGGATCTGTACATGGCCTTCATTGACCTCATTAAGGCCCTTGACTGCATCAGTCATGAAGCATCATGGAAAGTACTAGGCAGATTTGGATGCCCCTAAAAATATATCAAGTTCCTGATGCTTCTCTGTCACCAGATGACTACAACTGTTCTTCGTAGTGGATCAGAGACTGATCCATTTGTCATGGGGTCAAGCAAGGATGATTCATCGTCCAATTCTGTTCTGCATTTTTTTGACCGTCATCCTGCTTCTTGTTAAGGACTGCCTCCCTTCCAGAATTGGCACTGAACAACAAATGGATGGAGTGCTCTTCAATCTGGAACATTTTGTTCAAAGACCAAAGTATTCAAAACAACTATCCTTGATCTTCAATACACTGACAACTATGCCATCCTTGCACACACACAGGAAAACCATGCTGAAGCTCTTGGCAGAAGCCTACCAATCTTTGGGCCTGTCAACATTGAGAAATCAAGTTCTCTATCAGCCTTGCTCCAGGCCATGAATGTGAGCCCCTTCCTCAAATTACCATTGAAGGAAAGACCCTGGAGGTAATCAAGTACTTCCCTTACCTTGGTAGGTACCTCTCTCAGAGCATGAACAATGATGAAGAGATCTAATACAGTGTCTGGTGTTCAAGAGACTCTTTCAGAAAATTGCTTCAGCATGCTTTTATTGATCACAATCTCCAGAAAAACAACAGGATCCAGATCTAAAAGGTAGTCACTATTCTCACTCTCCTCTATGGATCTGAAACATGGGTGGCCTACCACTGTCATCTCAAGAGCCTGGAGGGGTATTACTAATGATGCACAAATGCCAGCATCCTTGCTGAAGCCAATATTACCATCATTGAGTTGGTGATCCTCAAACATTTCAAGCATTGTGTGTAGATGCCAAACTCTCAACTCTGAAGCAGTGAGCGCTGTTTGAGAAAGGGGCGTGAGGGGCACAAGCCTGGCTGGGGATACAGCCCAGCCTACGGGGGAGGGAGGGGAGAGTGCTGCCCCCCCAGACAAACCCTGGCTGGGGTTTGGGACCAGGAACGGGGGGATTAAACACCCCTTCCCCTGCTTAAACTTACTGCTAGCTGCAAATGTGGAGTACAAATCCCAGAGGCACCTAGAAGCAGGAAGAGGAAATGATGAGCAAACCTGAAGATTCCTGCTGCTGTGATTTTGGGCTGCAAATTCCAGAGACCTCAGGAGCAGCAGGATGAGGACATGAACACACAGCCAGAGAACCTGCTCTAGTACCCCCGGCCTTTGGCCTGAGCCACTGCAGGCATGTGGCTGCATTTCCTGTATCAAAAGTAAATGTCTGTTCACTTCTGTTTCAATTTAATCTGTGCAGTTTAGACTAACCTGCAAAGACTGAATTGATTCAGCCTCAGGCTTTTTGACTGTTTGTGTCTAGCCCAAGAGATCCAGAGGTTTAATTAGCTGTATCATAAAGTTTGAGTTGATGTTCTGAGGGAAAATCCCTGCACGGACATTACTAGGCAGAGAAATATAAAAATTCTCCATACTCATTTTAACCTCTTCTGTCTTCTTCAACAAAACTAAGGCTTTCTTTTTCTTAAATATATATTATAGACTTCAGAGGCTTCCATCCAGCTGTTGAATTTGGGAAGCCAACCCCAACCATTTTACCAGAAATACTTTTTTTTCCTGCCCTTTTCTCTACATTTTTTTTTCAATTTTGTAAATGCTGTCCTGCTTTGGGTTAACTTTTTCTAATTCTCAGGGCAAAATAAGTTCCATTAATCATATCCCCACTATAATCTTTTAACTTCAGTGTAAATCTCTGCTCCTGGTCAAAGCATTATCCATTATAAAGATTTCCACAGTGTATGAATGTAACCTTTTTCAAACCTTCACAGGGTCACCTTTTATAAAGGGAAGAGCTGTCTCCTTAGTTTTAAAGCTGTCCCCAAATTCTCCACACATACAGAGAATTTATAAGAGTAACATCAATAGGCTTACACCATCTAGTTCTGTGATAACTCTGATTTTAAGTTTTTATAAAGACAGGTGACACATCAATGAAGTGATGGGCATTATGAGCTGTAAAATACCTCTATATCTTAGATTTCAAAGTTCTGTTAAAATATTCCATGATCCCTGCTTTCAATTCATTATTAGTAACAAAGTGGCATATCCCAGAGGTCTTCAACAAATTGCTCAGAGGCCTGTTTAAAAAGTCTTTTCCAAGATTGGTCCATAATTTTTGCAATATGCGGTTGGTGTCAGAAAATGATTTAAGAGCCTAGGATATATCACAACCTGTCTTCTCTTTTAGACCTAGGGCCCATGCAGGTTTAGAAAATATATCTATCACTGTTAAAATGTACTTAAATCTGTCATTGCGTTTGTCAGGCTGCTGCATATCCACCAGATGTGCCTGCCACTGGACATCCACATCTGAAACAATGGTTCTGTTTCTTTTAAAATGGTATGTGCTGGTTTATGTAGAGTACAAGAATCCTAATCTAAAAGCCATGATATCATGCATCTTCTATTCAAGGTTTCTGGAGCTTTTCAACCTTGTAATAAAGAGCTTCCAGCTGCTCTGGGTTTCTAATAAAATCGACATTTTTGGCCCTTCAAGTAAGAAAATCAAGCATCGGTGTGTATGTTGTTACACACTCCAAGGTTTTAATACACAAAGTATTATCAGCTCATAGAAGCGTTGCTTGCAAAAGAAAAAATAATACTGTCAGACGTGAGGCTCAAACCCATTTGCGCAATAGAATTTAAGTCACACACCTCAACCACTCAGTCAAAGCATCTTGGGATCTTTAATATTGAACTTTGATGTACCAAAGGCCATTAAAAATCATGAATATGCCCATGGATTGATCCAAATGACTTGTGTCCGACTAAAGTATATCATCTAAAAAAAATCCAGTCCTGGCTTTAAGTCAGTAAGAGAGAGTGTGCAGACAGGCATCAAGGAATCTCACCCTGCTGTTATTGTTTTTGCTATAGAACCGTCTACTAAGCAGTGGGAAAGCCAGTAAGTGGAAGTTACCTGCATACTTGTCACTAGTACTGGTTTGGTTAAGACCTGCCAAGGTTTCAAAAATGGCTTCTGGGAAGCTGTCCTGAAAAGTATTAAGGGACTGCATGGCAGAGATACATGTAGTAACGAAGAAACGACCTATGTACTCAGACCCAAATTCAAAAGGAACATTTTTATTAAGCCTTCTCATCAAATCAAGCAAAGAAGTTAGACTTACCAAGATTGAGATGAATGCCCGGAATGAATGAATTGACAAAGAACATAAGGATGACAAATCCCAGCACAGTCAGGCATTTGATAAGAAGAATTTTGTCTGTTATTCTGTGCTGCAAGTAAAAAAATATTCACAAAGTGTTACAGAAGTAATCACTTACTATGTACAGAGTACACATTTTTAATCCAGCATCTTTTGGTAAACTGTAAATGTCTCTTTCTGCACTGTATGCATAGTAAAAGAAACAAAAAAAAAATCTTGCAAAAAAAACTTTCAATTTTCGTGGGAAAAAGAAGATTCTATAAAAATGTTATTTTATACAAAAAAGATTTCAGATGGATCTTCAACTTCTAACTGCAATTGGTATGTAATATATAACAACTAAAATCTATTTTAATAAATAAAAGCAATTTCATTATTGCACTGTTTCAGTGGTTCCAGTTTAGCTAAGACAACTGTTAATTAAAGCCTCTTGCTGCAAGTATGAATAGCAGGAATATACAAATCACAGCTACTGAAAATGTTTGTGGTTATTCAGCAAACCTACCGCATACTGTACAATTGTGGCCCTGAAAACTACAAAATAATCCCAGAGTTTACCTATTCACCCCCAGATGCTACTTCTATCATTCACCATTCTAATACCCATTTTCTTCCTAACTTCTACATTCCTCTTCTCTGATTTCTCCTTCTCATCTACTGTCTTCCAATTCTCTTTTCAGTCTCATAGTTTCATAGTTTCTAGGGTCAGAAGGGACCTGAGTAGATCATCTAGTCCCACCCCCTGCCATGGCAGGAAA
>NW_017728906.1:81261931-81263257 GCF_001723895.1 Crocodylus porosus | reverse complement strand
GTGTTGAATCCCATCCTATTCTCATCCGCCCACTCCTGTAACCTGTCTAGGTCCGATTGCAGCCTATTCCTCCCTTCTAGTATGCCCCCACATCTTAGTGTCATCAGCAAATTTGAACAGGGTGCTTTTTACCCCCTTGTCCAAGTCGCTGATGAAGATGTTGAACAGTACGGGCCCGAGGACCGAGCCCTGCGGAATCCCACTGCCCACATCCCTCCAAATCAATAATGACCCATCCACCACCACAGTCCCCCAGTTTCTTAATGAGAACAGGGTAAGAAACAGTGTTGAAGGCCTTCCAAAAGTCCAGGAAGACTATGTCCACTGCTACCCCTGCATCTAATGATTTGGTGATCTGATCACAGAAGGCTACCAGGTTGGTCTGACAGGACCTGCCTCTAATGAACCCGTGTTGGTTGCCCCTAGGTATGATCTCCCCTGCTGGCCCCTCGTGGATATGCGCCAGAATAATTTTCCCAAAAAGCTTGCCCAGGATCGAGGTAAGACTAACTGGCTTATAGTTTCCCAGGTCCTCCTTCCTCCCCTTTTGGAAGATGGGAACCATGTTGGCTCTCTTCCAGTCCTCTGGCACCACACCAGATCACTACAAGTGCTCTTAAAGCCATGCCAGGGTCCTGCAATGACCTCAGCCAATTCCCTCAGTACTCTGGGGTGGAGATCGTCTGGACCAGCTGACTTGAATACATCCAGTCCCTTCAGAAGTTCCCTAACTAGTTCCTCACTAACCCTTGGCCTAGGTGTGCCTCCCCTGGGGCCTGAGAGGGGCCCAGAGGTGGGGTGACTGTTCCAGTCCCTGCTTAGGAAAATGGAGGCAAAGAAATTGTTAAATATGTCAGTTTTGTCATTTGGTGTGACGAACCAAATTTCCTAATGTGTCCTGCAGAGACCCCGCATTACCCAGAACCATTTTTTTGCCCCCTAAGTATTTAAAAAAGGACCTCTTATTGTCCTTAATCCGGGAAGCTAATCCTAGCTCCATCTCTGCCTTGGTCTTCCTGACTGCCCCCCTGCATCCCTGAACAACTGCAGTATAGTCATCCCTGGTGATGGCCCCTCCTTTCCATTGGGTGTACGCCTCCCTTTTAGCTAGGAGACGTTCCCAGATGCTTTTGGTGAGCCATGGGGGCTTGTGTGCCCTCCTTCTCCCTTTGATCCATGTTGGGATTACCTCCCTTTGGGCTTGGAGGATCGTCTCCTTAAGGAGCAACCACTCTCCTTGGACACCTGGCTCCCCTCCCCTCCGAGACCTCAGTGCTTCCCCGACTATTCTCCTTAGCTCATTGAAGTCCGCCCTCCTGAAATCTA
>NW_017728906.1:81196400-81261576 GCF_001723895.1 Crocodylus porosus | reverse complement strand
TCCCCTCGACTGCCTTGTATTCTAACCCAAAGCACTTCAGAGTGCCCTTCCTCTGATTCTTTGTTAATTGACGAGGATGGGTATTCCTCCTTAATATAGAGTGCCACGCCCCCACCTTTCCTTCCTATCCTGTCCCTTCTGTACAGCCTATAGCCCTTGACATTCACTGCCTAGTCATGCATTGAGTCCCACTCACTTTTTGGTATTCACCCCTCCATCCTCATTCATCTGTCCATCCTCATTTTCAGCTACCATCTGCCTTTACATCTTCCTCTCCATTTCCTAATTTAATGTTATTTTAAAAATTGATCTGACTTCATATGTGGTTTCTCATATAAAAGACCACTGAAAGTGTATTAAACAGTTAAACTAGAAGCACATCTGCATTTGCCAATTTAAGGTGTATTAAGGGCACAGGTCTACACGTGTGTGCCCTTAATGCACTTTAAAAACAGCAATTTTAGACTATTTTCCCCTAAATTTGATACCTGCTTTTGTCGGTATGAAATTTAGGCATGAATAGCTGAAGTACCTTAACGCACATATGGATGCACTAAGGAGCCTTAACACTGTATGTCAACTGACTGTACAGTGAGAACTAACTGTAATTCCCAAGTTGGTCCGCATGCTGCATTAATAAGCTTTAGCACATGCACGTAGAAACATGCACCTTAATCGCCTTAATGCACATTGGGCAAATGCACATTAGGTTTAGACACGCATAAAATAGGGTGGCCATCATAGAGGACAGTCCAGTTGTCCTCTGTCCTCTATTGATATGAAACCAGATGCCTTTATGTCCTCTATTTTTCTCTTGGAGAGAAAAAGGCATCCAGTTTCAAATCAATAGAGGACAGAGGGTTAGAAAACTGGAATATCTTCTATGATGGCTACCCTAGCATACAAGCATGTGTAGACACACCCTATAAGCTCTATCAGACAGTGATCATCTTTTTTTTCTCTTTTTGTAGAGCACATAGCACAACTGGATGCTGATTCATAACAGCAGCTGAAAGGCACCATCTCAACAATAGCACAAGCATGGTATAAGTAACAGTATCCTATAAACAAACTATATTAGTAGTAGGTGTTCTATATAGTTAAAAGGCACTGGTATAAGCAACCTCTTCCCTGCTGGTATCTAAATCAAAGCTTTAATAAATGCTTAAATCCATTGCTAAAATATGAAGTAATTAATTAAAATAACATCATAATATTTAAGAAAAATATCATGTCATGCTATCTTAACTCTATCCCATTAATTGGCTGGCCTAGCAGGATTTCCTCTTTCCATGTAGAGTGTTAAATTCATGCAGTTAGATTAGATCTAGGTTTTCCTTTTAAGTATTACTTATGTATTGAATAGTGTTGAAGCTGCCAGTTACCTTTTTTTGGAGTTCCTGAATATTTGTTTCCCAGTTTTTATCTTCTTGTGAAATTTGTCTGAAAGAAAACCAGAGATACTTTTTAGTAATTAGGTGCAAAACACAGGAGGTGAAAGTGCCTCTCTATTCGGCACTGGTTAGGCCTCATTTAAATTATTGTGTACATTCTGGGCTCCACATTTTACAAAGGACATGGAGAAGTTAGAGAGGGTCCAGAGGTGGAAAAACTTCTTCACTTTTGGAATAGTAAGGCAACTACCAAGGGAAGTTGTAGACTCTCCATTGCTTGAGGTGTTCAAGAAGAGGCTGGAGCCACTGGTCAGGGAGGATGTAGGCGCAGATATGTCTAGGGTCTACTATGGGTGTTTCCTATGCTTCTGGGCATTGCTGGTTGCCCCCACCCCCAATTTCTGCTATATGTGTCAGGATGTTTTTAAGACTTCCTCAGAGACACTGAGTGTTGACTATAGTCAAGCCTAGGGACTGGCTGGGGTGTGCCAATACTCCTGCTGGGACCCAAGCTGGAAGTTTCTGGCTTGAGGGTCTTGCCCCTCCACTCAGAGTCAAACCAATCATCATACATGGGATCAGGAAGGAATTATAACCTATGGTCAGACTGGTACAGACTGTGGGAGGGGTTTGCCTTCCTCTGTTGTGGGATGCATTGCTCTCTACTCAGGATCACTTGAGCATATACTGACAACATTTAATAGAAGCAGGACACTGACTGCTATGGTTTCCCTGCTTCACCTGTGGCAGGTTAGGGTGTTAGGTTTGTGTTGTGTCAGGGTTGATGGTAGTCTTATGTAGAGTTTAGATTACAGATTATATAGAATGGTTTGAATAGGAATGATCCTGAGTCAGGCAGAGGGTTGGACTAGATGATAAGCCATATTTCTCTATGGCTCTATGATTAAATTAGAGCTCTGTCACAATCATCTTCAGATAACAGTATGGGAATATTTAGATCATCCTTTATGAGCATTGTACAAGAGGAGTGAACCCCACACTGCTATTGAAACCACTCACAACATTCTGATTAGCTTCACTGGAGATAAAATTTCACTTCAGGGTCCCATAACATATTCACCTATCTTACCAAGAAATTTTAACTCACTGCAGGGGTCCAAACTAGCAAATCTCATCACACAGCTGAGGCTCAAAACTGTATTTATTTCCTCCATGACTTTCAGATGTTAACACAGGCCATTCTTATCTAAAACAATGGTTATGGTTGATATCACAATCAGAACTTTTCAAAAACAGTATTATCAGCAGGGAACCTGGTTTTCTCTGATAATTGCAAGTCCCAAGAATCCCAAATTTTTAGAGATACATGTATCCATCTATCTATATATCTAGATCTAGAGCTAAATTTAGATCCAGATCTAGATATATGTAAATGGCATTTCATTTTAATCATGGAAAAATGTGGAGGGGGGATTATATCTAATTTTTTTTTAATCAGAGAAAACCAGGATCCCTGATTATCAGTATAGTTGGCCTTCCTGCCTTAAGTCTTGGAATTTACAGTTAAGGAGTTTTGTCATTAATACTAGTGAGTATCATGATGAAGAAATCCTGACCTCCAACAACAGAAAAATAGTTTATATTTATACTTCAGACTTTCACTTTTTTGTACATCATGTTTTTATATTTTATTGCCCTTTTAAAATAATTTATTTTTTAAAAGTTGATTTTGATCGTGTAAAAGGAATATAGAATCATAGAAAATTCGGGTTGAAAGGGACCAGAGGAGGTCATCTATTCCAAACCCCTGCCCAAAGCAGGACTATCCACAACTAGCTCATCCCAGCCAAGGCTTTATCTAACCAGGTCTTAAAAACTTCCAAGAGAGTCTGCAACCTCTCTGGGTACCCTGTTCCATTGCTTTATTGCCCTCCTAGTGAGAAAGTTTTTTCTTATACTTATATATACTTCCCTTGCTGCAACTTGAGACCATGACTCCTTGTTCTGTCATCTGCCACCACTGAGAAAAGTCTAGCTCTCCTTTTTGGAACTACCCTTCCAAGTAGTTAAAGGCTGCTCATGGGCAACTGGTGCTCCCCAAGTCAAGGGAGGGGGGGGACACCAGCAGGGAACAACCAAGGGCCAGCCAGCAACTGGTGGGGGCGGGGAGGGAAGGGTTCCCCAGCAGCCGGTCACCGAGCATGCCAGCAGCACAGTAGCAATGGTATTGCCGGCACTGCTGCATGGGGCATAGAAGTGGCAGAAGTGCCACCAACAGAGCCAATTTCGGGGGGGCACTAGCACTTTCTGTGCCCCCCTACAACACAAAGCACTTGCTTTTGTGGGGGGCACCAGCACTCCCCATGCCCCACCATGTGTCACCTATGAGGCTGCTATTAAATCCCCCCTTAGTCTTCTCTTCATCAAACTATTCAATGTGGATGCTTTCAGCATTAAAATCATGTTAAGTTAAAAAAACCCTCATTAGTTTAGTGAAAGAAATTTTAAAATACAATTTTAAATACATTTTAAATACCAGTTTCTCTTTTCATGGTGTTAATTTAATTGTCTACATTTCACTTAGCTTGGACAATGAAAATTAATAAATTAGTTCCACTTCTATTTATACTCAATTTCATGGGCATGAATGACTGATAACCATTCTTACAGGAGTTTTTAAAGATTTGGCTTAACATTTTTGTTAGTCTTAAATTTATAAAATCTCTCTCATTCCTAGCATAATAGTTTAACTGTGGTGCTGTTTAATTTAACAGATGATCATTTATGATTTTAGTATGAAAAATATTAATGTCTAGTTACTAATAGGGGATCTCACAAAGGGTGTGAAAAGATGTAACATTTGAAGCATTTCAAACCCCTTTGAAATGTTTCAAAAGCATAGCAGACAAACATACTCCCTTTGAGATTCAAAAAAACTTACAAAAGTACTCAAAATATGTTCTGTTTTAATGTTGTGTAAACTGGAGAACAGAAAATCTTACTGTGTGCCTTCAGTAAAATTGATAATTTATATAAATGATGTTATTTTGTTTATATAAAACTTTTATTGCTGATTTTATTGTACTGTTTTGGTGAAAGCCGTGAATAAATTACTACTACTTTTCTAAAAGACTGAATAAAACTACTATTTAGAAGCACTTCTATTTAGAAGAGCCTGGCAGAATGGCTCAGCCCCTTGACAGTCCCCCTTGTCCCCAGGGGGTGGTGGGGATCGCAGCCTCAGAATGAAGCAACCCCTGGCATGTACCCTGGCATGGAGCCATTGCAATTTTACAGCACTCCAGCCAGGGGGCACAGCAGTATACGTGGTCTCTCCTCTCCGTGGCTGAAATGCTCCAGTTTTTAAGTGCTTCAAAGTTCTGAAGCACTTCAAATGTTATGTCTGTCCTTACTCAAAGTCATCTCCCTACTGAAAAGCTCTTTAATATTTTAGAGAAACAAGCAGCAGCAATTTGTTACCCTATAGGTTCTGAAGGCCACCATTGCAAAGAAAATGACTAAAAAGGACCAAAAAATCAAGGTGCCTCAATGTATTTCTCAAATTGCTTGTAACTACATGGTGTAAGGTCAGAAGGAGGCTCAATATCCAGCTCTTGTCCCACTGGAAAATGCACCAATCTTTACTCTCCTAATTCTCCTTTAGATTACTTGGATAAAATGTAAATTAAAGGGAATATTCCCATAACACATTCCATAAGCCAGGTTCTTACCTCTACTCTGAGGCACAGGTAAGAGAGTTCTGATCAAAGCATTGAGAGACCACACCCCACCGCACGACACTGAAATAAGAGCTGTTCAATAAACTGCAACCCCAATAAATTATTCTCCCTTTCTCTGAAAGGTGTGATTCCAATGGGAAAAAAAATCTGGACTGCAACAGAATTAAACTGGAGGGATCTTGTGCAAATTTTACCTGTGGAATGTTTTGAGTTTTTTCCTCAGCAAGATCTCCAGAGTCAGAACCTTCTGCATCAAGAGACATTTCACAGCCGTTTCTTCTCTGCTGGCTGGGTTAATACGCTGTGCTGTCAGTCGCCAAACATGGATCTCATGTTTCAGCTCTAAGAAAGAGAATAACTTAGTTTAAAGCAGATATATAACACATATTAAATCAGAGACCCAAACAAAAAGTAAACATGAAGATGCAGAGAATGTCTTGGACTCAAGTCAAGCCATTAGACTAAAAGCAGCCTAAGGCTAATGAATCTCCTGTAAAGGAATTTTTTTTTAAAACTCCTTACTGCAACAACTTTTGCATTGCTATGGTGGAAGAAAGGATGCAAAATATATAAATATTATATATATTATATTATAATATATAACACATTTAAAAACTTAAACCAAATAAAACTTAAACTCAGTTTCCTAGGAAGAACGTGCCTATTACAGGTGGCTTCCAATAACTTTGAGTCTAATATTAAACCCTCTGGGGTTTTTTCCCCATTTGTACTTGCTTGTATCCATTAGGAATAAACAGTCTTATTATTAAGCTTCTAACATCATTTTACTGATCCATATAAGGAAAAATACCCATCTGAAACAATCAGAATGGAGAGAAAAAATGAAGGTGACTGAAGCATAAATAATGTGTCATGTTTTCAACATAATTTGCAATGTAGACAGCACCTTGATGAGAGACAGCAGACTAAAAAACTGTTCCACCTCAGTCACGGCTGCAACATTTTGCAGGGGATGAAGAGGGGGGAAAGAATATCCCTAAGGAATAAAAGAAGAGCTCCTTTGTTGGATAGATCCTGCAAGAATATTTTTTCCCTGATTTGCAACCCAATTAATTAACCAGGATTAATCACCTTGTATTTGCTAACTACTTATGTGGACAGAAAACTATAGCATGAAAAGAAAGGCTTTAAATCATTGCATTCCTTACTGCTAGTTGCAAGTAAGTAGTAAAAGTCATTTAAATTTATAAGAAATAAAAATGTTTCTTTATATAGTGCTGGAGGCAGTGTTAGTATTTGTTCTTGTCATCACTTAACTCACAGGCCAGAGAATTTTGAAGCAAAGAAAAAGAATACTAAACATATCTGTACAATCCTCTCTCTGTAAGCAATTTTTCACAGCTACAGCAGATTATAAACATGTAGGGATTGACCCAACAGAGATGCACCCTTGATACAATCATTCCTCTGTGTGTGCAGATAATACAAAAAGAAAAAAAAAGGACCACAGATAGCAACTGATTTATATTTTGTATATCTATAAATATAAATTCTGCTTTCCAGCCACATAAGTGGCTATTCTCAGAGGTTACAAACATAGATGGATAGAATTAAAGGCCAAATAACCTTTTGGACATCATCAGCCATTGCATTTCACCTAGTTTCCTTACTATTGACACCAATAACTTGTGCTGAGTGAAAGAATATTTTTCAGAGTCCTGGCTTGAAGACTTTAAGAGATGGAGAGCCCATCAGTTTCCTTGGCAGTTGGTTAATCTATTACATGAACGTGTTTTACTTTCAAAATGAATTAGGCATGCACTCTGATTAAACCTAGTAGAAAAAGGCAGAACAAGAACGAACACCTGGAACCTAAATAACCATTTAGTGAACCCAATATTCTTTCCCTGTAAAGGTACATAAGCATTACATTTCAGTCACCTCTCTCTCCTTTTTGACAAGTGAAACAGATTGAGCTCCCTAAATCTCTCCCTGTAAAGCATTTTTTTCCAATCCTCTGATCATGTTTGCAACTCATTTATACTGCTGTTCTAGTTTTTCAGCCTTCTTTTTTTCATGTTGAGACCAAAGCTATGAGTGACATTCTACTGCTGGTCTTGCCAATGCATGAAGAAAATATTAAAAATCATGGTTACTTACATGGCTTTGTCGAGTTGTAAGACAATATAAGGCCCTATGCATGGCAGCCACATGGGTACATAATTGTATATATTAATACAGTCTAGAGACATGCAGTTAGACAAGCAGCCTACACTAGCCTGGGGTATAGGAGATTAAGAAGATCCAATGCCATGCTACGATAGGGAGAGGGAAAACCACTGTGGATTGTAACCACACTATTACGGACCTATAAGGTAGCAAAAGTCATTCTTACATTCTTACACAATGGTTTTAACATGTGATGTATAATTTCTGAAGCAAGGAATATTCAAAGGCATTAAGAGTCTTTGTCAGTTACTGGCATGTGTAAGAGGTTCAGGCCATCCCCTCAGTCTTGCTTCTAGCTGGTGATTTTAAGCAATTCTCTTTATATTGGTGATGGCTCATGATGTGCCTGATGTAACCATCTCTCAACCACTGGATGGTATTAGATACCATGAAGCACCTCACCAGTTTCATGTACTTGTGGGGTACTCTTAAGGCTCACAGGATGCTTTTCTTGTTTGGGTCCCATGCTCTAAGTGCTCCAACCATCAGTGGCTACACTGTCACATTATATTCCTTCTCTGCCAGCATATCAGCCAGTGGTCTGTACTTGGACAGCTTTCACTCACAAGCTTTAGTAAAAGCCTGCCCGTGGTTCTCAAACAGGATGATCATGTTGATCATCAAGACCTTTTCACTATCTTCATCTGTTACAATGATCTCTGGGAGCAGCTAGTTGCTGCACCATAGGATGGCATGGTTCACAGCTACCATCCTGACCAACACCAAGATAGCCTTCCCCAACTGACCCTGGATGGCATTGTAATGCAGTTTCCATGCTCTTGTGTGGGGCCTGCAGCCACACAGGACATGAGGCAGGGTGTCACTATCATAGCCACATCTCCAGCATGAGATAGGCTTTGCAAGTTGTGGTCTACATTCCTATTCTAGACATAACTTCCCTGTTTAGATACTAGGAGCTCATACTCATTCATGTTTCTACTTTGATGCTTCAATCCTTTTCACAGTCACTGCTAACTAGGGCATAGTTTCCCTTTCAGCTACTATGCCCTAAGTGTATAATCTTACATTTGGTTGCATCATCTAGGCTTTGCTTGAATGAGTCGTGTTTATCATGCAATCCAGATCACTCTGAAAGGCTATTTTGTCTTCATTATTTACCCTTCCAACAATCATTGGGTCATCTGCCTATTTTATCAGCAGTCATTCTTTGGTTATATTGTATGGTCTTAGGACTAACATGACTCCTTGCAGAACCCCTCTAGTAACACCCATATTCAGTGATTATTCCCCATTAAGAGGTATCTTCCATGAGTTAGCTAATTTCTTAATCTATGTAATGTGTGCCTTATTGCACTGTATAGTGCTACCTTTTAAATAAGAATATCTTGTGGTGTTAAATGCCTTACAAAGTTCTAAGTAGGTTATTTTAGTCCCATTCATATCTGAGAGACTACTAGTTCATATAGGGATGCATGTACATAAAGCCTTTGTAGGATCTGGCCTTTAACTAAGCAACTCCCACAGAAAGTCAGCAGGAACTGTGACAGGAATAAGTGGAACATGGCTTTCAAGGAGATAATTGCAAGACTAAAGGCATGAAAAATGTTAATTCTTTCAAGTTGTCACTATAGCAAATAAAATAAGGAAGTCATTTTAAAGAAATCTAGTGAGAACTTTTTCATTCTGACCAGAATGCTTGGATTTGATTCAGGTCCATGAATACCTTGCTGGCAACGTGTCAAACAATCCATGGGATACATGAGGAAGGAAGGTCCCTCTTCTAAACTTTTCCTTTATATTATCTTTCTCTCTCTCCTTCTCTTTATGTATATATAGTGTCACCCCACAATATTTTGAGATGTTCATGAAATGTTATTCATGTTTTCCTGAAATTGTTTTCATGTGCTACGTAGTCTCTACATATAGTTAGCATCAAGTTGTATTTAGCTTTAGCATTATGACATCAACATGAACTGTGGTATTCAATATAAATATAATTGTTACATTTTTATATTTTTATATTTTAGCCAAGACTAGGCACATCTAAACATGCATTTGGTGTGGCACAAGTTTCCTTGTGAGTAAATATTCGTGAGTAAACGGTGACAGGCAGGCACCTACACCTGCAGGGAACTGGGCGCAGATTTGCTGCCAATCTGCTCCTGCTTCCCAGGGCCCTGCAATGAGTCCCTGCTGACACTGGGAGAAACTCCAGACTCCGGTGCAGCTGCCAGGAGCCAGCAGCCCTCTTCAGAAGCCAGCCCCACTCACTGCTCTCTGACTAGCTGCTTCCCTGGCCTGGAGAAGTGTGCCCAGCACATGGACAGCACACAGCAGTACTCTACTTGCCACCTCTGCCTCCCTGTGCTATGGCTGCTCCAGTCCCTGCCCCTGGCAGCAACAACCAGTGCCCTGGACTCCTACTGGCCACAGTGCAGAGGGCCAGCATGGATTCCTGTCCCATGGCCATCTCATCCCTCCCAGCTCCCCCTTCTGCAGAGACCATCTGCCAGGCTGCCACCGCACACCTGCTGCCATGACCTTTGGCCAGACCCTACCAGGCACACCTACAACAGGCTCCAGAATGCCACTGCCATGGCTGCCCTCACCATCCTGGTCCTCCAGCCCTGCCACTTCTGGACCCAGTAGGACAGGTGGCAGAACATCATCCAGCACACCTGGGATGATGAGCAGTGGCTGGAGGCCTTACACATGACCGGGGCACCTTCCAGGACCTTGTGGAATAGATCTGGCCACACCCGGAGCAGCAGGACACAAGCATGCAACCACTCCTTCCCACTTGCCCTCACCCTTGCCATACCTGCCTGCTTGTAGTTCGTCAGCCACCTGCTTGGAATGGATAAGGCCACTGCTGGGAAGCCATCCCAGAGGTGTGCAGAGCCTTCTAGGACATGTGGGGGGACATCATGCTCCACGTGCATGACCCGTGATGGTGGTGGTGGGATTGCATACCTTGGGATTCGCTCAATGCATCAGGGCCCTGGACAGGATCCATATCCTTGTCACCTACCCATCCCATGGAGACGTCCCCTATTACAGCCGGAGAGGCTTTCACTCTGTGGTGCTCCAAGCCATCATGAACCACTTCAGGGCCTTCACACATGAGTGCTGTCTGGACAGGCAGCACACACAATGTCCACATCTTCAGGAACTCTGGCCTGCTGGGCCTAGGGTAGAATAGGCACTTTGAACCAGGAGTGCTGGACCTGCAGCTGGGCACCATGGTTGTCCTGCCCCTCTTTATCAGGGACCCCATCTACCCACTCCTACACTGCATGTAGCCCTAAACTGGCCACCTGGACCTCTGCCAGACCCATTTTAACTGGTGCCTGGGCCAGCCCCATGCCCTGGTGGAGTGCACCTTCAGCAGTCTCAAGGGCCGCTGGTGCACCCTTACCACTTGCCTCGAATTCCCCAAAGAAAACCTCTCCCAGGTCATCGTCACAGCCTACGTGCTGCATAACATCTGTGAGGCCTGAGGGGAGCTCTTCCATGAGGCCTGGGTAAAGGAGGCACAGCACAAGAAGGATGCCTGGCAGTGGGAGCATCACCTGCAGCAACAGTGACAGTAGTGTGTCTCCCCCCACCCCACTCTGCTGAGGCCCCAAGAGAGCCATGCACCCACCACTGAGACCAAGGCCCCAAGTGCAGGAAGTGCTAGCTGACCACCTACTCCAGCACTCTCTGCTATAGCCCACCTGCACCACCACCCACAGATCGCCACCCCCAGCACCATGCTCACTGAAGACACAGCTCACAAGAATCAGTTTTTATTCTCTTCACATCAACCAGAGCCCCCTCCCACTCCCCCTCCAAGAAGCAGAGCCCCTCTTCCCCTCCCCACTCAACAAACAGAGCCCCTTCACCCCCACCAACAATAAAAATACTTCTTCCCCATTAAAACTATGTACAATGTCCTTTGTGGGCTGTCCTGGAGTGGGGGGCCATGGAGTGGGAGCACCTAGGAGGCAGAGCCTTGGGACAGGGGGCCAACACCCCAGCCTTAGGCCATTCCCCTATGGGTGTACACACTATGGTGAGTACAATGGGCAGGAGGCTCACCCAGAGGTGACAGCGGCCAGTGCCTCCCTGCCCCAATGCATGCAGCTCCCCCTCCAGCAGGAAGTGTCCAGGGCCAGCAGGACCAGTCCAATACTGTCCCTGCTGCAGGCAGCTCTGACTTGGCACCCACACGGAGCCAAGGCTAGCAGCAGGGCTGGAGCCAGGCAGGGTGGGCTGAGTGGCACCAGACTGGGGCCAGGGGCTAGATAAGGGGCTTCTGCCTGTGAATGCAGTGCAGGACTTCCTCCCAAGCCCAGGTGTGGACTTACTGCTGGGCAACAGGTGGCTACCGGGGGCAGGCAAGGTTAGTGTCAAAGGCCAGGCAGCAGACAGCACAAGGACAACCACCTGGGCTGGAACAGTGTCCAGCACCCGGCGGCCATCATCCACGGTCTGCCCTGCCGAGGCCAGGATGGCATTCTGCTCCTTCAGCACCTCCACCCACTCATACTCCAGGGCCAGGAGCTGTGCCCAGAACTCCCCATCCGGCCGATCCCATGCCTCCTCATGCGCATTTTACACATCCTCCCAGGTGACATCCTCCACCTGCCACCTGTCCTGGTGGGCCATGTCCTCCACCCACCAGGCCCAAGCATCCACCAGCTGGTCCTACGATGCTGTGACCAGGCAGTCTGGGAGGAGGGTCCTCCTCTGCTGGAACTGGCACCTCTGAAGGGCCCTGGCAGAGGTGGGTTCCAATTTTTTGGAGCCCTGAACAAACACAAAATTGGGCCCCCCCTCTAGAAGTGCACTGATCTATCAGCTGCATATTGGAGTGGCACCAGTAAACGAAAAATTAACATTGCCAGCTATCAGCTTTTTTTGGCCAGTGTAGCCAATTAATGTCACCGATGAATGCCCCGTACATGCAGCCAGTAATGCAGGCAGGCAGCTTGGTGAGCAGAGCCCTGCCAGTAAGTCTGTGTGGGGGAAGGGCCATGGTGGGGTGGGGGCAGATGGAGGCCCCCACGGTGAGGGAGGGAGTGGGGCAGGGGCTGCCAAGACAGTGTGGTGAATGGGGCCCTGGAGTAGGACATGGGATGGAGTTGCAGGTGACTCGTCCAGGGGGCATGGGAGGGTTGGAAAGGGTACCAGTTCCCTGCCACTGTGTTCACCCCCAGGGGAAGCATGGAGGGCATGTGCCCCCCAAATATTTGTGCACGGGGCGAGGGTGGGCTGCGCAGTGCAGGTTTGGACCAGGAGGGGCTGTGCCAGCCTCTTCCCAGCAGGGAGGCTGGCCAGGGCTGTATTCAGGATGGGCATGGGTGGGACAGCCTCAGCTACACAGGGCAGGCAGCAGTGCTGGGAGGGGTAGTTATGGGGTCCTACGGGGAATTTTGTGGTGGCTATAGCCCCCCCAAGACCCTTGTTAGTTCTGCCTCTGATTGGGACACTCTGCTCTGCTGTCTTTCCCTCAGGAGCTCTGACCAGAGTGCCCCGAGCAGGGGCAGTGCTAGGGGAGAGTTGTGGGGGGGGGGACTATAGCCACCATAAAAGTCCCTGTAGCTCCCACATAGGCAACGCATAGGGAGGGAATGGGGGGCCATGTGCCCCCCATGAGAGCAAGTGCTCCAGCTGGTAGGGGGGCATGGAGAGTGGTTTTGCCCCCCAACCCAAAATTGGGTTTGTTAGTGGGATGTCCCAGCACTCCTGTGCCACTAGTGCGCTCAACAACTGGGGGAGTGCCCCCCATGGTCACCGTGATTGGCCCCAGTCATCATGATTGGTCACTGTGGGACCTCCCCCCAGTTGTGCCCTGCTAGTGCCCCCCCAGACTCAAGAAGCACCAGTCATCCATCAGCTCCCCCATAGCTACCCCTCCCAGCACCACTGCCTGCCCTGTGCAGCTGATCCTGCCTCACCTGCGCCTGCCCTCAGCATAACCCCAGGCCAGCCCCCCAAATAGATAGAGGCTGGTGCAGTCCCCAGTCCAAGTCTGCATTGGGCAGCCTGCATTGTCCCATGCAAAAATCCAGTGGGGGGGCACATACTACCCATGCCTCCCCTGAGGTTGCACGCAGTGGTGGGGTTTTTCCCCCGCTCCACACCCCTTTGCACCTCCTCTCCCTACCTCCCTGCATCCCCTGGATGAGCTGCCCACAAATCTGCCCCACTCCCAGCCCCAGGGTCCTACTCACTGCCTTAGCTGAGCAGCACCTGCCCTTGCCCCACTCCCTCCCTCACTGTGGGGGCCTCAATCTGTCTCCCAATGCCCCTTCCCTCCCCCACATTCCTTCCCTGCAGACTCACACGCAGGACGCTAGCTGCCCAGCTGTGCTCCTGACCATACACAGTAGTACCTGTAATTTTATAGGATCCCACCCCCAGCCACTGATTGGTGGAGGGGCCATGCTTGTGGCTCACTCCTCAGCAGGAAAGCAAAAGCCGTGTGGTAGCAGGGCACTAAGGTGCCTGCTACTGAAAAGGAGCAGTATGGGCTCAGGTGCTGGTTGCTAGGGGCAACCAGGAGGAGCTAAGGGCCGACACCTGGTGAGTCAGCTGACCAGAAGGGGTGGGGCTGGCCACTATAAGACCCAGAGTGGAGGCTGTGAGTGCTCTCTCTCCCAACCAGCAGCTGGCCCAAAGGAGCACTGTTAGATCAAGGAAAAGGGCTTGGCCCTGAAAGGGGAAAAGGGAAAGGCCTGGAAGTACAAACCACTAGTTTTATGGGTGCAAAATGTTGCATGGTTTAGGGAACGCTTTAGACAGGAGGCTTAGATTTGAGTTATAGCCGATTGGCTTTGTTATTGCTTTGGTTGTTTGTTATTAAACTGGAGGACCAGGTGAGGCTATTAGGGGTTGAAGGAGGCCTCATACGGGCTCCACGGTGGTGTGGGGGGGCCCCGGTGCCAGAGAGGGCACAACATTCAGGGGTGTAGTGACCCCAGCCCCAGTGCAGGCAAACAATTGCAAGAGAAGCCCCAGTGTGGGCAGACGCAAGCCAGGAAGCATCTGTGAGGGTGTGGGCAACTGCAAGAGAAGCCAGGGAGCGCCCGTGGGGCGCAGGCGGTGAGGCAAGCCAGACAGGCAATCGTGGGACGAGCCAGGGTGTGCCCATGAGGGTGCAGATAGGGATTGACCAAGCAACGTCCAGTACATCTGCGAGGCTTGGGGTGTGGTACAGGGGTGGTTGGAGCCATGCATAACCTCTAAGGCTGGAGACCAAGTCACCCAAGACAGAATACAGACAGGGATACACCAGGGCACCGTATCAATGAGGACAAAAAGGCAGCCTCCCTTAAAAATTATTAACATCAAAGACGTGGCGGGTGAGATGGTGAGGGTGCATTGTCACCAACTTGGCATGATAGGGGGCGCTAGGGGAGTTCATGGTCACCCCTAGGCTCCCACACGGGCACACCATGGTTTTAAACTTGGCACTGTTTTTGTCCCTTCACTGCTGATTGGCTGAGGGGCCCCTGGCAGCCCAGCTGCTTGCTGCCCATGACCTACAAGACAAAAACGGTGTCAAATTTAAAACTATGGCTTTCACTTCCCTGCCGATAAGAGGCGAGCCACAAGAGGGGTCTCTGGTTGGTCTGGGGCCCCTTCGGCCCAAACTTTAATCTGCTTATGGGTCCTGTTTATGGATGGTGGTGACCCTGAGGCCTTATCCTCCCACTAGGACCTGGACACAGGCAGCCTGTCTGCCCTGCCCCATTCCTAGGGTGGAACAGGCCAGGATCCTGGCTGCACTACCACCATGCCACATGCCACTGCCACCACCTACCCTCCCAGTCCTACTTCTCTATGGCTGCGTCTAGACATGCGTGAACATTTGGTTCCCCAGAAACAACTACTGCTGCTGCTAGCTGTCCCCTAGCACATGGCAAGTTACCCAAGGTGGGAAAGATGTGGCTGGAGCCAAGGGGCCTCCTGGGACGGCAGCTGCATCGCTCCACTCCACCTTTTTTTCTTTGGAAGGTTTTTTGACACATGCAGACATGCCTGCCATACCACATACTGCATGACCATGCTCATCTGGACGCAGCCTATGAGTCTATGAAAAGATACAAATATTCCCCTGGTTATAATTAGATTAGGAAAGTCTTCTAATCTGGCAAACACACACACTTTGAGGGAGAGCAGGAAGTTATATGCATAGTGTGGACTCACCAAAAATTCAAGAGATAATGTATGTAAATGATCAGTCAAGAAACCACATTTAAGCTTTGCCAGAAGAGTAACTGTTTGTCTTTAGTTTTCCCAGGCATAGGGAATGACTTGAAGCCCCTTGGCAAGTAGTCTGAGTAAAAGCTGCATTCTGGAGTTTGAGATGCAGGGTAAAAATCATATTATTTTTCTATATATAGGCAGGTCTCTTGCAAGGAAGGGGAGAATCTATCTTTTCTGAGAGCATGACTGGACAAAGGTATGAGATTCCTCTAGTTGGCAACATCCCCGCTGCTAACAGCTGGCAAGACCTAGGTGAGGCAGGTAAAGCTGAGTCAGGGAGGTGACCTTAGAAGCATGTATAGGTCTGTCCTCAGTGGTCAAGTAGCAGATAGCAGAGAGGGGTTTGGGGCTGAAGAACAACCCTGAAGGTGGGAGCACCCTAGAAAGATGTCCCAAAGGCCCACCTGAGTACATAGGGGGCTGGAGTGTTTCACAGATATATCCACATATTTTTTTCATTTTATATATAAGGAAGAGTCTAAAAGAGGGCCATGTGACATACCCCCCTCAGAATCCTGATTTTTTTTTTCAGCATTTCTCTCTAAAAATAATGATGCTTTCTGAACTCTTCATAGTAAAGGAAAACATAGTGATTTGTCTTAATCTGAATGAGATAATCCTTTATACTTCATCTCCTTAAATTCAGTGTGAGAGACTTCTTTGCTCTTTCATTTATCTTCAAACCCAATTAGCTGTGGTTCTGTACCTAGCATTTCTGCTTATCAAGCCAAGGGTGTATGTTTGTTCTTTTGTTGTGTTTTGTTTTGGTTTTTTGTCTCTGGCAGTGACAAATACTTCTGAAACAAGATAATCTGGTTTACTATTCAAGGTTTTCCTCCTTTTTTTCATAGAGTCTCTACTGCAACACCTTATTCAGTCACATCTATTCAGCCTTGCGTGACATTTCCCTGGAGGCCAGTCCTTCCAGGTTACCATCCATTGTGGTTACTGCTGATAGAAGAAGGTTAAATCATTTATTAGCGCCAATAAAATGTTGATTCCCAACAGCTTTTCTGTGCCAAATCTCTAGCTTCACATTTTGTAAGACATCTATCACTATTGTATCAATTTACCAAACAGAATTAAAGAGCGGAAAGCTGAAGTCAAAAAGGTGTTTTCTTCTCTGCGTTCCCTGGGTAGGGTAGTATGCAGTTTGCTTTTATTCCATGTGTGAAGTGCTGTAGATGATGTCTCAGGATTTGGCAAGGTCTGTATACACTGAGACTTTTAGCCTTGTTCTGGAGAATTATATTCAAAAGAAACCTGGCTCACTAGGGTGCAGGCACTGTGACCATATGGATATGCTATGTAGCTAAGGGAAAAGCCCTTTGAAAATTATTACATATTTCCCTCGATTTATGCTGTACATGTGTTCCCAGAGAATATCATTCTCCAGAACTGGTGCACATTAGTGCCGGTGCACAGCTTTTTAGTGATGCTAACTACACAGTAGTAGGTGCTAGTAGGATGCTACTGCACAGTCGCATATTAGCACAGGTTTTGCCTGGCATGCTACTGAGCAGTGTTATTAGACTTGCGTAGTTAGCGTCTTGTGTAGACGCACCCAGAATTTCTTTTTAATTCTTTACAAGTATTAACTATATATGTATGTATGTGTTTGATTTATATGATGCCCTTCCTAAAAAAGGCTCAGGGTACCTTACGGTAAGAAAAACAGAATAAATTATAAAACAGGAGAGCAAAAGGAGGAGCAAAACATCTTAAAAGGGATCTAGAACAGCAAGATGAAACAGAGAACCCTTAAACAACAGCTCATCCTAGTTTTGTTCAGTAAATGCCTAACCAGATAAGCAGTTCTTACAGAGCTTCCAAAAGACATCCAGGGTTGAGCTCTCATGGGTCTCAAAAGGGAGGGAATTTCAGAGCTAAGGAACAACTGTAAAGAATGACCTCCGAGGAATTTTCACCAAATAGGGTTGGCATACTGTAAGCGGCTGTCCTTGGCTGGCCTTAAGGACTTACTTAGGGATTTACTCTCCACACCATCCCTATGAAATACACAAGTGGCATCCCCATTATACAGAATGCTTCAGTACATAATTAGAGGGTTTACCCAAGTTTCATCTAAACATCATGGGAGAGATTAAAGTCTCTCCTGACTGTAACTGGTTCAGAAGTACAGTTCCTCTTTAAAAGGTATGTACCATTTCTATGATCTGTTATGAAATAGAGTCTTATTTCACAAGGACCATGGTGTGCAGTACTGAGAACTGTCTAAGCCAGTGGTCAGCAATGTTTTGGAGCTGTGGGCTGGAACAACCCAACTCCAGTTTGGATCTGGCCCATAGACCCCTGAGCAGTGCATCTTTGCTAGAACTCCAGTGACTGCTTTACATGACTTGCAGTCTGGCATGTCTACTGACGTGACCCATGTTACCATCGTGCCTGGTGTGATGCTTTTATTTTTGACACAACTCTTTTTGAAGTAATCTCTACTGGGTTCCTGGTGCCATCTGAGTTTTGGCAGTCTGCTGGAGAGCTGTGCTTGTCAGCACTTGTGGCCGGTCATTTTTGATTCTGAAGTTAGGAATTGGCAGTGCAGTTTAGCTGCCTATCCTGCATTGGTGCTGCTGCTGCCACCTACAGCTCTGACTTCCATTCCTGTTGGTTTGGTTTGGTTTGGTTTTATATGGAGCTCTTCTCCTCATCTTCATGGAATCCAGGCTGCTTTCTGAAGTCTCACCTGTGGAAGGATGGGCATGCTGAAAGAAGAAACTCTCTTTATTCTATAATGACAGGCTCTTCTGATAGCTTCTGTTGTATCCAGCCACCTTCCTCTCTTGCTTAGGCTCTTTTCTGTAGGCTTGGTGAGGAACTAAAGTGTTTGGTGTGTGCAGCCCTCTTATAACTTCTGCTGTGAGCTGCCAGTGTTGCAAAAGTTTTGCAAAAAACACTGCTGTCCAGAAGGACTCTGAAGCCAGCTATGTATCTTGTGATGTAGAGCTGAAACCACATGGTTTCACCAAGTAAATGATAGATAAATATATTCATAGCTCTCAAACTTGAAGGTGCAGCTTTGGAGAAGACAATGTCTGGTGAAGAGGGAGTGGAAAATATATTCTTCCTGGCCTCAGTGAAGCTTATCCTCTCTTCACTGTTGCATTGGCTTTCACCATATCTGATTATGAAGAGCTTTGGGGGCCTGGGAACCCCAAAGATGTCTTTGGGAGCAAGTGTCTTAGAGTGGGGTTTCTCAACCCATGGGTCACAACCCAAAACATTCCCAGGAATATGTGAAAAGGTTGTGTACAAACTCTAAAGCTCTAGTCTCCTTTAAAGGAGAAAAATGTGGGAAACAGTAGCTTTTCCCTTGCAAGCTAGCAGAGTTCCAGCCTGCAAGCAGTTGCTTGCCCACCTCCCTCCCCCAATACACTGGGAGGCGGGAGGATAGCAGATATGGAGTGAGGGGTATGGGGTTGGGACTGGCCCTCATTTACAAATGGGTCCTGATACAAAAAAGGTTGAAAACCACTGGATTAGAGAGTCTAGGTTTGTCCTGCTTCAGTCATGAGTTATCCCTGCCACTTGCACCCGCCACCCCTACCATGTAGCTGACTTCCTGCTCCTTGGGCAGGGGGCTGGACCTGATGATCTCTCGAGGTCCTTTCCAGCCCTAATGCCTATAAAATCTCTTAAATCAAATATCCAAGTCAATTGGGATAAAAAATCATTACTTACTGGATCATGAGTTAAATTGTTCACCATCCCTCTCTCTCACTACCAGACAGGTATAAGACCCTGATCTTGTAAGTATTTATGAAAGTGACTATCTTTATTTATGTGCATATCCTGATTAATAAACCATAGAGGCAAAGCTAAGCACAGGTATAAGTGACTTCAGAATTAGGATCTCCAAAACATTGTGATAACAGTCACCTGCCTCACACACTTTCTTTCGTTTACTTATTTAATTAGGGAACACAGAGCAAAGGAACATATTAAATGTACATGATGATAGTTAAAGAAATACAGAAATATTCAGACTCTAATTGTCACTCAGCCACAGAGCAGGAAATATGTAAAACTGGGAATGGCAGGGATAATACATTTCATAGATTTTCATAGATTTTTCATAGACATTAGGGCTGAAAGGGACCTCAGGAGATCATCGAGTCCAGCCCCCTGCCCAAAGGGCAGGAAGTCAGCTGGGGTCATAGGATCCCAGCAAGATAAGCATCCATTTGTATTTATACTAACTATGATTTGCAATATCCATAGACTTCATATGTCTATGGGAATTCAAGTACTTATACCCAAAGCTAGGAAGAGACATTACACATAATCTGAATTAACTGATCAGAAATCAAGCCAAACCACTAACCATACAGAAGTTCAGGGCACATGGAACAGACTAAAAATGGCAGAATTTGCTCTAAGATAGTCCTGGATCAATGTGTACTTAATCTTATTCGAATGAGATCAGTCCAGTACATCAAATTTCTGTACCAGATCCCCTACTGAATCATGTTAGGTCACTGTCTGCTGGCACCATAGGCTTTGTGGACCCCCCACTACCTTCTCTGGCAAGAAGGCATGTTAGCACTCATCCCATGCTCATCTACTTCAGCCAAGTGCTCCGTGGGCCCCATCCCCAAGCTCTCCCAGGAAAGTCTCTGTCCCAGGAAAGCCTCTGTCACCAACCCTGCTTCCTTCCTACAGCCAGCCATCAGCTGCAGCTACATAGTGAGGGCAGGGGAGGAGGGTGGAAATGGAGGCTTCTGCCCCATGAACCCAGTTCTGGCTCTCCCAGAGCCAAGCCAGGAAAGCTTCTGTCCCCAGTCCTGCTTCCTGCCTACACCCAGCTGTCAGTCACAGGTAGGCAGCGGGGGCAGGGGAAGGGAGTGGAAATGGAGGCTTCTGCAACACAGACCCAGCAGCCATCAAGGAAGGGCCAGCTACTAGCTGCACTTGGCAGTCATCAGCAGCCCACAAAGTCCCAACCTGCTAGCCTCAGCCAGTGGAGGTCGCTTGAATGCTGACCCTCACCAAAGGTGAATATGTGCTCTGTTTACTACCAATCTAACCTAAGCCACTTACAGAAAACCACGCAACTTAGACTGATTCCTCCTCAGGCTTTTTGAATGTCTGTACCTAGCCCAAGTGATACCATTCTCTGCCAAATGAACAAATCCACGATTTGAGTTTTCAAATGAATCAAAGCAAAGATCTTGTTACTCAGCACTGAAGCTTACCCAAAACAACTCATCAGAGTTTTACAGACTCACTGTTACAGAAATTTCCTATGTTCCTATGAAACTGTACAATATAGCCTAGAGTATTATCAGAACAAGACAGCACACAGCAACCAAGATTATGAGTAGCTGGAGAGACAGTTACATCTTTGCCAAACTGTCTCACTGGAATTTTTCTTCAAAATTGATCAAATCAAGTTTTCTTCTCCAGCAATCAAATGCTAGCTGGATGAGAGACTTCTGGATGCTTCCTGCCTGTTAGTGCATGTTGCATCAAAGAAAGAAGTTTAGGGCACCTATAACAGGCAACATGTACCCTATTATGACAGTCCAAAATTAAGTAAATTACAGAGAAATTAAATCCAGTGCTGTCTCTCTCACGAATTTCAAACATAGTTAACATAGGCTGTGGCACGTCAAAATCATCCTTGGGAAAATCACCCTTAAGCTATTAGGTAAAATGTTAATAGTTGTAAAAAATAATTCAGTATTTATAGTGATAAATTATTTCCATGAATCATTTAAAAAAATCTCAGTCAAGGTTTATTATTAACCAGCCTGGAGTTGTCTTTACTATCATATTTTCTCATATACACCATGCCATGGAATATTTTTTGTAAGGCAGAATGAAGAAAAAAATATCTTTTCTTGTAGTAAGTAACAGCAAAGATAGGTAAGGAGACTAGAATAGTAAAAGAACAGGTTAAGGATTATTTAGAGAAGTCAGATGCTTTGGGCTGGATGGGATGCACCCTAGGGTATTGAAGAAATTGAATGAGGTAATTTCAGGGCCACTGGCTATTCTGTTTGAAAATTCATGGAGGTTAGGTGAGGACCCAGACACTTGGAAAAGGGCAATTATAGTCCTCATGTTTAAGAAAGGGAAGAAGAAGGATCTGAGGAATTACAAACTAGTCAGCCTGACCTAGATACTGGGAAAGATCATGAAGCAGACCCTCAAGAATCTATCGTGAAGCATCTAAAGGAGAACAGAGCAAGCAAGAACAACCAGCACAGATTCACCAACAGCAAGGCATTTCTGACCAACCTGATTTCTTTCTTTGATAAGGTTACAGGCCCTGAAGATGTGGGGGAGGCAGTGGATGTGATAAACATTGACCTTAACAAGGTTTTGGACGCTCTCTCTCTCTCTCACCACATTCTCGCTAACAAACTAAGGAAATACAGATTACACAAAAGTACTGTAAAGTGATTATATTACTGGCTAGATCATTCTACTCAATGAGTAATCATCCATGCCTCAATATCTAGCTCAAAAATACCAATGGTAGAGGTATTGCCCAGGCTTTGCCTAAAAATCCAATAGTTAGAACAGTCACCCAGGAAATGGAATATCTGGCTTTTAGGTTACCTTTAGCCTGAGGGGATTTAAACTCACCTCCCTTCTTTCCCAGGATAGAGCCCTAATCACCAGGCTTTATCTTGGGATCCTACCCTTCAGCCCCCAATAATGATTGGCAAGGAAAAGAACCAAAAGGAAGTAGGAGCATAGCCTTGTAGTTAGGGCATTCAACTAGGAAAGGGGAAACCCTAGGGACCCTAGGGGCAGGGGTGTTAATAATGAATGTTTAATAAAAAAAAAAACAACAGGTAAATAACTCTGGCAGAACAGACCAAAACTTAGGATGCTACCCTCTCAGAGGAGTTCCCTGAAATTCATCAACAACAGGATGCATTGAGGATGCCTCTTATCAGCCTATTCTATAGATTTGTGGTCAGGGCACTCAGGGCACTCTCTTAAGAAGTAAGAGTTACTGGTTTGAATCCTGCCAGATCTAAGAGGGGGCAAAATCCAGATCTTCTACAGCAAGGACTAGTGTTCTAACGACTGTGTTACTATGCAACATTTGGGTGGCAAACCCTATAGATACCTACCTTCAAAAGTGAGGCTAGGCATTCTGGTTGCAAAGTGACTGAAGATGTCTAATGTGCAGTGTTATTCAGACACCCAAGCTGCAAGAGGTGCAGGACTTCAGATGCATCCCTGCACTTAACATGACTTATTGCCTACACTAAGGTGTCTCCTTTTTGTACCACCCTTTAGTGGCTCCAGCCTCTTCCCATTGACTGTATTTCAGACACCTAAACATGTTCAAACTGTATCACAACCCTCCCCCCACAGCTAGGTACGTAAGTGTTAGTCATTTCAGTGCCAAAATGTAGGCATCTACATAACTCGACTGCATCTGGCCCTTAATCTTTCCATGTCTCATTTCCCAGTTTTTTCTTTAAATAAAAATTGCTTCTCTCTCACTTCTTCTGTACCACCCATAGATTGTAACAGCTTTCAACTACTGATTATCTTAGTACATGTATGTATAGTGTGTAACACATGGAGGTTCCAATCTCTGCTGAGGGCTCTTGGCACTACAGTAAAAGAAATATTTTAAATATATTTTTGGCTAATACATTTGTTAAATATCACACTCCTAATGGTATTGCTCAGACTCTGTTCTATTAATGTAACCACTAGATAGAATAAAAGAAAATTCAAAAATATCCATTTCTATTAGCCACTTAACTAAAATCCCAATATAATTTTTGCAGAGAAAATCGTATCTGCTTCAAAATCAAAATAATTCCAGTTTGCTCACTATCAAGAATTTTTAACTCAGTTTGATTTATAATTCAAAATCATGTTAGCCAACATTTTTAGTAAAGAATAAAATTTGTATTTTGCCAACTGTCTAAGGAACAAGAAATATCTATACAATTTATTATCCTCTTTTCAGAAGTGAATACATTCTTTTCTGCAGTAAAAGTCTTGTATCAAATTCCATGAAAGTAACTGCTGAGCTTATTTTAAAACAAAAAAGAACAACTGACACAACCAACTATTTGAATATACTAACATATCCAAAGTCCTATTAAAAATGAACAATTGTGAAAACATGCAGATTCAAAGGGAATTCTGTTATAATCCAACAGATAAGTATTTCATTTTATGTTTTCAATCTGGGCAAAGTGTGAATCATCAGGGATCCGGGTTTTCCATTTCCCGTGGAAAAATGGAGTAAACTGCAGTTTTTCCCTTTTACCAGAAGCAAATGTGGGAGGGTGAGGGGGAATTGAAACCCCTGTAGGGAGAGAGCTGGGCAGGGCTGGGGCTGCTGCCCAGCCAGGTGGGGCTTGTGGCCCAGAGCCACAAAGCACAGCTGCAGGGCCCCAGCAGGAAGCAGGGTGGAGCCATGTAAGGCTTGTCCAGGGAGCCAGCTCCCCACTGCTGCCCTTCCCCAGGGCCTCCACAGGCTAGCAGATGCAACCCAGCATGGCAGGTAACAGAGGAGCTGCATGGAGAACCTGCTCGCTGCTGCAAGCCCTGCGGTGCCCTAGCAACAGGCCTCCAGCATGCAGGGCTGCAGTGAGGGAAGCAGCATGGAGCTGTGCCCCTCAAAGCAGTGACATACACAGGGGGCGCATCACCAAGGCAGCAGTGAGGAGCTCACAGCAGTGAGGAGATCCCTGCACAGCCCCACTGTTCCCAGCCACACTGGGTCATGCCTACAGGGCTTCCAAGGCCCTGAGGGAAGGAATCAGGGTGGGAGCTTGAGTCCAAAGTCTGCACCTGCCTTGCGTACAGATCTGGGGGTTGCGGGTGCCTCCTAACCCATGGGAGCGTGTGTCGTGGTGGGCTCCCTGGGAGTGTGTGTCATGGCTCAAGCCTGTAGCAGGCAGCAAGCAGGAGTGAGGGCAGGGGGCTGCAGACCCAGGTCCATAGCCCTGGCAGCTGGGGGAGCAGGGGCTGTGGGTTGGGGGCAAGGGGCACCAGCAAGGTTATGAAGGCTGTGGGTGGAGTGAGAAGCATGAGCAGGGCCAGGGGGCTGTGGGTGGAGAGTGAGGGGCACCAGCAGGGCTGAGGAGGGGGAGGCTGTGGGGGACCTTTAATTTTAATCATGGATTTAGCAGGATTTACTAGAGAATCTGTGATTTTTTTTTAGTGGAGAATTTGGTATTTTTTAATCAGGGAAAACCAGGATCCCTGCTAATTATTAAATTCACTCAAGTGTAGCCCAGGTACACTCAAAGGGGTGTGCTCTGTCTTCCAGTGACAGTGGTGGGGGCCAGGCAGGGTGCTGATGGAGGGGCCAGCTACTAGAGCAGTTCTCTCTCCTCTCTACAGAGTCAGGCCAAGACCGACTGCTTAACTACATACAATTTATTACTATAATAAATACTTGAGATAAAACATGCAATATTTACAATAAAGCTTAGCATGTGTGTGGCAGGGCACTGTTTGTGCCTGCCACTTTAAGGTTCTGCAGCTGGCAGCTGCCAGGTGCCTGATGAGGGCAGCCATTTTGAAAATGGGGCTGCCCATATAAACAGGGCAGTTCTGCTGTTAGAGGTCAGGTAACAGCACCACATGACTGGGTGGCTACTGGTACCATCTGGAGGTAAGGAATGAGTTGTAGGGGATGGTCAGGAGGCTCCTGGTCCTGGGTATGACCTAAAACTGCACCCTGCTGGGAGTGGGTGGCCTGGTGGGGCTCCCAGTGGCATGGGAGCCCCCAGGAAATGCCAGGCCAGTTACCACCCCAGTGAAAGGTGGGTTGGGGTGCCTTAACCCCTAGCCCCCATGACTCAGTGGGTTGCCCCTTGTTTGGAGGGTGGACCTTCAGAGAGAGAGAAAGGGCCATAGACTCATACCTGTCTGGACTTCCCCTGACTGGTCCATGCTGTGGCCAGGACTGGAAGGGTTGAAGGGCCAGGGTCCCATTGTGAGGAATGCCCAAGAGCTGCATGCTTGGGGTTCTGGCTGACCTGGAGGTGGACAGGGCTAGTAAGCCAAAGGTCCTGGGGGGGAACCACACCCAAGAGAAGCAGTTCAGGGAGCTATGCTGCCTAGTATGAAGGTGGGTGAGGCTGCCTGAGAAGAATCCAGGCGGGATTCAAATAGAAGGATTCTGGGGGTCAGTGTGAGGGCCAGTGATAATGATAACATTGAGATGCCATCTGTGAGACTTGGGCTGTGGTGTAGGGGAGGAATGGAGCTGCAGATAGCGCCCCCTGGCATGGGGGTGGGAAATGGGCAGCCTCCTGCTTAATTACATCATTTAACTAATTAACAACAAGGCATGGTGGGCGAGAAGGTGGGTGGTTAGCCCAGAAACAGGTGGGCGGGCCACAGGGAAGTCAGCCCCGAGAAGGCCTCCTATTACAATATGACACTACATATAATATCCCGCAATCCACATAAACCATATAACTTACAGCATATATAATAACACATTAAACAAGACAGTAAGGTTTCATAGACACTTGGACTAGAAGGGACCCGGAGGATCTCTGAGTCCAGCCCCCTGCCCCAGGGGCAGGAAGTCAGCAGGGATCATAGGATCCCAGCAAGATAAGCATCCAAATGTGTCCTGAAGGTATTCAAAGTGGTATGATACAGTACATATGGGGAATCAACTTATATAACCCAAATAAGTTAATAATAATAATATTCCCTAGACTTCCCAAGTAACAATACAAATATACATATTACTACATTAAGAACATATGAACCATATAAACTCCCTTAAAGAATACCCATAGCTATATAGACCTTGACACAACAAGAATCACCCAAAATAGGGAATGAACTTAGTACCTGCCCAAGAGGTTTCCTTGGAGCCCCTCCACTTTAGGGCCCTGAAATGTGGACACGGTGGAGGCGACAGACTCTCCTGTCCCATGCCCGCCCCCCCTGCAGGGCCCATTTCCCCAACAACTTATGCTTCCTCTCTGAAGCAGCCAAGGCTCATCCCCTGGAGGACAATCCCACGAGGGTCTCTCTCCAGCGGCACCTTTGGCTTTCCTCTATGGCCTGGCACCCTGCACTGGGTAGCCCAGGGCTCTTGCACTCTCTCTCACAGGAGCCAAATCCTTACAGGCTCCATTTTCCCAGTCTCTCACCGGGGGTTTTCCTTTTCCCAGGCCTTGCTCTGGATACCAGGGCTCTTTTAGCTAAAGGTGGAACCTCACTGCAGGTCTCCAGTCACTCAGCCTAGGGCCGGGGCTAACTTGAACAGCCATGAGCTGTTCCCAGGTCTGTCCTCCCTGTGCTGAGCCATGCACCAAGTGAGGCCTGAGCAGCCACGAGCTGCTCCCAGGGCCAGCTCTCCATGTGCTGATTTGCACACTGACTGCCCAACCACTTGTTAGGTTTGCAGGCTCAAGCCACCTTGAGCAGCTCCTGGAGCCTGATCCCTGTGCACTGATTCATGCACCGCTGAAGCCCAAGCAATGCCCCTCCCTTCAGAAAAGGGTGGGTTATTGCTTCCCTTGTGTAGTCTCCGGATTGGTAGGCGGGGCTCCACCAATCAAACAGCAGACCCTCAAGCCTGGGACTCAACCCAAGCCCCAAAATGGTAAGCCTCCTACACAAGATATGCATATGTTGCAGCAATCAGGTTAAGATATAATGGTAAACCAATAAATTCAGCTATTTTTGTTAAATGTAACAGGCAAAGATGCATCAAAATTGGAATAATTTACAACTGAAAAAGTTGCCACTGAAAGTTCTTCCCAACAACTGGCTATAGAGTGCTTATAAAATGACTAATAAACGTTATCTGTTTTCTGAAGGCACTGTACTGTCAGAAGGTTTCAAGATGACTGCAAATGTCAGCGCCATTAGAGTAAAGTGTAAATTATACTCTACTTTGACTTTTTTCTTGTTAATATAACACTACTGTCTTGTTAATTCTTGTTAAAATAATACTACTATCATTTAAAAAGGCCAGGCCCTGGTGACTGGTCTAGGTATATCTCTGTGTATGCCCATTTTATAGTCATGGGGTTGTCAGCAACCTATGGCATGTAGGTCTGATCCAGCATGGGGGATTAGTCTCACAGCACTGTACTGTACCAACCCTCCACTCCCCAGCATTCCTCTGCACTGATGAGCCTGTTGCTCCTCAGTATCAGTGTCAAATGTGCATGCACACTGTGGGGTACATTGTCACAGGGTGTGGGGGCACAGCTCAGGGACACAAGTGCCCAGGTCCTGGGGTTCATGCAGGAGACACAAATGGCCAGAGGCAGGAGGTGGGGCTGGAGAGAGGGTCTGTGCTGGCTTGGTTCTGGGAGAGCTCAGGGGAAGGGCCCGCTGGGCATTCGACTGGAGCAGCTGAGTGCAGGCCAAGTGCTAGCTTGACTCCCTGCAAGGAGCAGGTTACAAGGAGACACAAAGGAGGCTGGGATGCCAGAGGACAGCAATCTAACTTGTGTACCAGATCCCCAATATGGGATCTGGTACACAAGTTCAGTTCACTGATCTAACCTAATCTATTAGATCTGAGTGTGCGTTGATCCAGGTCTATCTTAGATGGGGTTCTGCCATTTTTAGACCAGTCTGTATGTGCTGAACTTCTGTAGAGTTATGAGTTTAGATCAATTTCTGATTACTTAGACCAGTTTATGTGTAATGTCTGCACTTGGCACTGCTCTAGAGCAGTGGAACTCAACCTCTTAGATTGCCAAATTGGGTGCTTGCCACCCACCTGCACAATGGGCCATCACTCCCCTCTGGTAGGAAATGGGGATGCCAAAGTCAGAGGGAAGAGAGAGACAGGAGTGGAGAGGGACAGAGAAAGACAGACGAACAGGGAGGGCTGTGGAGAGGATCAGCAGCACTGCGCAGGACAGAGAAAGTGCCACCTGGGACCAAGCAATATGTTGCCTATCCCCCATATTGCAGGCCTGATACAATCACTTTGAGGGCCAAAACCAGCCCACAAGCCATAGGTTGAGCACCATTGCTCTGGAGTATGCTGGTAAGAAGCATAACCTAAACCCATTCCTACTCGGTATGTGCCAAAGCCAAATTAGGTACTAAAATAGCCCTGGGGGGGCCACCTCTAAATGCTGCTCTCAAGATCTTCAGAATCATAAAAAAGTAGGAAGGGAGCTCCAAGATGGTGGTGAACATTCCTCTAGAGTGGTTTAACTGATTCATTTCCAAGGTTTAAGGGTGGGGAACCAGAGTGGGTAGGTAGGGTCAAGGCCTATTGTTACAGCAGGAGGTCCAGAACAGGATAGGACCGAAAGCCCCCTACTATGCCTGCATGCCCACATTTGCCCACATGCTCCAAACCTTGAAGCTGACCAGTAAGGTTTCTGTGGGCTCATTCCAACAGATACTCAGTCCTACCAGAGACCAAGTGCTCCAGAGTAAGTGCTGGGGATCGAAGCACATCAACCTCACTGGTGAACTTCTGGTTTTGGACCACGGTGGCAGATGCAGGGCTGGATCCAGATGTGCAGGCACATGTGGTTTGTGGCACTGCAGCCTGCTTCCCCATCTCAAGGCACACTGTGTCCCAGCCAGCTGCTCCACAGCTGGCTGGGGCACAGTGTACCTCAGCATGGGGGCTCCAAATGTCTCAGCGTGGCAGTCTCTGCATTAGAGCCCCCACACTGAGGTACATGGAGATGGGGGGGTGGGGTGGAGCCAGCCCAGGACTACCTGCTCCCTCATCTCCATGTGCCACTTCCCAGCTGGCTGCGGCACAGGGTGCCTCAGCACAGAGGACAGCTAGCCCCTGTTGAGGCACCCTATGCCAGTCAGACCCCTGCCCCACAGTATGTCCTGCTGCAAACACATTGGCAGAGGCACGCACTGGGGTACAAAGTAGCAGCACAAATTTGTGTTGCTACTATCTGTGCAGCTGTAAAGACATGCCCCTGTTCATGTGAACTCAGCCTCATGGGTGAGGCCTGCTCAGCAACATCCTTCACAGGGTATACACAAGCCCTCAGTTGTGCACTCAAGAACAGATAGAACCTGAGAGCCCAGTGTTATGGGTGACACATAAAATAAACTTGAATGGAAAGGAGCAGTCATCTTTAGTTTTTCACCCCTCATCTAGTGTTTTACTTCATTATGCTTCCTATTTGGCAAAGGGATATTATAAAAATGTAATCTTCTACTCCATAACTACATAAAGATGTTGCTGTATATCTCTGTCAGTATAAGTAGCTAATGTGATTGTCGGTAACTATATAACTTACTGTAATAACAAAAATCAAAAGTATTAAATATACTTAATATTTCCCTTATTTAAAAATATCAGCTTATCATTTTATCATCTGGGAATGAGAAAACTGATCCACTATTTTCTCTCAGTCGGGAATACTCTGCCAATTTTAAAGTAGCCATACGAAAGCATTTAAGGATTATAAACAGAATGATGACAATTATCTCCATTTAATATACTGCAAAGTATATTTATAGTTATCCATTGTTATAATAAGACCGAATATGGAGATTCCAATTTTTCTCAGTGTATAAAGCATGAAAACATCATGAAAAAGGAATATGCACAAAGTCTTTAGGGACCAAAACATTATCCGGTACCTAAGAAACTTAAGGCCATGTATACAATGCAAGTACACCAGGCTTAGCAGCAGCATGGACAGCAACACCTCACATCCCAGCATGCTGCAATGTTTCACAGAGGTCCTCTCCTGAACCCATAGTGGAGCTCCACAGTTATAATAGGCATATTAAGTAGCAGGGCATAACTAATTAGCACTGTCATTCAGCAGTGCTAATTAGCCTGACTGCAGCTAATTTCATAGGACTTGGCTATGCTGCTTCTAGTTCAGGTTGTGGTCACATGGAGCAGTTCACTGGCGGGTGTGGGCAAGTTTGCAGTCTACATATGGCCTAAGGAGACTACAGTTGGCTAAAAGACTTAATGCAATACATGCCAGAGGGATAAGAACTCCTTATATCTCAAGACAATTGATATGCTAGTGCTTCTGGTATGAATAATTCACCTAGAAAATGTGTGCAGACGAAATGAGAGGCGTGTGCGCATGACACTTTAAAGTGGGCTAAATGCTTTTGCACTGCTTTAACGGTGTTGGTATTTGCATGCATCAGCAGCATATTGCGCATTAATTTCAGCCACTGAGAGCCAGTGTCTCCATGAAGCAGGTGCAGCTCTGGCTGCTAAGCAACCAATGCCAACCCCAGCCTTGCCTGATCTGACCAGCCCCCAGCCCCAAGGCAGGGGATCCAGAGACAAGAAGCATCTGCCTGGCAGAGGGTTTTCCCCAGCCCTCTCCTTCCTGGTAGAGTGGAAATTCAGGTAAGCACCCCACAAGGCCACGGACCAAGGACTCCTGTTGGGAGAAAGGGGTCAGAAGCGTGGGGAGCTGCATGCTTTGGGGCCCATCTAAGCTGGCCCTGCATGCTGCAGGAGTGCCAGAACTGTGCGCTGTGGGGCTGGGTTGGGCTGGCCCCGCACACTGCCATCATGTGCAGGCAGGGACTATGAGAAGAGGCTGAGGGAATTGGGTTTATTTAGTCTGCAGAAGAGAAGACTGAGGAGAGTAGAATAGCAGTCTTCAACTACTTGAAAGGGGGTGCCAAAGAGGATGGAGCTAGACTGTTCTCAGTGGTGGCAGGTGAGAGAACAAGGAGTAATCATCTCAAGTTGCAGTAAGGGAAGTTTAGGTTAGATATTAGGGGAAAAAATTATCATGAAGAGGGTGGCAAAGCACTGGAACAGGCAACCGAGAGAGGTGGTGGAATCTCCATCCTTGGAGTTATAAGGTCTGGCTTGACAAAACCCTGGCTGGAATGATCCAGTTAGGGTTGGTCCTGCTTTGAGCAACAGGTTGGCCTAGATCAGTGTTTCTCAACCCTTAGGTCATGACCCAAAAGAATATATGAAAGGGTTGCAAGCAAACTTTTAAAATAGAACAACAAACTTTAAAAATGGATTCTCCTTTATAGGAGAAAAATGTGGGAAACCATGGCTTTTCCTCTGCAGGTTGTTAGAGTTCCAGCCTACAAGTGGCACCCCGTGATGCTCCCACATGGACCACCCTGCCCCACACATCCACCCCCTGCCCCTGCCCCATACACTGTGGGGCTAGGGCCTGGGGGTGGAGGGCAGCAGATCGGGAGTGAGGGGCACTGGGTCGGGACCATCCACTGATGTTTACAAATGGCTTCTAGTACACAAAAGGTTGAGAACTGGACTAGATGACTTCCTGACGTCCCATCCCACTCTCATTTTCTATGATTCTATGATTCGCTCTGGGGTTAGATAAAAGAGGTCCAACCAGGGGGAAAAATTGAAAAAAGGCAGCTTATTGGGGAATACCCACTACTTGGGTTCAACAAGTTAAGTATGGTTTATTCCTCCCAAAGCAAAGCCTAGGATCAAAAAGAAATGACTAAACATTCAGAGATCCCAGGCACAGAAAAAAAAAGGGGCTGTTGAAGAAGTAACCTGAGCCTGCTCAGTGAAAATCAGCAAGAACTGAAAATCAATCAGCAGCAGAAAGAGACAAAAACCACAACAGCTTCTCTGCAAACCTAAAGCTGACAGTAACTGGATTGACTGAAATCTATGAAAAGCTGGCAAGGAAAGACAAAGAGTTAGGTGAAAGGAAAACCTTATAGACCTTTATTAGTTTTACCCATCACTCCACAAGCTTTGTACTTTTGAAAGAAAACTATTCCTATTCCTTCGTTGTTTGTAGAAACTTTGTAGAGTCACTTTTAATTCCTTCCTAATTATAGAGCCCCAAAATGAAATGGCAAAGGTACTAAACTGAGATGGGTCCTGTCACTTTAGCAAGGAGGGATGCAAATCTAGAAATGTAATCTTAAGAACGCTTGAACTGCAGGGCTTCATCCAGATGGAGTTGCAGGAAAGTAGACCTGCAGCTTAATGGGTACACTTGAGAGGGACTAAAAGAGATGCACATTGCCATTTTCAGCAATGACAAGAACATTAAAGTCCTGTTTCTATTTTGCAAAAACCTTTTTTATTTTTGCATCGTCTCTACTACAAGATTAGGAAGTCTCATTGGTATACTATGTTACTGAAAGAACACAATTTTTTTTCTGACAGGCAGGTTTTAGAGCTCTCACCAGGTGTCACATTTTAAAGTGGCTTAAAATACACAATGCTGAAAATAAAACATAAAAAAAAAAGAATTTACGTGCTCTTAAAAATAATCTATGTTTAACACGCCACTCAAAGGTGACTACTCAAAAGTGGTCCAAAACAACAAAAGATATTTAATGTACATGACAGACCGTGACAATCTGGGAAACAGCATAGCAGTGCAATTTCATACAACTTTAAAGACTTCTCTGATTGCTAATCAGAGGGCAAAATGGCAACTAAATAGTTGATTAAAACAGCTGCTTCAAACAATCCATTTCAAGTTATCACAGGCTTCTAGCAATTAGAGATGGAAATAACCAATTAAGACATCTTGAATGTATTCTGTTACTTCTACACAGCCAAATTACTACAGCTACCTTTTAATGAAATCTGCCTTTATCTCCTTCTCTTCCCATTTCACAGAAAATGTCAATAGAAATAGGGCTTCAACATTTGATTTAATTGAGCAGCTACTGATTAGCTTCTCTGTGACAGTAGCTGCTGATTGTGACAAAGGTGCATGATATGGTAATTATAAGACTACTGTAGATGAATGTACCAAGCTGATAGCAACATTGATTATAAGGAAGCTAATCTGAGGCAAAATATGCTAGTTTCTTGAAAGTTCACAGCACTCCATTGGCTAAACATTCCCAAAACTGCTGTTTTAGTTAATCCACAATGTAACTATATATAATTAATTTCTTTAAGATACTGAAACCACAATGGAAAAGTTAAAACCTCAAAAATAAAATTTCTATTTAGGAAAGTATATCACAAAGCCATTACACAATATCAGTGTCAAATAAAATTAAGGTTATCAGGGTGAATTTTCTGTATGTTTTCATACTTATTTGGGAACTCTGTGCAAAATACCACTTTAAATAAAATTTTACTAAATTAAGAACTCTAGTTATTCACTAAAAAGTCTAGGCAGCTATTGCTTTAATTAGAAAACAAGAAGATTATTAAAGAACTGGTTTCCTTTAAAATAAGAAATTGGGCAATTATGAAAAAAATACTAGATACTGAAGATTGTAATAATTTACTTCCAGTAGGCAAAGAAAGGTAATAATTGTTATAATTATGCATACTTACTATTAATATTAACATTAAGGACTTTTTCAAGAAAGAGATAATTACTTACCTCATTTTCTCTGAATATATCCTAGGAGATTCTCATCCTCAAGCCTTCTGCAAGACAGGCAGGAACTTCCCACAAGTAGAGCCTTGGCCCTCAAGAGCAGCAGGAATAGAAGTATAAACACAACTCCCACCTATATGAACTGTGGATTATAACTGTCTACTCAGGACTAGTTGGGAATTGGGAATTTATCATTCATCTGAGTGACTCCAGCATGTGGCAATAATCATTCAATGCCTTCCCAAGTAGTGTGTGATCAAGCAGTCATTCTCCAGTTGTGAAATAGATGTCACATTTCATGGAAACATACAGCACTAGTATCTGCCCAAAAGAGAAAACACTATCCATTTTAAGCTCATGCTTGTGATACTGCTGCTCTTGAGAATCAAAACTCTATGTGTGAAAAGACTGCCCCGTGCCACACAGTGTATTTAGGGTGACCAGAACACATCCAAAGTGAAAGACTTCATCTGCTCTGACAGACACATCCTGAAGTTCTGACAAGCTCCAGGAAGTGTTTGGCTGACTAAAAGTCCCAGAACACTTTAAAAACCCTTAGTGTTTCCTAAAAAAGAGGGGCATGAAGCCTTTGGCTTTGACTACTATAGAAGAGTATCTCGTACTGAAAGGGCACTGTTCCACCTTTGAAACAAAGTGCCAGTGCAAAAGCTAGCTTTCTAAATGGTGGAATTTCTTCCTTCCTTGCCTTGTGAAAGAAGCCTATGGGACAGTGTACAAGTCCAAGTGAAAAGGACTGATACAGACCAGGTAAGAGTTGGCAGTGGCAGCAGTAGGCCCTTGATATGACAATGACAGTTTTCTAGTAGACAGGGAAGTCATTGTTGAATCCAGAGATGACTGAAGAGACAAATCTGAGATCTGCCTGTTTGGCTACAGACATGGCATACAATTCCAGAAGGAAAGATTGGTGAATTCAGGTCACAGCTCTTTCCCTGGTGGTATCATTCCAAAGCTTTCAGGTATATCCAACATGTTGCTCAGGTTTCACACCCATACAAAAGGGTAGAGATTACAACAACCTAGTAGACAAGAAGTTTGATTTTGGTCATGGTGTTATGATCATAGAAGATATGATTCTGGAGATATCCAAAGGCAGCACTAGCAGATTTTATTCACAGTTGAATATCATTACCTGTGTTTACTTTTTGGGAAAAGGTGACTACCCAGGTCAGGGGAATGCTTAACATTCTCCGAGGACTGCTGCCTAATTGTAATATGTAGGGGAGAAGCTGCTTGGTTTGGGGTAGGTTGATGAAATATCTTGGTTTTTGTGAAGTTGACAGTGCATCTAAACATTTCATTTGCTTCACAAAAGCAGTCAAGGGAGACTTGGAGATCTTCAAATGAGTGAACACACACAGCACAATCATCACTGTACTGAAGATCAGTAATGGAGGTGTTGGTTATCTTGGATATGGAATGTAACTGGTTGATATTAAAGAGATTTCTGTCCATGTGATACTGCATGCTGACTCCAGATGAAAGTCTATTAATGCAGTGAGATGCAAAATAGCTGTGATATAGCTGGAAAAAAACTGTTGGTGCAATCATGCATCTTTGCCTAACTCCAGTTCTTGCCTTAGCATTTCTAATGGTGAAGGGTTCTGTTTTCAAGCCATTGTTTAGGATGGTTGCTGTCAGGTGATCATAAAGAAGTCTGGTGGTGGTAACAACATTTTGACAGACACACAAATCTCATCAGTGTCTTCCATAGAGCCTCTCTGTTGATTGAATCAAAGGCCTCAGTCTGGTCACGAAGGCCTTATAAAGATTTCTCTGTTATACATGGCACTTCTCTTGCAGCTGTCTAGCAACAAAGATCATGTCTATAGTACCTCTGAATGGTCTGAAACCACAGTGGGATTCAGGCAGGATCTCCCTGGCGATGGGTGGATTCTACTGAGGTAGGATTAACCACCAAGGAAAAGTCATTTTCATATCAGTCACATGAAAAGCATCCAAGCCAGGACAGATCTCCCATATCCTCATTAAACTCAGGTTTTAAGCAGTCTTACCTTTTCCTACACTTTTACTAAGATGCCCAAGTTTGCAACCAGACTGTCAAAATTGATCCTAGCACTGACATATATGGTTCAGGAAGAAACTAAAGGCAGAATAGATGAGGTTAGCTAAAGTAGGTTGGAATTGAAAGAGCTAAAGAACCAGAACAACAAGTCATAGAGCCATAGAGAGTTTTTACACGTGCTCTGGGCTGGGAGGGAGGATTAATTAGAGGGGCTCCCAGAGCCCCTTGATTTAAAGCACCAGGAGTGTCTCGTGTATCAGGGTCCCAGCACTTCAAAATGGTGGCAGAGGTGCTTTATCTAAGCTCTTCAAACAAGTTTTAGTTAAAATGCCCCTACTACCCTTTGAAGCGCAGGCATGCTGATACAAAAGAAGTGGAGGCTGGCAGGAGTGTAGTCATTACCATGCTCCAGCAGACTCGATTAATCTACATTACAGCATGTCAAAGCACATCAGAGTAATTACAGCACATTAGCGCAGCCTCCCATAGTTCCTGCAGGAAACTCCTTTACAGTTGCAGACAAAAACAAATTGATGACTGGTAGCTTCCACCTGTGGGTTAGACAGGCAAGGAAATGCAGCTACCAATATGATGGCAATAAATGAACCTTGTGTCTGAACCCACTTGTATCTACCTTTAAAGGGGTAGAAACTTTAGATTTTGGGCAGTTTAGGGAGTTTGCAGAATACAAGACCAGGAGTCAATATCCTGTGCAAGTGCTATCTGGGTTAGCTTTGCATATCTTGGAATTTTTCCCCTCCTACAGCCATAATGACCCAAAAATAAATATACGTTCATCTTTCACAAAAGCATTTACTAAATAGTCTATATTCCAATAACGCTTCTTAGCACTATGAAAAAGATTCCATTTCTCTTAAATTGTACAAACAGTGCTACATTTATTTAATATTGCCTTATTATTTAAGTTGCCTTATTATTCATAGTTTGCTTCATGCAGTCAGTAAGTAATAATTCTCACCATTTAACTAAAATATATACAGCTAAGAAAATCATGACTTGAAAAAAATAAAAATGAATAATCTAAATCAAATTATTGGTAAAACACTAACTTTTAGGAACAGAAGGAGGCTGTGAACCATTCATTTCTAGAGCAACAACATTAACGTAGATGACATTAATCTGATGGTTACTATGTATACAGCTCAATGGCTATAAAAAAATTATTCCATGCCCAAACTCACCAACAATCTCACTTGGCTCCTTGTTGTAAAGTTTTTTGTTCCAATAAAGAAGTCTGAGAAAAGGAAAGGAGACCAGAAGAACAAGACAAATTCCAACAAACATATGTCCAGTAAATGCTGCAAAATCCAATCCCTAGGAAAGAAAAGATACAATTTTAAATTACAGATCAGTTATTTTCCTATATTAACAGCAAGGGGGGAAAAATTGACTATATGTGCTTAACTATTCAGTGATTGATACATATGTACCCCCCAAAATTTGGCAATTTTCAGCTATAGCAGTTTTTGTGTCTCCCCAGTTTCAAGTAAATTAAACTATCAAGATAAACATGAACCCAAAAATATTCAATTACTCTTTTTTTTCACTTTTTAATATAAATAGTAACCCATCAGAAAACCTGGCTTCAACTGACAGCTTGGCTTCTTGCCTGCAACCGGTAACAACATAAGTATTTTTTGCATCCTAAACCAGGATTCTACAATACATTCTATTCCAACAATATTATTTTATTACAACAGAAACATCATATAGCAACTGTCAGGATGCGGACATGGGGCCTGGTGTCTTGAGGGCATCCACTTGCCTTGCTCGTACCAGGGTGGGCATCAGTCAACAGAATCGGGTCAGGTTCCTGCCCCATTATCTCATTTGCCACGTCGTCTCTGATTATTTTTAATTAAGCCAGGAGGGTGATGGTTTCCCCGACCCAAAGCCAGCTGACACTTGTTCGGGTGGACAGTGCAACCAGGCAAAAATAAAGGAAACGAAAAAAATAAAGGGAAAAAACCCTTCAAGCCCCAACAGCATCTCCTCTGTCTCCTTCTTTGTTCACTTTCTGGGTCCCTTGATTGCAACTTCAGTGACTGAGTGGGTTTTTTTCACTTCTCCGTTAATTGCTGTCCCACTGGCTTAATTGCCCATCAGCCACAGCCAATTAATGTGGAGCCAGGGTTTCTCTCTCCGAGCCCCTCTGAGCTCTGAAGACCCAATGGGTCTGTTGCCCTGTTCCCAGGGACTTCAGTCCTGGGCAGCAGGTGGGTGATTCCCCTCCGTCACCCCTGCTCTCTCTCCTCTATGTCTCCTCTCCCTCTTGCCATTGCCTGCCACCAGAAAAAGCTCCTGGCTCATAATTGCACCAATTCAGTGCTCCCGGCAAGCTGACAAAGCTCCGTGGGGGCAGGTTGGGAGATCACTCCAGAGCACAGCCTGGCTGCAATGACTAAACAGATCTTCTCAGTCGGGGCTCTTTATACTTACTATCTGATAAAGACCTTGAATTAAAGAATGAAGTGGAACAGTGCCTTCATCAACACATGCACTTTACTGCAAGTTGACTAACTAGCTCCACAGTAAAGCATCGTTATCTATACATGCACTGCTATTAGAGCACAGTAGATTAATTAACTCCATTGTAGGATAGTACAGTTGGGGACAGTACTATCCTACAGTGGAGTAATTTACTCCACTGAAACACACATGTGGATGGTGATGGCCTGGCTGGGGCATGAGGGTGCTAAAGTACAATGGCTTCCTGTCACCTAGCCCCACACTTTTGCACCCATGGTCCCCAGCCAGTCCCAACGCTGGCGCCCAGATCCAGGGCTGACCCTCCAGGACCCTGCCAGCCAGGGGTGCCCTGCCCTGGCTCAAACTGCTGTGGTCCCAGACACACATGCAGATGCTGTGCTTGGGAGCAGCTGACTCTGGCATGAACTGTGCCGGAGTTTATCACATCACTTTAATAGCACATGTAGAACCACTCAGTGTAAACAAATCCATATATACTGGGATGCATTAGCCAATGCATCACGAGCAGGGCTAAGAAAGTAATACTTCCTCTCTACTCAGCATTAGTGAGACCCCAGCTGGAGTACTGTGTCATATTCTGGGTGCTGCACTTCAAAAAAGATGTGGAGAATCTTGAAAGAGTCCAGAAAAGGGCCACAAGAATGATTATGGTCCTGAAGGACAAACCATATGAGGAAAGACTAAGGGATCTGGGACTGTTCAGACTGGGGTAGAGAAGACTGACAGGGGCTTGGTGGCCATCTATAAGTATGTAAGTGGTGAATATCAGGAGTTGGAAGAAAACTGTTCACTAGGGTGCCCTAAGGGAGAACAAGGAACAAAGGCCATAAATTGTTAGAGGATGGTTTCAGGTTGGACGTAAGGAAGAACTTCTTTATGGTAAGGGTGACGAGAATCTGGAACAGACTTCCCAAGAAGGTGGTGCAGTCCGCAGCCTTGGAAGTTTTCAAGAGGAGACTGGATAGACATCTTACTGGGGTTACTTGATCTCAGCATTAGTCCTGCCCAGAGCAAGGGAGTTGGACTCAGTGATCTACAAGTGGAGATTGGCACACATGGAGGACAATTGAAGACCCTCTGGGTTAGAATATGAGGGGAACATGGAAGGGGAAAGAATGCTAGGAGTCTACTACAGACCTCCAAATCAGGAACAAGAACTGCACGATAAATTTGCTAGGGAACTGACTAAGGCTTCATGCTCTCAGTGCATGGTTGTCATGGGAGACTTCAACTACTTCCTCACATGCACAGATTAGCCCTACCTGTCTCAAGAAGTTTATGGGCCAACAAGAGGTAAGGCACTTCTGAACCTGGTACTGGCCCAAGGGGGTGATCTAGTCAGCAACCTAAGAATTGAAGGAAAGCTGGGTGCCTATCTTGCTGGGATTCTTTGATCCTAGCTGACTTCCTGCCCCTTGGGCAGGGGCCTGGACCTGATGATCTTACGAGGTCCCTTCCAGCCCTACTGTCTATGAATCAGTTAATCTTTTGAAGTCCCTTTCAGCCCTTAATTGATATGGTTCTATGATATGGTGGAAAAGTTCATGTTCAACATTTAGGGTAGGGTTTTATAAAGTGCTTTGTATTAGTCTAATTTTGTTTCCATTGACGTCAATGGGTAAACTGTAAATATCCTGTGACTTCAGTGAGAGGAAAGCTGAGACATTGCAGTTTGGTTTTGAAAATTTCAGTCATGTATTTTAAATGGTCATTGCTATTTTTCCTCTTAATTTTTTGCCACTTTTTCTTTATATAATGTTATTTTATTTAAATTAAAAGTCTTGCTGGCAAAGGCTGCCAAAAGTAGACACTGGAAATATTTTGATAGCAACCACAATGTCAGGTTTGGAAGGAAGAACCATGTTGTGATAAAAAACGCTGTACAAAAATTTGGGGATTATGTTTACATAGCAGACGGCAGCACTGTGCAGAGACTGGATCAAACTAGGTCTAGAAACAAAAGTAGCATAGTCTTGTTAGCATAGCAATGCCCAAGGCAGGGAGCACAGACTAATAAACTATACAGTGGGAGCGCCTACATGAGACGTTTACTGCAGAGCTGCCTAATTAGGGTCCTAATTAGAGCCAGGGTCCTATGCCTTTAGGAAAAAGGAGTTGCCAGCATGGAGGCTGTCCTTTTATCAAGAGATGAGACGCTTCTGTGGAGAGTGAGACAAGGCAGACAACTGGCCAACCAAAATGGCCCTCACACATTTAAGCCCCTGCCAGAAGCCAGACAGAGGGAGGGAAGAAAGGCAGAAGTCCGGGTAGTGGAGCAAGAGGCTCTTGAGACATACAGTGACACGGGGGGTTCTAGTGTTCCTCAGAAACCTCAGCAGCTCAGATGCTATGAACCTGTGAGAAGTAATAGCATCCCAGCCCCTCCTGTAACATCTGCATACTCCAGGTGAGCGGACAGCTGTTAAAGTGGTAGTATTTCTTTTTCTGTTTTGTTTCCTTTACTGCATTGTACTCTGGGAAGGGAAAGTTTAACAGCCTATGTGTTTGTTGGATTAGGCCGGTGAGCTGGGATGGCTGTAGAGAAGTGTGCAGAGGCCATAGTAGGATGCCAGTGGTGCTCAATAAGGATTAGGGTCCTGCCAGAACAGCGCATAAGCTGGAGATGACTGGAGGCCAAGAGAACCAGGGGCCATAGCTCACAAGTCAAAAGTAGGGTTGAAGACCCTGAATCAAAGAAGACTGGAGCTCATAAACCAGGCCTAGTTATAATGGGCCTAAGGTTGAGAGAACGTAGCCAGAAAAGCAGGGTGGAAGCCAGGGAAGGCTGACTCCCTTTCCATAAAGTGACAACAATGTCAGTACAAAGAAAGGCAGTACCCAGACGGAATCTCCTGATAGGAACTTTCTATAAAATCACCCAGGCATAAAGCTGCTGAACTGGAGCAGGGCCCCAACCACAGGTGGAGCTGCAGAAGGAAGATTACCAGTGGCAGTAGATGGGTGAGGGGCAGAGGCAGCAGGGGGCAGTGAAAGTGGGGAGCAAAGGTGTAACAGAGTAGAGGCTGCAACTCCAGCTCTGGGCTCAGAATCAGAGCCTGCTTGAACTCTCCTTGCTTCTACTGTTATCTAAGATGAGGGGGCTTTTTCCTCCTGTTGAATTGGGGTGGGGGAAACCTTATCTTGGATTCAAATAAATACAGTACATAAACTTAATATGAAAGTAGGTGTATTTACCTAAATGCTTATAATACAGGCCTGTTCCTGTAAAGACATGGACAGAAAGAGAAGACAAAAAAAATGCCGTCATAGGAATCCTGCAGATCACCTTCAAAATAGAACTGACCAAAGTTCTGAAATTACACAAAAATTATCCAGGTGGCATGAAACAGATCAAGAAACATGTAAGAGCAACATCTGTTTCTATATAGTTTCAGAACTGGGAGGTCTGATGAATTCCTGAATGATAGGAGTTAGCCAAGAATCTGAAAGTGATTCACATACGTGATATCTGTAGCTACAGAAGGTACAGCAAGAAGCCTAAATCAAAGTGGAAAAAATCCTTATCCCCAAGATAAAAAATGACTAAGATACAGTTGCATGAGGAACAGATGACCCATACAGATTGTCAGAATAGTCAAGAACTATTAGAATCAGGAAAATAGTTTTGATATGTAATAGGCTCTAAAAGTGTAATACACTTGAGTCTTTCCATAAAGTGACAGCAATATATCCATGTCAGTGCAAAGAAAGACAGCATCCAGATGGAATCTCCTGATAGCAGCTTTCTGTAAAATTACCCAGACATAAAGATGCTGAGGTGGCTTACTAATTTGGAAAAGAAAAGAACAGGTACCTGAAAAGTCACAGGAAACACCTAAGTATCTGATAATCAGATACATTCATACATTATAAAAACTTGACAAAATATAAGAAAATGGTACATGGGTACAATGTACTACAAACAGATTTACAAAGTTTTTTGCCTCTCTTGGTTTTCAATGTCTGCACTGTTCAATTATAAAACTGAACAAAAATTGAACAAGAATTCCCAGATGAAAAATACAAATAAGAAATGTTTATATGAAACTCACAAAACTATTTTTCTATATGAAAAAGAAAAGCATAATAAACAGGAAAACAAAATAAAATACTGACGTTGATAGGGAGCCCTCAGGGTTTGATTGATAGCTGAAAGAAATTGAACTGAGATAGGGCTGAGCATGCTAATGCTTATTTTGAAGAGATAAAACCAGCTTTTATCCTTGAGATTCAACATCAGGGCATAAGACCTGATATACACATGCCTGAAAAGTGAAGATGTGTGGACAACATCTCTAAGGAAAAGTTGCCTGATCCTTTCTGGTGTCCCATCCCAGTATTTCCTCAAGCTGAACAGCATCTCAGAAATTAAGCTGAGTTTCATGATCTGGTTCAGCTCCAAAATGCCTTATCTTTGGACTCTTTTTAGATGAAAAAAAAAGCCAACCTCCTGAAATTTAGGCAGTCTTTCAGTCAGCATAGTGGATACAGAAAACCTACTTACTTTTACAATGGAGCTTGATCTGTCTATGAAAAGTATTGTACAACAGGTGCCTGCAACAGCAGGAGACTGCACTTCACTTGGTAATCTAAGAAGTCCTTTCCCAGTCCTACGTTCCTAACTTCCTCACCCACTCTTCCTCATATCAGACTAAATTACACAGTGAAAAAGGAGTCTTAGTGAGTTAGAACATCTTACTCCTTGCAATTCTCTGGAGGCTGGTAATTGTCTAGTATCATCCCTATCCTACTTAATCCTAGAAAGGCATCTTCCTGTGGTGGCACACAACTCACCATCTGCCGCACTAGGTAGTGTGCACTGCTTTCTTCTTAGCTCACAGTCCACAGCTTTATATTTCCTTGACACTTCAGGAGATACTCTTCAGGACTGGGTAGGCAACTTTTATAATAGGTATAATCAGAAAAATAGGCAAAAGAGGCGGCCAGCAGTTGACTAGCGTTCTGTGCAGAGCTTGCAGAAGAGATCACTGTCATAATTAGGGCACAGAAAGCAGGGGGCTGGAAAGAAACATCCACAGCTGCAGAACCGTGACGGAAGTTGCCACTGACCCAGTGTGTGGCAGCTGCCCCAGGCATGCTGGCCTCACTGTTACTCCTCCAGAAGAGACTTTTGTGATATCCCTGAAGAGAAAAAGAAGAAAGTGTTCCACAGACACGGGTTGTTGCCTGCAGTATCTTTGTAAGGGGTAATACCTTCCTATGCTGAAGCAAGTAAAAAATGGGATCATGGTCATATGAAGCCACAGTCTTCTTTTTGATCCTTCTACTACTTCACAAGAGCAGACTGCACCACAAGTACATTTAGGAAGAGTCTGTCCCATACAAATAGACACAGATGCATCCCACTGAGGGTAAGCCCCAGGTCCCAACTGCTCCACATTCTTCTCTACCATTCCTGCCTGTGAAGGGGAGGTAGTCTTCCTACAGATGTATGCATCCTCTCCCATATTGCTGTTAGACATACATGTCTTGCACGCCTTTACTACCACTCATAGAATGCCACATAGTCTAAGCCATGGTTTTACCTTTTAGAAATTGGATTATTCAGATTAAACTGAATAATCTAACTGGACATACAAATCAATGCCAAACGACTATCTAACCTTTTTATTCCTTCAGAAAACAATATAAAATGGCCTGGGTGTCTTTTATATACTGCAAAAAAATACATTAATTTCTGTAATGATTTTTTCTTGAATAGCCTGAAATAGATTTGGCTCACACAACAGACTACAAATAATTTTCCTTTGGGAGGTTTCAGTCTGTCAGATAAATGCTATGTGGTGCCAAAAATGCCTGTTACTTGAAGCAATGCTGATTCTGTAAAACTTCTCCTACTTCCCAGATGACAAAGAAAATCTTATGGGGTTTTTTTAGGAGATCATACCCTATAAATTCTATTGTCTGCATGTCTCTAGAAAGATTTTTGTTTATGTATTTAAATAAAATTTCAAACATTGCTCTTTCATACCAGAGAAGGTGCTATTTTCCTAAAATAATGGATCTTCCTGTTCTCTGACAAGTTTTCTTCTTAAGGTTTTTAGAAGTTTGAAATTTACTTCCTTACAAATAAATTTGAGGACAAGTCTGCAGTTTTAGGGCCAAGAGAGAATATTACATATAGGCACACAAATCCTAGAATTAAATCTTGATCTAGGGCCAAAATAGCACTGCTGGTCCAAAGAATTTTTTAAGGTCATATATATCTTGAATCACCAAGGCTAGAAATAAATGCATTGACAGATTCATGGCAATGTTATCTTTTTTGCATACTCAAGGAGTACCAATACCTTACTTTTAATCCTAATGATCTTTCTTTTATATTTCAAGAACATCAAAACAAAGAAGAACAAAGGAAATATTTCTGTTACCATACCCAAACAGGAAAATAGGTCATGTTTAAAAATGTGCTACTCAGCACCTTTTGACGCTTTTTAAACCCCAACATGGAAATGGTTTAACACTTTTGAAATCTGTTATAACTGGTTTTCAGTCAATCCAGTTTTTGTCTGGCTTTTTTTAAAGTTGTTAAACATACATATAATAGTACATACATGTTTAAAACCATGTTAAAATAAGTTATCTGACAGTCTCATAACTATTTACGTATAGCTTAGTTTGTAGTATTTATTTTTAGTGATGCCAATTCACATGACATTGGACTGCACATACCATCTTGCCCTCTTCTCCTTTCTTCCCTATATCTGATACTTTCATCCTGGCATGATTCAGAGTGTCATTTCCTGAAAAAGTTGTGTTCAAAAATGCTGACTGCTATATGAAAGCTCGCAAACACTTCTTTCATGTGGTGTTAAAAACTAATATCTGCCCTGCAATAAGAGATTTAACTTCAGCTTATATATCTGTATGTGTAGTAATAGCAATCATAATTTAGAGATGGCTCATAACAGGAGACTAAGCGAGTTGGGAATTGGTCCCTTAGGTAGTAGTGCAAGTAAGTTAGGGAGAGAGAAAAAGTGTCTAGCAAAGTTGCCTGCAGTCCAACAATAAAGTTTATTGCTTACTTCTTCTCATTCATTGTACAACTATTTACTGAACCTGGTGATCACTACATACTGGAGTTAGCTTTAAACACTACCAGGTAGTGATAGCACTGTCTATGAGTCTCATCATAGATTGCAAAACCCACCCAAAATGCTGCATAAATGCTCAGGCAGGTGACATTACTCGAATGCTTGGCAAAAAAAAATAGCTACTTGTTCTGTTTTTGAGATGGATACATGATTTTGTGCCTAAGATGATGGGAGTTTTCTGAGATCACAAGCTATCAACTGTTCCTAGCTGCAGGTGAAAGAATAATGACCCAGTAAATTTAAGTGAAAAAATGTCTTATTTAGAAAATAATGAATTCCCCCATATTTTGCCACTTAACCATGCTGAACCATTGTAACTTCTGCTATGTGCAGACACAAACAGTTTAAGGTCAGAGTCAGCAGCATGGTGTTCCCATCAACTTGAATTTTTCTGAGGGCAAACTACTGAAAAGGTAGAAATAAAAGAAAGAGCTGAAGTCTTATAAAGCAATTGGATGTTTTACACACCTATCAACCAATAACTCAGCAAAATCCTATAAATTAAGTGACACTGTTACTTTATGGTCCACTATTTTATAATCTGCCAAGACTTAAAATGCTTTTATAGACTAATTTAAACTATTATCTGCAGTGCTTCAGTCATAAGCAACACAGGTTAACAAGTAATTGTTATCCATAGATTGCAAATGCTACTGTTTGTCATAATCTATACCCAATTAATCTTGAATCACAATGAATAATAGCTTTTAAATCCAAAAGATGAACAATTTGTGATAACTATACTCCTATGCAGTCTTATAAAAGTAGCCATCGCTATGAAAAGGTCTCTGGTTTCCAGTGCTACAGTGACAGAGAACAAGACAAACTGACTAGGCAAAAATGAAAGTTTGTTTAAACATCAAAATGTCTTACTTACAAGAACTGCACATTTATTCATTTCATATTCTTTTTGTTTGCAAATCAAGAGATGCTTGCTCTGTGACCCTGTTAAGATCTTTCTTTACATCCCTAATAAGATGATATACGTATTATGAAAAACATCATCTTTCCTTTCCATACTTACTTTGTCCCTCTCAGTCCTTTGCACCTTTTATAGTCATTTGAAGTAAAATTGGAAGTAAAATTGCCAACAAATAAAAATCATAGTGCTTTGCATTCACTTTGAGCAGCTGCCTTGCATCTCGAATGGCTCAGAGACAGTACTAGCCTATGGTGGAGTAATTACATTAGCTGAAACACATATATAGAAGGTAACAGGGGCTGGCTGGGGCATGAGGGTGCTTAAGTGCAGGGGCTACCTGCTGCCTAGCCCCACACTTAAGCACCCTTGTGCCCCAGCCAGCCCCTTTGCCTCCCTCTGCCACCACACAGAGCCTGGGGTTGACATTACCCCTCAGCTGTGCCCCTTGCCAGCCTGGGGGTGCTCCACCCCAGCTGAAACTGCTGTGGTCCTGGGTGCACATGCAAACATTTCACCCAGGACCAATTAACTCCTGCGCAAACTGTGCCAGAGTTTATGACATCACCTTAATAGTACATGTAGATGCACTCACTGTAATCACTGATACAGATCATGGACGCCCATATATTTGGAGCCATTTCAAATGGGGAACATCATTCGACAGCCTCTGTTGCATTCTAATTGTTACGTGTGCACAATTTGCCTATGATACATATGTAGCAGAATCACTCCAGATTTAACACTAGATGAAAGAGTGTTAGCAGTTAAAGTTGTTTTGCTATACTTGTACCATTTCCAGCTCGTTCACATATACAAATTAGAAGTAACAGCTACTATCCTTTTGAAACACCTTGAAATGTGCATGTGTTCTTATCCAAAGAATGTATTAATCCTTAAAAGGGGCTTGACCCAAAACCTAGTGAACTCATTGGAAAGGATCCCATTCACTTCAAAGAGCTTTAGGCAGGCCTCTGACTCTGTGAAGTGTTTATTACAGGTAAGGAAACTGAGATGGATATTAAGTATGGTAAACCAAGGTCACACAAGACTGCCCAGACTTGGAACTGAGAAGTTTCTGGCCCTACTGAATAACTCTCTCCAGCTAAATTAATCTATTAAATTACTATCTACAACTAAATCCATGTTTAGCCTACAAGCATACAAGCCCCAAATCCAGTAAAACACCTAATCACATATATAGCATTAAGCTTGTGCAAGCTCAGTTGAAATCAATAAAGTTCAGAATGAGCATGTGTTTTTATAGACACAGTGGTAATATGGATTATGGTCGGTAAAAGCATTACACCTCTACTGGTATAAGTGATTGGAAACCAATCTATACCTGTAACAGAACAGAAGTTTGATGCACACAGACTGGTTTAAAAATGGCAGAATCCAGTCTAAGATTTACCATCCCAGCCAAAAGGCAAATGTTCACCTGTGAATTACTTCTGGTTATGTCTAACTGGTATCCAAATTTAAGCATACTGTGGCATATTTAGGTGCAACAGAACTTCAGATATAAAAAGACAGTAATTTCAAAACTCCTATAGCTGTGGTTAAGTGTCAAGAATGTGCTGAGTACTTGTGTAAACTCTCTCTGTTGACTAGCCAAGAAAGACATTAAATATTCCCTCAGAAGTGACTGAAAAGGAAATTCAAACTGCTAAAAAAAGACACTGCAATGAAAGCATCAAGGAGAAAAATTCAGAAGCCCCTAGAATCACAAGCTGCATCCATGCTGTGGGTGATTGGGAAGCTGGGGCTGTTTCAAAATTTTAAAATCTAAAACTCTTGGGTAATATTACATAGTGATTTACTGTGTTTACATTAAAACATGTTTAAAAGCAAATACATTTTACTTGACTTAAGCATAGTATAGAAGTGTTACAAATTTTAAGTAAATACTTGGGTTGGATTATGCTTAGGAATAGGCAAGACAAGAAAACTATTTTGTAGGATCTCATTCATTCATTTACTGTGATTAAGCTTTAATTTGGTTTAAGTGATATATATTTGAAACCAATCCAGAAAGTGAAAGTGTTTTGAATATTTTTGTGGTTGTTTCCATTTAGTATCCTCATTTAAAATGGAGTTATAAAGGCATAATTTGCTATGATATCACATACCAGAGACTTTTATAAGTATTTTTAAGACTGGGTCTTCTGAGAAAGATCAGGTGCTATCCAAGAAACAATATATATAATTTGACTACTTAACAGTTAAGTAATCAATTAGATTACTTACATGCTTTCCTTGATTATAGTATGAAACTTTTAAAGTATATCTGTTTCTAAAGGTACTGCTGAAATGCTAATTTTCTAAGTATTAAAGAAAATGCACTGTGTGGTACATAAATTACCTCCTCTAGCTTAGATGACTTGAATAGGTGCAAACAGACAAAATGTTAAAGCCACCACCCAAAGTACACTAAGACACTTTATAGCCATTATCTGATTGGGCTCTTGATTTGTTCCTAATACATTTCAGATGTTTTCAAAAATACACCTCATTCATTAAATACTGTGGACTTTTAGAAACATTTCTCAAAATATATGTCATTATTCCCCCCCCACACCCACCGTCCCTGAGAACTACACTGTTAATTAGAAGAGACTTTTCTTGATATTGCTGTAGTGACATAATTCAATAACCACTAATTCAACATTAGAACTTTGTAGCAATTTCCTCCCTATCATCCTCCGGTACAGGTGTTTAATATGATGTTGTACTCACTCTACACTGCGCTTCTTTAACTTCTTCATAATTTTAATTGTCTACTTGTTCTGGATTTTAAAGACTCAGCCAAAATAAACAGCAGGGAACTGTGTCCCCAGTTTCAGGCTTAGACCGGGTTACTTACTTTAAGCAGAGCACTAAGGATGGGCAATGCAGAGCCACTCCACCCCAGCAGGAGCTCAGGAAGGGATTGATTAGAATCCCTCTCCCACTCTCCAGTCCACAAAGTGGGCTTATCAGTGCACCTAAATCCTACCCCTGGCCCAATGTAGAGCCCTATCCCGGGGTTACAGAAAGGGTTATGGATAAAATTGACATTCAAACCACTCAGACAGACTCTATCATCATCAGAGGGCCAGGGCCTAACCTAAAGTGAAAATCCTCCTCTCCTGCTGTTGGTTCAAAAATCCAGTCTCCTAAAAAAAGAGAGTGCCTGAGCTCTCTCCCCAGAGACTCTCTAACAAGCAGACTGGGGAACAATGGAGATCTCTCTCAAGCTCCTAAAAGAAAAAATAGGAGCAGGAGAAAGGGGGACTTACGACATCCTGCACATGCACATATGTACCCAAACCAAAACATGGGACGCCAAGAAGATACTTTGTCCCAAGTGACGGGAAAAATAATGAGGAGCATGAAAGCAGACCATGACTTTCAGCTCTCCCCAGAATCTAAAAGCCTTAGCACAGATGCTTTCCCACCTCAGGGGAAGAAAAAAGCATCTGGGTGGAAGGGGAGGCTATGAGTGATGTTTCATGGTCAGATGCCTGGAGTTTTTGCTGTCCAATAGACCACAGATCATGACATTCTTTTCACTGGCCTCATTTAGGAAGCAAAAATGAAACAATTCTGTTCCCAAATACAGGCACCAAGTGTGGGAAGCTAAAACCTTTCATTGCACTGTGGAGATAACAAGACATTGGCAAGAACTAGCAACCAGCTGAGGCCTGGGATGTGTGGGGGGAAGAATCTCCCGCTCTCTGAATCTCCATTATAGTTAGAATATTATTTTATTGACACAGTCTGAGCCTCACCGTTCTGTGGCAGATCCTATACTAGGCAATGCATTACCATAGTTCCCAGTACACGGACAGAACAGTTTTTATAAAGATTTGAATGTGGGTATGAGTGTGTATGCATGCTTATCTTTGAAATTTATGGGAAAAACTTTAATAAAAATGTTTGAGTTTTCAGTTCCTCCTACCTTTCCTGCTTCAATCCTGATTTAAAAATAAGGGGAAAACATTTTTTCCTGGCGACATAAAAATATAAAAACATTGTTTACAAAATACACCTGTTTTTGCATAATTAAAAAAAAATCATTCACCTAATTCTAATTAATAGCACTAATGATAAAAACAGGACAGAACAGTGCACTAATTTCTGCTTGTGTGACTGTCCGTGGGAAGAAAAGGTCGAAATTACTAAATAAACTGCTGTCTGTATCTATTTTTAGAAACACAATGGATTTCAATACATACCACCTTCCTCAGCTCCTGCTTTGAAACTATAATCACATTTGGAGGATCCCCGACAGCTGTGGCAGCCCCACCAATATTTGTGAAGATTACTTCTGCAATCAGGACATGTCTCGGATCAAGGTTAAGTACCTCGCACAACCTGCAGTCCACAGAAGAAAATGAAATCACTTCCTTAGCCTTTAATTAAATTGCCTCAAACCTTAAATGATTTATAAAACTCAGTATGTTGACTGGAAGCTTCAAACTGTTGAACAAAGAATAAAAATTGAACTTCCTTAATTAATAATTAAGACATGAATTTTACAATTCCACTGAGATGGCTTGCAATCATAGTACGTAGCTTTAAAAACAATTTTTAAAATCCCAAACAGATGGATTATAGTTAAAGTTGCATGAGCCCTTCCATTTCAACTTCCTGTTCCCAAAAGGGGATCCATGAAATTTTATAGAACTTTCACTATTTAGGCTGCAATCTAACCAACCAGTTCTCAACCCAGATAAATAAATAAGGTTGAGGAAGAGTATTTCTAACATTTTTTAAAAACATGGGAAGTAGAAAAAAATGTTCATTATCAAAAATTATCAATCAACCTTTTTTTCTTTAACTGCTCATGCACAAAACCAGGTAGATACGGGAAATCAGTGTTTTGTATAGAAACAGTCCTTGGGGAGAACTGATATCTCAAAGAGTCCCAGTAAACATCAGGACTGACTGCACCAAGTTATAATATATTGAAAGAATTACAGTGTGTTTCTAAACAGTAGATTTCACACAGTCTGCACACTAAAAGGCCAGCTCAGGACAGCCCTAATGCCCGTGCTTGATTTTTAACATGTGGCTAAAGTCAGAAATTACACATAAAATGGTTTGAGTGATTGGAAACCATTTTAAAACTGTCATAGAATGGAAGTTCAGTGCACATAAACTGATTCCAAATGGCCAAAACTGATTCAAGATAGACCTGGATGCATGTAGTATCAGACTTAACTGACTTAGGTTAAATCAGTCTATCGAACTTCTGTCCCAGATCCCCTCCTGACTCAAGTCAACCCTCAGTCCCCCAGCATCCCAGGATGTTTTGCACCTCCCCTGCCACGCTCCCTTGCAAGGCAGGTGGGCTAGCCATTGCCCACTATCTGCTCCTGTGAAGTCTGGCCATCTCCACCACTGAGCTGTCACAGAGCTCAGGCAGCAGAGCCCCTGCTCCCCAACCCAGCTGGCAGGGTGGCATAGGGACTGCTAAGGGGGTGGGGCAGCTAGTGTGCACAGTGTGGGGGACCCCATGATGAGAGCTTTCCCCCTCCCACAGCCTGACTCTTCTCCTAGCAGCAGGATAGCCCCAGCCTCTTCCCCTTGCCAGATCTGGCCTCTCAGCCATGACAGGCAGGGGTGGGGGGAGGCATGTAAAAGAGCTCCCTGGCCTTGCCATGGGCCCCCCCAGCCCATGCCCTTCACCCCTCTAGCTGAGAGGCCAGGTCCAGGGCAGAGGAAATCACCCAGCTGGGCTGCACAGAGAAAAGCCTTTGCCATGGGACATCCCTGCCCAGTGCAGACCCCATGCCGGAGGCTGAGTCTGGGATGGGGGCATCTGTTTCCACCCCACTCCTGGTCACCTGGGGCTGCCGTGGTGACCAGCTTTGCAAGCCTAGAGCTCCAGGCAGGGAGGGTCTTCAATAACAGCAGGGGGTTGTGTCCCTGACAGCCTATCGGGGTGGATCTGGTGCTAGGCTGGGAGGTGTGCAGGAATGCCACCCCCCACCACCACCACATTCTGGCCTAACCAGAATACACATTTGCCTGCTTCCCCTCCCACAAGGGCAAACATGTGTTATGTTTGCTCATGATCCAATCTTTGCAGGTTAGAAAAACCTGCAAAGGATTAATTGATTTTGCCTCAGGCTTTTTCACTGTCTGTACTTAGCCTATATGTGCTTCAAGTTTAACATGTGCCTTAAGGGTGCATTTATGGTGCTATTAACACATTCATCACACTATAATTTTAATGTGTGTCATGGCCCTTAGTACTTTCCTGAAAAAGGCTGGAGTTAAGCAGGTGTTGAAATGCTTTCCTGGGACATTCAAGAATAAGAGTTTCCAGATAGTGAGTAATACCAGTTTAACTATTTGGGTCTGACCCTACTAGTAGATTTGTGCATATGAGCTCTGAAGTCTTCAAATGAGTGGTGTTCCCCTGGACTACTTAACAAGCACAGAAAAGTAGTGACTTTCAGGGGTTTTTTTGGTTTTTTACATTCCAGTAGCCTCTACCTAATTAGCTCCATATATTAAGAGAGATTTTTCTCTACCATGGGAGTGGACTGTTCATCATGCTGCTAAAGTAAGCCCCACTCAACCCTCTCCTGTTCCATGCACAACAACCCATATCACATCCCACTCCTGGAAAATGCAGGGACCTTCCCTCCAGCACTCTACAGAATTTCTGAACAGCAAACTGCATCATGATGTAGAAGAACCTGAATTAGCTGTAAAAAAAAAACTGACTGTGATACCAGAAGAAGTCTGTCTACAGAGCAGGGTCTTTAGCACAAGTGTAAATTAACCTATACTAAGTTCCATGTTCCTACAGATAAACTCCTTCTATTACTCAAGTTACTGCATTTACAGCAAGCTCAGGTATGTCTATACTATGTTCAACTACTCTGCAGTGGAGACGTACCACTGTGATAAACCCATTGTGATGACAAGGGCTAAGGACAGACATTCAAAAAGCCTGAAGATGAATTGATTCAATCTTTGAGGTCCAACCTGCAAAGCTGGAACCAATTTGGAGGTGGATAGACATTCCCTTTTCATTCCAGAAATGTAGGCACATGCCTGCAGTGGCTCAGGCTAGAAGCTAGGGGTGTTAGAGCAGCCCTCCCTTCCCTTCAACAGTGCTGAGCTGAGTGGAGGTGTGGCCAGGCCCCCGCCTGATGCTCTGGTTAGGGGGGGTTCCCCTCCCAGCAGACCAGCAGGGAGTTGATAACACAGTTAAATCACCCCTAACTCAATGTTTATCAGCCCATTAAGAAAAAAAAAAAGCTTCCCTCACTAGGTCAACCTCCTCTTAAACAACTTTTTTCCATGGAAGGAACAGAGGGACATTACCAGCTACCGGCTGATAAGCTCCAAAAAGCCCTAAGCCAACACTGTGCTGTCTCCCTTTGTCCTGTTTCCCACAGCATGGACCATAGCCAGCACATGGTATGCTAGCTAATGCTGAGAGGTGTCTGTGTAAGGCAGAGGGTAGGGGGGAATCCTTGCATCAGCAGGGATTGGTGAGGGGGAGAGAGGAGCAGGAGCAGGAGGAAGCCAGGCAGATGCCACTGTACCTGCAGTCTCTGCTGAAGCTGCAGCCAGGGAGCAGAGGAGACAGCCCAATACAGCTCTCTGGAGCCCAGCCCAGACAGCATTGTCAGGATGCTGGAGGACTCTGATTTAACTTAAACCAGGATGGAAGGAGGCAGTTTAGGAAAGTGAAGAATTGGCTTCTTCCATCATTTTGTGGCCACCCACACAACATAACCAACAATGAAGATAAGCCAGGAGACAGTGGGAGCATGACTTACTCTCTATTTATGGTTGCATTAATTAGCTTCCCTGTAAACAGTGTAGGAGCAGGGAAGAAAGTAAAACAGTGTCCAAATGCCTTCCTTGGTTTAGGATGCGGCTATAAGTCGCCCCTAGAGCAGGACAGGCTCTTCTGAGTCCATCTAACTCCATGTTATTCAAAATATATTTCAAAGCAAAGAAAATTTAAAACCTCTAGTTAATACAGTTAGGCTATCACAATGAAAATAAAAATAGTGGCAATTTAAAAGCATAAAAACATTATAAAATGCTACACATCTATATACTATGATTGCAGAAGTAAAAATGTTCAGTAAAATATTTTTGCTACAAAACACTCCAACCCCAGTAAAATATTGTTTGAATAACAGCATGAAATGATATTGTTAAAAGCTATGTTGTAATGGAGTTGCACAAGGGACAGAATTAAGATTTAGTACAATATAAACAATGTTGTTGCTTTACTTCTGAGTGCTTAACAGTGGATTCTATATTCCTTAGCACTTTTTTTCTTAATGGGGTACAGACATTTTGTGGAAGAAGAATCCTTACTACAGTCTTTAAAAAACTTTGATTAATGGATTATTAAAATGTGTTAGCTGTACAGTCAGATTAAACCATTATGCTTTATTTATCCAAGCTTTATAATTTCCCATATGAACAGACGATTTCAAACAGGGAAACATCTAGGCATTCGGAGTATGGTTTAAAATATAATAAGTTATCCCTAAAGAGGGTTATAGTTATTATATTTTTTTTTAATATCTATTTACCACAAAAATGTGACAAGAACATTACATTTTATGCCTTATTGATAAAAGTCTGAAACCTTATGGTCATGGAATAAGGAGAATTTTCTGCAAGCTTCATCTCCATGGCAATGACAGTATAGAGCAGCATAGTGAAGTTATAGGTAAGGCAAAAAGATAATAATAAGAAAAGAATGACTATTTCAGAGAAACACCAAAATAGGGTGGGGGTTAAATAAAAAAGCATTAGAGTAGAATTTTTATTTTGCTAGTTTAGAAGTATAGATAGTGATCATCCAACTAAAAGTCTTAGATGCTGTTCCCCTATTTCAGGCTTATAAAATCATTTAGCATAAAATAAATAGATGCAGCAGTAATTCTATACATGAACAGCAGTTTGTGTGTAGACTTTTAAGATTTCAATCTGTTACCAATTATATTTAACTCAAAACATTCTGCAACGTAACTAGAGAACATTTGATGTTTAATAATTCCAGCATTTCCTAGTCTAAGGGCTCATCTATATGTGCAATTAATGCAAAGCAATAAACTTCAGCACTTATTGCTCTGGAGTTTATTGCTCCTGGGTGCACCATTTGAACATGCGCCTGGGACCACAGCACATTGAGCCGGGTCGGAGCAGCCTCATCTGGCAGAGGGCCCTGAGGATCAGCCTGCTCCCCCATTGCTCAATGTGCTGCAGAGGGGCTGACTAGGATACGAGAGTGCTCCAGTGTAGAGCTAGCCAGCAGGCAGCCTCCACACTGAAGCACCCTTGTGCTGCAGCTAGCCATGTCAGCGTCTATGCATATACTGATGAGGAGTTTTTTACTCCACATCAGGACAGTGCTTACAGGTACAGTATTTACAGGTACTAACCTGCTACAGAGTTAATTTCTTCCAGTCAAATGGGGTGCACATGTAGACACAAGATGTATACTGAGGAGCTAATTAGTCTACTCCTCAGTAATCATCTCACGTAGCTACAACCTAAGTGGTAAAAATAATGGCTGAAATAAAGTAAATTAATGTAATCTACTAAAAATATGATCAGGTAAAAAACAAATGAGGCTTTCATTCACCAGCTGTTTCTCCATCTACAATAAACTTCACTTGCAAACTGATTTTGACTACTGAGAACTACATCTAATAGGAAATGTATCATAAAATTCTGTATATGTAAATATGATAGCATCTATGAATCTATGATGACAACTACAAGCGTTACATCACTTGTGGTAAGATTTAAAATCACCCTTTCCTCAGATCTTAAAAAAACTTTAACTGGATTAACTGGATTTCCTTGGTTAAATACAGGTTAAATTTAACCTAAACAGTGGTTTATAATCACACAGACTAAATGTGATTGCAAAACGTATGCTATTAATTTTTAGAAATCTGCAATAATTGAATTCAGTAAAAATGCTGATTAACTCTTCTACATATTTGGAATTAACCTGGAGCTGTACCAATGTTATAGTAATTAGTAAAAAAATTCAGAGCCGCCTTCTCTAAAAGTCACACTTTTTACCGCTTGGCCTACACAAAAAATTCCATCAGTTGCCAGTAGTATTAGAAGAATTAGAACTCTTTAAATCATCAGTTATAAAGAAGAGTTGTACATAAACATAGCTAGTGCATGAGGGGATGTTTTTCAAAAAAAGTAAAGCCACCCTGCTTGCAAAAACAATTTGCAACCACAATAGAACAGTTGACACCCTTGGCTATTGCAGTTCAAATGCAGGTACAAGTCAGAGTGCTTGCACATGTACTTAATTGCAGAAGGAGATAAATGTGTGAGAACATCAAAACAGGGAAAGTGCACTCTTTGAAAAATATAGCTTTATATACTATTTACAACAATAGCTTTGTAAACATGTCAGTCAGCAATATTAATCTACAATAGACTAATGCCAAAAGCATAACAATAAAAGTACCTTATGGTTACTGGAGTAAAAAGAAGCATTGTAGTAACGTTGTCCAAAAACGCAGAAAGAATTGCAGCAATAAGACATAGAATGATAATCATGGCCCACACTCTGCCTCTAGATAATCGGTAAGCCTAAGGAAAACAAAGAACAATGACATAAAGGTACTGAATCTAATATTTCAGTTTCATTTCAACAGGTGTTTCATTTCAAAGCTATTTTGACACAGTTCGAGCTCAAAACCACAAAGTCAAAACAAAACAAAAGGCTTCGAAAGAACTTTGAAATGAAATAAGGGCACTTGAAACATTTTGAAAGTTTCAAAACATTTCAAGTTTCAAAGCCAGGCTTGCTGCAGTTAGACAGAAACTAAGGAGAGGGAGGGCAAAGAGCGGGGAAAGACTGATCTCTGCCCGAACATTCCCCCAGCTCCTGGTTCAATTCCCCAGTCCCCTGTTGGATTCCCCGGCTCTCTGATCGCTTCCTCCAGCTCTCTGATCATTTCCCTAGCTCTTCCCAGGGGGTGTAGGCCCCCAATCTGTCCATGGGGTTTCAGCAGACTGCCACTGAAACTTCAGCAGCAGCCTGCTGAAACCCATTGCACAGATCTGGGGGCCCATGCCCCTGAGAGGAGCTGGGGAAGCGATCAGAGAACTGGAGAATCAAACAGGGGGTTGGGGAACTGAACCGGGGAGCTGGGGGAATGTCCAGGGACCTGAACATTCCCCCAGTTCCTGGTTGGATTCCTCAGCTCCCCGATCTTTCCCCCAGCTCTCTGATCGCTTCCCCCAACTCTTCCTGGGAGGTGCAGGCCCCCCAGATGATGCAGGATGACAGCAGGTTGCTGCTGCCAGCTGGGACTGGTGGTGGGCACAGCCCATGCCAAGCACTGGGAAGCCTGGTACTGCCACTGGCCCCAGCCAGCAGTGGCAGCATGCTGTCATCCCGCGTGCAGATCCGGGACCCTGTGCCCCCTGGGAGGGCTGCAGAGCTGTGCCAGACTCCTCCCAGGGAGCGCAGGATGATGCTGGGAAGCCTGGAGCTGGTGCTGGCCCCAGCCAGCAGTGGCAGCATCCTGTCATCCTGCATGCAGATCCAGGGACCCGCACCCCACAGGAAGAGTCCAGCACAGCCCCGCAACCCTCCTGGGGGACATGGGCCCCCAGATCTGTGCACAGGATGACAGCAGGCTGCCACTACCGGCAAGTGATATGAGTTTTGATTTGAACAGTTTGAGGTGCAGTTTCCCAGAAACCCCTGCACTTAAGTCCTTGAAACTAAGCAACCTTCACGCCCTCAGAGGGGTGTACCACCCCTGCAATTTGCATCTGAATCAGGCAAGAAATGACAAAGTTATAGGCATTTTCATGATTCCCCATTATAGCCTATGGACGAAACAAAACAGTGCTTCAAAATGAAATGAAACAACAAAATGAAACAGTGTCCCTTCGAAATGGCAAAACAGAAGTTGAAACAAAACAGTGCTGTTTCACACAGCCCTAACTAGTACACAAACTTACAGAGATGGCGCAACATCATTGGGAAATATTCTCTAGGCCAGAGGTGGCCACCTACAACACATGCTACAAGTGGCATGGATAGTCTCTGTGAGTGGCACGCAGCAGACAGAGGAAGGGAGAGGCAGACAGGGCAGGGAGCAGAAAGCAGAGCAGCAAATCAGCCAGAGGCACAGGGCAATGAATGGAAAACAGAGTAGCTAAACAAGCAGAAAGGGATGGGAGTGCTACACAGCAAGGGTGTTGGGCTAATTAGTGGAATGCCTGCCAAAAAAGTTGTCCCCCGCTGCATTAGGCCGATAAGTAGTATGCAAAACCTTCCATTTAACAGGGGAGGAAACAGGCAGAGCAATAAAGTGCTTTACTAAACATCATACAGGGAATCTGTGACAGAACCAGGAAGAAAATCCAGATTCTCTACCCTCCTCTCACTCTCAGAAAATTCAAGTAAACAAGGTTTATATGGGAAACTGCATGAATTGAGCTCCAACTCCTATCCAGTGGGCAGTTTTGCTCTGCTGTTTTATTTACTCATGGAAAGGGCACCTTGCCAGGGGTCCTCCACAAAAGTCTAATTTGCACACCACAGCTTTAAAAGCTCTCTCAAACACTTGCTTAAACAATTTACAAGTTATCTATCTGTCAGCCATTGTTATGTTACATAGCAGGACAAATGTAGCCTGCACTGAAAGAAATGTGAGAGTGTAATACTGTTTAAAAAAAAGTCAATGGCAAGTGTCACAACAAACCTACCTTTACTGCACAGTAATCAAAAAATCCAGTTTCAGAAAATATGGCCACCAGAAGCATCTACAGAAAAAGGTAAAGAAAAAAGAATTGTTTTGAAATGGAATTATTTTCCCAACAGGACAATACCATGGTGTGTTGCTTTAACAAGGAATCTGCACTTCTATCATAATTTTGGTCATTCCTCCCCACCCCCCACACATTTTTTTGAAACCCCAGGACCCCAACATCAGGATGCTAAGCAATAAAAGTCAAATTTAGTTTTTACAGTGTAATTTACCCTTCTGCAGAAGGGCAGCAGTCCTTTTTCACATGTAAGTGGCGCATAAACCTTGTGATCGCCCTCCCGCTGGGAGTGATTTCCATTCCTAATTACTTGGCAGGGAATATATGCTAAAGATATCTACCCTGGGCCACTAATCAAGAGTATCCATTAGCATATTTTCTTCAGCATTGTTCTGTAAGATCCAGAAGACATTAGCTCTAGAAAGTTACATACATGTTTTCCATAATTCTGGAAAGTTGCCTGACACCATCCATCTTGCTTCACTAATGCTAGACAACACAGCTTATTAGGAATAAGATTGGGCAGAAAAATAAATATATTATTACAGCCAGGTTAGATGAGTGCTTTCGTCTGTACATTTCTCATTCCACCTCCAAATACAATGATGTGTAGGACAAAGGAAAACCACTCTCTCTAGCAGAGTTAGTTTGAGGAAGATTTTGAGTAAACAAAATTAATAAGATAAATGACAGTCATAACACTTGGCACTCATACAGGGCTTTCGCTAATAGTTCTCATAGATCTTTTGAATGTGTTATTATCCCCATTTTACAGATGAAGAGACAGATAGAGTACACTCTGAATATTTTCAGAGTGGTTCCAATTCTGAGACACCCAAAAGGGGCCAAATTTTCAGCATGGCATCGCTCCATGAAAGCACTGTTAACAAAATAAAAAGAAACAGTGAAGTATCAAAAACAATTACTCCAGCAGTTTTAGAGCAAAAGATGCATTTTAATTACCATTCCAAACAACAGCGCCAGAGTTTCATAATCAATCCACTGCACCACTTTGACCATGCTTGGCCTCTGCAAACAAATGATACAATTATCAGTCAGCCATGCCAATCGCCTAACTAGTGATTAGCTGTGGAACTACAAACTCTGTTTAATTGGTGACCATTTAAATAAACCATGATGAAAATGAATTAGTATTTCTCCAAGGTACCCAAAGGGGGCTGTTTTCTATTACCTCTGAAAAATGCTGACAACCTGCATAGTTCATTATGTAATGTTTGCATTAGGCTTTTTGATTGTTTGTTTCTATCACAGCATTATAGAAATTAAGGAAAACTGGATTATAGTTAGTGTCCTTTACTGGCAAACTTTACCTGTGGCAAACTGGAGAATAGCAATGACACAGGGACTGGTTTATGAGAAAGAATTAAAGGCATATAATGTTGCTAAATATCAACTGGGGATAGGTGTGGGAAGGTATGAGCCCCAAGGCGTAAATATTTAAGGGAGCCCAAGCCTTCCAGTTTGACGAATACAAATGTAACTGAAAACAACAGTATTAGAGCTTATCTGAATAAAACTGAAAATGGACATGTTCCTCTCCCTGCAAATTCAAAATATCACACCACCTTCATCTCGTTTTCTTCTGTTTGAGGCTGGAAAACAGACCTTCTCTTTCATGAGCCCCAAAATTAAATATTATTCTTATAGCACTTTCTGCCCCATAAAGACTGCAAAACTCTCTGGTCATTTTCAGAAAGATAATCATGGGAGCTTATGATACAATACATAGACATAAACTGAATACTTGAATATGGCAACTTACTTCCCCTGCCACAGCTAGTGCAGCCAAGGCTGCCAGGGAGCCCAGCATCGCCGCAAGGGCTCTATGGACAATCTGTAAGAAATGGCAAAAAAATATTGAAAAGCCTTTTAAACCTCTACTTGACTCCTACCCTTTCAGTCGAGCTGGCCACTTCAAAGCGGCCTCTTTTTTTTTTTTCAAACTTGTTTCTCATTAAAACAAAAACAAAATCCTGTGTGAACAGAGACTGGCCTGGGATGTGGGAGCCCCATCATGAAGGTCCAACTCTGTCCAATTTAGAGAAGAGTTCTGTATCCCAAATCAGACAGCACAGGGAACTTGAACCCTAACATCAGAGGCCAGCACCCTAATCACACCTATAGACAAACACGCTTCCAAGGAGGGGTTTTAGTGATGTGGATGCACCCCCTCCCATTGGGTTGTGCACTTCATGCACAATAAGCTCTCCAAGCTCACTAGCTGGTCAGTACAGCTGGTCCCCTGCTAGAACCACGGTTTTCATACTGCTACAGATCCTGGAGGTGAATTCATTTCCCCCCTCTCTCACTTTTTCCCTTGCCGTCAAATTCAGCATGGGAAACGGTTTGTTGGGAAAGATTTAACAGTGATGTGATCATCCCCAGGGCTCTGGAGCTGCACAAAAGCAGTGGCTCCAGCAAGAGCCCACGCCAACTAGCTGAAGAGCTGAGAGCTCCCTGAATAGGCAGAACTCCAGCAGGAGTCCACACGGACTGGCTGGGAGCTCAGAGAACTCACTCCACATGTGCTGCACAGCTGACAGGGGTTTGGCTACAACCCCCTCACACTTCTCCTGGATCCGCCTATGTACAGGATTCATGACAAGAACATGCAGTTCCAGTCATGAGTTTGGGGGTAATTAGCAGATGGCTCCTTTTGCCAGGAGAAGTGGGGGGTTGTGCTAGGATCTGAACAGTACTCAGCTGTGGAGTCACTATGACTTGCAATGCTGTTGACCCTGCTGGGGCCCAGCCTAGTGAACTGTATGGTAAATCATGAGCCTTTTGGCTTTGGACTAATATCATGCATAGTTTGTGTTATATATGCATAGGTACAAAAGTGCAACTTAAAAGGGTGCTAATGGAGTACCTGGGATAACAAGGAGTAATGGCCACAAGTTGATTGACAGCAGGTTCAGGCTTGATATCAGGAGCCATTACTTTATGGTTAGACCTGCCAGGCTCTGGAATGGGCTCCCAAGGGAGGCGGTGCTCTCCCCTACCTTGGGGGTCTTCAAGAGGGGTTGGATAGATATCTGGGTGGGGTATATGATCCCAGCACTCGTTCCTGCCCAGGGCAGGGGGTCAGACTTGATGATCTGTTCTGGTCCCTTCCAACCCTAGAAACTATGAAATAAGCGTGCACACTTGCTCACTCAGTCTCACAGATATACACATAAGCCCATTCTTTTAAGCCTCTCTCTTAAAACCGTCCTGGCAAAAGTTTCATCAAAACTAAAACTTCTCCACCAACTGTTCCAGTTTCAACAAAACAACCATGCATCATAAGTATGTTTCAACTAGCTACCTTTAACTCTTCAAATGAGCCATACTGCTGGCTTGACTTCTCTGATTGCCCCGTAGATTGCCTGCAGATCATTTCACTACCACTAGTCATCTCAAACTATTGTCACTGATGTCTGTTCTTTGTATTCCATTAGCTTGTAGCCTCCCCAAAAACAGCAGCTAAAATACCGTATTTTTCGGACCATAAGACGCACTTTTTTCCCCCCAAAAGTGGGGGGAAAATGAGGGTGCGTCTTATGGTCTGAAGGTGTGTGTCCCGGGGAGACGGGACGGAGCTTGCCCGCGGAGGCGGCGGAGCCCGAGCGGGACATCCGCCGCTTGTTTAGACCGGAAGCCGACGCCCGTGCCGGTGGCCGGGAGCCGGCAATAAAAATGGCCGGCCGGAACAGACGGGGCAGGAGTCCGAAGGAGGGACTCGCTGCCGCGGAGACTGAGGCTCCAGGAGGGGTGCGTCTTATGGTCCGGTGCATCTTATGGTCCGAAAAATACGGTAAGTCTTCCTTCCCCATTCTTAAGATCATGTGATTCCCTTAACTGGCCATCTGTAATAGTACACTAGAATACTCACAATAGACAAGTCATGTTAAATAAGTGTCAAACTCAGAGCCCATGACATTTTAGACTTTAAGAACAATATTATTTTTAAATTCTTTGCACTTCCAGATCATTTTAACTTAGTAACTCAAAGCACTTTTACCAAATTTAATTAACTTAGCCTGCTAATAGATATTATTCCATCCATTTTGCTGACAGATAAACAGATACAGGTATATGATTTTCCAGACTCTCATTATAAATCAGTCACAAAGGTGAAAACTAAAGCTAAGTACAGATGTTTCAAAAACCTAAGGCAGAATTAATCTAAATTATGCAGTTTTCTGTAAGCAGCATAGGTGAACAAGTTGCCTATACTGGCTGAGGCCAGCAGGTTGGGGTGCTCCTGCACACCTCTTAGGAAGCCCCAAGGGAAGCTCCCTGGACTGCCAGAGAATGCCAGGCAAAGCCAAGTGACCGGATCAGTCCTGATGAGCTGCCAGGTCCATGCAGCAGAAGCCTCTATTCCCATTCCCCTCTCCACCAACTCCCTCCCCACTGCCTAGCTGCAAGTGACAACTGGCCGCAGGTAAGAGGCAGGGCTGGGGACAGAGGCTTTGCAGGCTCAGATCTGAAAGCCAGGGCTGGGTCCATGCAGCAAAAGTTTCCACTCACTCCTCCCTGCTGACTGGCTCCAGCTGACAACTTGCCATAGGCAGGAGTCAGTGCTTGGGACTGATGCTTTTGCTGGCTCAGGTGTGGGATAGCTCAGGGGCAGGCCCCACAGAGCAGACAAGCAAGGCCAAGTGGTAGAGTGCCTCCCTGCAAGTAGTGTGGGGGACAGCAGGGGCGGGGCCTCAGAGGAACCTGGGATGCTAGCAGACAGCAACCTAACATCATTCAAATAGGAAATATGGTACAGAAATTTGACACACCAGACTTACCTAATTCAAATAAGTTTGAGCGCACATCAATCCAGGACTATATTAGACCAGGTTCCTCCATTTTTAGACCAGTCTACATGCCCCAAACTTCTATACAGTTCCAAGTTTGGTTCACTTTCCAATCACTTACTCCAGACTATGTGCAACATCTGTACCTAGCCTAAGACAACAGCCTCTTCTTCAGGGTACTGGACAAAACCGCAACAAATATTCTGAAATAATACAAACAGTCTACAGCATGAAGATATGTATTAAAAGAAACAGCTTCCATTTATCTAAAAAATGTATTATGCCTCCTTAATATTTAAGGAGGAAATATTAAAGCCAAATATGCCCTGCAAACATCTGTGTCTTTCACTCCCTGTTCTGTTTTACAACTATATAAGATGCAGTTCATGTATTAAATCATTTTAGATCATTAAAGAAAGAGAATTTTATTATACAAAAAGCATGCTACAAATGTTTTAATCGTATTTACTGTTAGCATTAAATCCATGACAAATGGGTTAACAGTGTCTCAATATTAGTCGAATGGAAGTAAAAACTATTTCTGGGGGAAAGTAATATCATATAGAAATATCTCATTTGCTGTTAATTTCACTTAGAAAAGTTCTGCTGACAAGAAAGAAATATTGCCAACACCTGAAGGCCTTTCTGTTTGTTCATCTTAAAAAAGAAGGGAAATGTTTGGTTTCTATTTTTCTTTGTATTTACCTTTTTATGTTTAAGTTCCAGTTCCTCTAGAAAAATAACACCACAATATATTGAATACCATATTTTCTGGCATACACCACTTAACTTTCTCCCAAAAAAATGGCTGCCACATTCCATGTCCTACAACTCTTGAGGATCACATTTATAATGTGAGCTCCAGGCCACAGTCCAGAGACTGTGTGCCATCAGGGACTGTGAGCAGGAGATAGACTCCTACTGCCAGGCCCTTCTCCCCCGGGAGCCGCAGGGTAGAGCACCGTCTCCCTCCACGACTAAGGAGGACTCTGGGACCTCCCGCTCTGCCCAGTCAGGGGCATCGACCAAGGTGGTCAAGGGCCCGAAGGCCCGCCGCACCAAGGCCCCTCCCTCACCGGAGCTTAGCAACAGGTTCGCACCTCTTCCAGCCCCGGCAGAGCCTGCTCAGTTGCCAGCTCCCGCAGGCAACCCAGGCTCAACCGCAGCTACTGCCCCCGCTCTCCCCAAG
>NW_017728906.1:81189617-81196389 GCF_001723895.1 Crocodylus porosus | reverse complement strand
TCCTGCCCTTTGGGCAGGGGCTGGACTCGATGATCTCCTGAGGTCCCTTCCAGCCCTGATGTCTATGAAATCTATGAAATATTCCATTAAAACTATTATAACTCTTGACTTGCATTTTGCAGAGGTTGAATTTTGAACATCTGAAGCTACTAAAAACTGAATTCCTCTAGCTATTTGAAAGTACTGTACAACATTTGCATTCAGTTTATCAAGTTGTTAGATTGCAATAATACTTTGATAAAACTTATGACTTCTCCCCAAATTCTAAAGTCCTTATCTCCCAAAAAGTCTCAGGAGGTAAAAGTACATGATTTAGAAGTCAACATAATGGTTGACTCTACCTTATTTTAAAGCATCGCTTTTGCAGCTGAAATCTGGGTCATCCTTGTTTCCTAAAACATGAATATATTTGATAAATGATATATTAAATCCAACATTTCTTTTCTAGAAGTCCTTCTTTATAACGGTCATAAATGGCAGTTGAAACATAACTATCAGTGACTTCAGTGTAAAGCTTCAACTACTGCTCAGTTTCATGTCTGATCTATTTTTTACGCAGTGAAGCCTGTTGTATTAAAATATTTCTCTTATTGAGGAATTCAGTTTCATCTGATAGAAATGACAGTACTTCAACATTTCAACAGGAAACAGTTCTTCCCGATATCTACATGTTTTGTATACTACCTACCCCCATAGCAGCTCAGAGGTTTCCACATAAAATCAACAATAGCAGAAACATCGGTAGATTTCATAATGCTTTTGGCTCACCTCCCTTTTCAGATGTGTTATTTAGCTTCACCTGTGTCTGCTTTTTCTCAGACATGGAAAGACAAGTAAACAAACTTCCCTACTTACAAGCAACATTAAACAGGGTTTATCACAAAGGAAAAAGGGGAAAATACACAACCCCAAAGAAAATCTTAACTATTAAAATTAACTATTAAACCTTGAAGTCCCAAACAGTTAACAGTCACTGCTTCACCAATACGGTTCCTCATCTGGTTGTCTATGCAAGCCTTGCTCTTCTAGACCCTAACCTATTCAACATCAAGCCCAGGGCTTTTAGCCCTTTTAAATATGGTAGTATAATTTACATATAGTCAATAGCAAATTTCTACCTGGACCCACTACAAAGACTTGTGCTCAAAAACACTTTCCTTTTGAGGAGCTAATGGGAAATCAGGTGGTCCTCAATTCCAGCATGGAGACAGTGTATGAGGACCAAAATAAATTCCCAACAGGAGTTACTTTTTGGATCAGTAGAATAAACTAAGGAGGGAACAAACCCTGAGGGGGCACCAGAACTGCCCACCATCAGGAGTCTTTGCCAGGGCAAGAACAGCTCTCTAATGCCTAAGACCTAGCCATAGGAGCTGAGCACACGAAGCAGGATATCTGTGGGAGATATGAACAAGTGGGGTGAATGGAATGGACCCCCCCATTATGGAAGGAAAGGGAGTAAATGATGCAAGGGAATCAGGCCTAAACTTGTATGACAAAGTTCTCCTGGAAATATTGAGGGTCCAGGAAGTAAGGAAGCCCTCAGAGACACTCTGGAGGAGGCAGCTGGCACCAGGAAAGTCCTGCTGTCTCCAGACTCCCTCCTGGAATGGCTTTTTGCCTGGACACTTCACGTTACTCAATCAAACAGCAATGACTCAGGAAAAAATCTTTTTTTTTTACATTCTTCCAAAAACAAGGTGTATGTTGTATTGTATTTTAGGGCATGCTATATGCAAGAATATATGGAAATATGGTTTTTAATCCTAAAATAAATATCTTTAAATGAAATATTTGAAAGAAAATGGTTCAAAATTAAAAAAGAACAAAAACACTGATCTATGACATTCAGCCATAATATTAGTTTCTGCCTAAGTAATTTAATTGCTTCAATTCTATGGCAGTTAGGAAAGTTGTATATAGAAAACAGCCTGAAGGAAAATGCATAGAAGGTAGTAACACTATCACTTTCCAGTGCCTTGATTTTAAATACCAGATACCACTAGACAAGTTACTGTATTTACTTGAATATAAGACAACACTGATTATAAGATTCCTCACCAATAATTTGATTCTATATAGAAAATTTACACATTTGATAACATTTTCCAGGTATAGAATCTAATTATTGGGCATTTGCGTTGAATTTGTCCCCCTTCCACTGCTATATCAGGGAAAATAAATCTAAGGGACCAAGTAGCCCTGTTGCCCTCTGCCTCCCCTCAAGTTCTTCCCCCTGCAGCTCCTTTCCCCCCTCATTACTGTTAGACCCTGCTCTCTCTAAGCATATGAAAGCAAAGGGCAAATTTTAAAACACGGCCCTTGTAATAAACTTAGTAGTATTATGCACATAGCACCCATAGATTTAGTTCATCCAGAATTAATGCATTTTACCTTTTTTGAAACTGTTTCAAGAGTACCTGTGCTAAAACTTCCAGCATACTCAAGTCGCACTTTGGCACCTAACTATATATAGCGCAAACTATTCATGATATTAATCCAAAGCCAAAAAGCTCATGATTTACCATACAGTTCATTGGGCTGGACCCCACCAGAGTCAACAGGATTGCAAGTCATAGTGACTCCACAGCTGAGTACTGCTCAGTATGCATGTGTACTCCAGATACCCCCGAGAAAGGATCCATGTGCTAATTATCCCCACACTCATAAATGGAACCCGGTGTACTTGTCATGAGTCCATATGCAAGTGAGGTGCAGGGCCATCCACCTCATGAAGGCCAGGGCCACACACATGCAACAGATAGAGAGAGGCCAAGAGGGGCATTCTGAGTGAATTGTTTGAGACCCTGTTTAGTAAAGTTTACAAAACATTTAAGGCTGGTGAAGAAATAGGATCATGGGAAATTGGAAATAAAGGTGCAGCTCAGCTGTGGCAGTGAAGAGGAACTCAAAATGTATGCAATGTAGTAGCTCACCATGCCTTCAACAAGAACTGGAGCTGAGGGGAATGGACTCAATGGGCACGATCATATATCTCCTATATCATATACTTTCTATGACCAAGTAACTTGCCACCTGGACATGAGAGAGCAAGTTGACATTGTATATCTTGACTTGCAAAAGGCCTTTGATTTAGTATCCCTCGATGTCTTCACAAAAAAATTGTAGGATTGTGGGCTAAACTCTGAGACAGTCAGGTGGGTGAGAAACTAGCTGCAGGATAGGACCCAGAAAGTCATAGCGAATGTATGTGTTATTCTGGTGAGAAGTGGGCAGCAGTGTCCCGCAGGGGTCAGCACTTGGTCCAGTACTGTTCAACATCTTTATTAATGATTTGGATGTGGGGATGAAGAGTTCACTGGCCAAGTTCGTGACTGACACCAAGTTATGGGAAAGCATGGTCACATTTGAAGATAGGCTACAGATACAGGCAGACCTAGAAAGACTAGCAAGTTGGGCGAATCACAATCAATTAATTGGAAGTTCATTGCCGAGAAATGTAAAGGGATCAACTTTAAGTTCATCGGGGTGTTCACCAGAGCCCCCCAAACGATGACAAGTTCAAACGGTTATAAACTCCTGCAAGACTGTTTCAGGCTGGACATAAGGAAGAATTCTTTACTGTCTGATCCCCCAAGGTCTGGAATAGCCTGCCATGGAAGACAGTTCAAGCACCTACGCTGAATGCCTTCAAGAAAAGATTGGATGCTTATCTTGCTGGGATCCTGTGACCCCAGCTGACTTCCTGCCCCTGGGGTGGGGGCTGGACTCAATGATCTTCTGAGGTCCCTTCCAGCCCTAATGTCTGTGAAATTTGTGAAATCCACCTCAGGATGAGCAACCCCCAATGCACCTATGGGCTAGGTGGCACCAAAATGACTAGTGCCACAAATTAAAAGGACCTGGGGTAATAATGGATCACAGTATGAATATGAGCCAGCAGTGCAATGCCAGTAGGGCAATGCCAGTAGTGCAAATAATACTCTGGCGTGCATCAATCAATGCATCTCCAGCAAAACCAAGGAGGTGATTCTTGTGCTCTACTCAGCACTGGTGAGACAACACCTGGAGTACTGCATCCAGTTGTGGGCACCACACTTTAACAAGGACATGAACAAGCTTGAGAGAGTCCAGAGAAGAGCCACCCATATGATCAGAGTCTTACACAGCAACCCATACAAGGAAAGATTGAGGGATCTGGGACCCTTCAACCTGAAGACAGCTGAGAGGGGAACTGGTAGCAGCTTACCGCTACACTAGGGGCGTACAACAAAGGCTCAGTGAGCAACTGTTCACAAGAGCACCCAAAGGGAAAACTAGGAGTAAAGGCCACAACCTCCTGGAAGATTGATTCAGGCTCAACATTAGGAAAAGTTTCTTCACAGTCAGGGTGTTCAGACTGTGGAATAAGGTCCCTCTAGAGTGGTGCAATCACCTAGGCTGGAAATCTTCAAGAGGAGACTAGTCAGTCACCTTGCTGGGGTCACCTGACCCCTAGTTATCTTTCCTGCTTGGTGCAGGGGACTGGACCCAATTATCTTCTGAGGTCCCTTCCAATCTATGAATCTATTAATCTTATTCAGATAGGTTACACTAATACATCATTGTGGTAGGTTCCTATTTGCCCAATATGAGCCATGTAGTTTATTATCATGTTCAGTATTGGCTGCATTTAATCAACTTCATACTTGGTTTCTATTACTGAGAACATTCTGCTTTAAATAACAGTTCAAAGATAGACAATGTATTTAGTGAGATTTCCTTATGTGCAAATATAAGACAAGAGGCTTTTCCCCCCACTGATGGCGAGGGGCTTCATCTTGTATTCAAGTAAATAAGTTATTTAACTTAAAGAGAAGATGACCATAAATAATGTAATGCAGTGGACAAGAGCAGTGCATATCTGAGTTGGTTCATGTTCATTCAGCTGGGATTTTCATTCATCAACCTAAAAAATGAAAATTACTAAATTTCTTCAATTCCATAAGAAAGGCCCCAGATTCTAAGGTTAAGTAGCTTCACCAACTTATCTCATATTTTTTCCAATTAGCCCCTTTATTCTCTTCTGGAATCATTTGTAAATAAATCCTTATCTCTCCAACTGTAGAGAGTTTCAGCCTGCAAAGGGCTGCAGGGAGCAGGACCCAAGGGTCGCCAAGTATATATGTGCCAGTGGCCAGGAATACAACCATAGGCAGTGGTGGAAAGCAGCTCCCCCAGATGTCTGCAAGTAAGTCTAGGGGGGAAAGATTGAGGCCCCCATGGTGAGGAAGGGAGGCAGAGGCTGGGCCTGAAGGCACTGCCCAGCCAGGGCAGTGCATGGGACCTGGGGCCAGGACAGGGAGCAGTGGTTCGTCCAGTGTGGGGTGGCTCCCTGCTGCTGTATGCACTCCTGCAGAGAGGGACATGTGGAGGCATGTGCACCGCAGATTTGTGTGCAGGGTGGGAGTGGATGCAGGCTTGGGGCTCTCTACCCTGCTGCCTTCCCCCCAGGAGCCCCGCACTGACCTCACCACCATAGTGAGGTGCCCCCCAGCCACCCAGCAGCAGTGGGGGAAGCAGCATGGAGTTGTGCCCCCTGCTCTGCTCTGGCTGTGCTGTTGGGGAATGTCATCTTAACCCTCCTCCTCCACCAGCAAAAATAAAAAATTGGCACCTATGATGTAGCTTATGACAAAAGACCAGTACTACTGCATCTACACAGCTATCACTATCCCCCTAGCTACTTAGTTTAAAGCTAGCTCTAGTGTATCTACACAGTATCCTCATATGCTTAGCTTAAGAGTAATGTCTTGAGTCAGATGCATCTGTTTCTGCTCCCTAACTAGATGGCCCATATCCTACGAAAGAAACTAAAGAGAAATCTCAATATTTCTTCCTATTGTGCATCAAAAAATTTTAACATTCCTCATAACTTCAGGTAATGAGTGAAGGCTACCGAAATTTCAAGCATCAAAGATCAGAAGCAGCTAGCGCCATGATGGCAAAGAATTCCACATTTTAGAACTACAGCATGTCTACACTTCAACAGAATTTAAAGCTGAATGGTTTACAGGTTTCAATTATATACTTATAAACACTTAGATGCACATGCAGATAAATATCTCTTATCTATGTTGAAGCAGCATGAAAGATGTAATTCTTATTTCCAGCTTCAGTCCAACTCACTAAATGTTTAATCTCCCCACTCTTCTTCCTCTCCAGTACATTGTTCCTCTATTAAAAGCATAATATTGTACAAGTAAGATGGGTAAGAAAAAGGAATCAACTTTGTAACTTAATGGCAAAACATGGAATTTACAGACTGTGTAATATATCACTTCTATGTCCCAAAATACTGTTTCTTTTAAATGCCAAAGGAAAGGAGAGCAACAGGAGGTGTAAAATGGGTTTATCTGTAGTCACCTGTGTGAATAAAGCAATATAAAATGGACAAAGGCCATGGACAGGCATTACACATAAACCAGTTTAAGTGATCAGAAACTGATTTAAACCTGTAACAGAACAGACATTCAGTGCACATAAACCCATCTGAAAATGGCTGAAACTGGTTTGAGATAAACTTGTTTGAATGTAGTATCAGACTTAACTGATTTGGGTCAAACCAGTTTCTACAATGTCTGTCCCAGACCCCTTCCTGGTTTAAAATAAATCAGAGTCCTCCAGCATGCCAATTGCTTTGCAACTCTGGACTGGACTCTGCTCTCTGCTCCAACCCAGCAGGGATGGTCCCACCCCTCTGCTCCCTGGCTGGAGCTCTGGCAGAGACTGCAGGCATCTGCCTGACTTCTTCCTGCTTCTTCCCCCCACC
>NW_017728906.1:81184350-81189517 GCF_001723895.1 Crocodylus porosus | reverse complement strand
CGCAACCACCACCATTCCTTTCTCAAGCAGGGATTCCCCCCTCCATTCTGCCTTAGACAGACACCTCTCAGCATTAGCTAGCATACCACATGCTGGCTATGGTCTGTTCTGTGGGAGATGGGACAAAGGCAGACAGGACAGTGTCAGCTTAGGGCTTTTTGGAGCTAATCAACAGGCAGCTGGTAATGTCCCTCCATTCCTTCCTTGGAAAAAAGTTGTTTAAGAAGAGCTTGAACTATTGAGAAAGGCTTTGTTTTGTTTGATGGGTGATAAATGCTAACAACTCCCTGTGTAACTCCCTGCTGTGTAACTCAATGCTCTGTTATCAACAGCAAGGTGGGGAACTCCTCCCTAGTCAGAGTGTCCTAATCAGGGCCCCCCTCGGCTCAACAATGTGGAAGGGATGGGAGGGCTGTTCTAGTGTTGTCCCCCCCACACCCCCCCGGGCTTCTAGCCTGAGACACTGCAGGCATGTGCCGGCATTTTTTTCAATCCAGAGGGGATATCTGTGCAGTTACAAACTGGTTCAGCCTAACCAGGTTAGACTAACCTGCAAAGATTGAATCAATTCAGACTCAGGTTTTTTGAATGCCTGTCCCTAGCCAAAAAGTCCAAAGGAAGGTTATCAATTGTCAATAGTCTCAGTATTTTAATATCTGCATAGAAACCACCACTGAGGATAATTCTGAGCCTCCTTTGAGCCTTACAACGGAGCCAGTAAAAGTTGGAGGAGAAGAGCCGGGTCATGTAACCTGGTGAGACATTCTCAAACTGAAGCACATTAAAAAGCTTATATCATTGTCTTTCAGAGTCTCATACCTATAATATTTTGGCTACAAGCAAGCATTGCTCCAGCTTTAACCTATTGGAAAAGCCATATAACCAGCTTGAGTGTTTTTATTGACTTATAGGGAACATTAATTGGCTTTGGTCATACCCACAGGCTACATAACCATTGAAATTATCAGTTGAAAAGTAGCTTGTGCTATAAAGTAGTTCTTTTGTCCTAATGACAGAATGAACATAGGCAGACAAAGGACAGTGAAAAGAGATTCTGTAAATCCCTCATCTGCCTCAGCTGGAATTAGTAGAAAAAGACAGTGCTCTATAGGAAAGGCAGTCTTGAAAATAGTTTGCATCCTGGATTTCTTCTGTAACATCTTATCCCTGTGTTAATTTAGCTACAGGGAAAAAAATCCTATTTGGCCAAATAACATAAAATTAGCAAATAACTAATCAGTAGAAGGCTTCATGTTACTAGCTGAAACAGATCAGACTCCTGGTAAAAATAGAGTTGGCCAGAGCACCTGGATATTGATTATTCTAGCTTTGCATTATGCTACATTAATATTTATTTTATGAAAATTCTGACAGTTACTGTAAAAGTACTGTGATGAGAAGTTCCCTACTGTAGCTGCAATGTCTATCAGCAATTCTCTCATCATATTCCTATCCCCTCTTTCTATACTCCCACAGTTCTCCCCTTTTTGCTATCTATTCTAGTTTAATTCCCTAGCCATTCTCATTACATTTCTTTCTAATTTGTTTGTCTACTCCCTTCTCTTCCACTTTTACTCAAGGAAAAAGTCATCTAAGGGCCAACAAAAGTATAGAGTGGTTCCTCTCCACCCCTAGTTTGTGTTCATTAGAAATATACATATACATGTTTTATCCTCATGTTAAAAATTTTAAGATTTTATGCTCTCTTCCCTCTTGGTTACCCTAAGCAGGTTAGAAGCTGTACAGCAGCATTCAATTAAGCAAATTTAATATTCTATTGCCTGCCCCAAAAACAGCATAAATCAGGCACAAGATGGCGAACACATACATTTGATGTTCCTTCACAAATCAACAAGACATTATTTCAAATTATCTTTATAGCACAGCAGGGAATCAAAAATGGCTATTTTGAAAATAGTTTTTACACTTGTCATTGAAAAACTAACTCCTGTTTTTATTTAAAGCACTGTGTCCCTACCCACAAAAGGCATCTGGAAAAAAGGCAGCTATACTTGACTATGTCATCTCATTTTTTGGAATAGCAGGCAGCATCATCCAGTGGTAACGTTTCTATGTAATAAAATTGTCATGTAGGGTAGTTTATACAGCATGGATGTATAGACAAAACTTGGTAAGAAAAAAGGAGCAGTTGATTAAAAAAGAGAGAGAGGGAGGGAGGGAGGGAGGGCAGGCCGCTAGGCAAACAGTATGTAAGATATTTAAAATTATCTAAATAATTAGAGAAAAGTTGTGAGGGTCAGGTAAACTGCCTCATGATTAATATTTAGTTTGTGTTAAAGAAAAATATATGTTTACTCTAAGTGTTCTCTTGTGGATTTGATGCTGTTTTGTTGGTATGGTTTCAAAACTTCAGTAAAAACTGTTATTTTCTCTAGAATTTCTTATGGTTAGGGACCTGGTCAAATTGCAGCTTCATGATTTTCATGGACATCGCAAAAAATGGCAGCTTCCACAATTTTGCATGGATTTCACCAGGGAAAAAAAAACATATTAAAAATAATGGGAGCCAGAGTTGCTGTGGTCCAGCCTCAGCCCACCAAGAGGGAAGCCACTCACATGAAGAGAAGCAGCCAACCTTCTGCCACTGATTGGCTGAGAGGGCTGCCTTTCGTGTGGTCCTGCCCCTCTCTACCAATCAGTAGTGAGGAGCAGGGGTTCATGAAAGGCAGCCCCCTCAGTCATTCAGCAGCAAGGGGTGGGGCCACCAGGGGGGAGGTGGGGGCTCACTGTGAAAAGATCATAAAAATGGTGCTGGATGCCATGCGTGGCCTATGATTTCCTTTGTATCAGTGTGCTTTAAATATATCCCTACACTTTTTTGTGCAGCGTAACTCTGTATACCACCATTATACTTCCTGTGATTCTGTGGAAGCCTGGGATTAAAATGTCCAGGTTATAAAATTAAGTGATATAAAACTGCTGTAACACAACTAATATACGCCAGCTGAATTGCTGCCCTAGTATCTATTCTACCAACATGACTCTGGCACCCTATTTCTGTCAGGCCACAGTTTCCTCATACCAGAAGCAACCTTAGAGTTTCCTTTAGAACAGCATTTCTCAACCCATGGGTCGTGTCGCAAAAGAGGGTCACAAGAATATATTGAAAGGGTCATAAACAAACTTTTAAAATGGATTAGGAGAAATATGTGGGAAACTGTGGCTTTTCTGTTGCAGGATGGCAGAGTTCAAATCTGCAAGGGGCTGCTTGGGGCCCCCCATGCTCCACACACACACATCCTGCCCCACACACTGTGGGGTTGAGGCCTGGGAGCAAGGGGCAATGGGTCAGGAGTGAGAGGCATTGGGTTGGGACTGGCCACCCTTGTTTATACATAGGTCCTGGTACAAGAAAGGTTGAGAACCACTGCTTTAGAACAGCTGTACAGTCACTCTGAGTCTCTCCAGTGGCATAAAGCATTCTTTCCAAGATTTAGGATCTGGTCCGTGCTGTCTGTCTGACACTATTCTCTTAAAAAACAAGAGTAAGTTTTGTTTCACAGCAGGTTTTTCAGGAGACATCTCAAGTTTAGACTTCAGTCTCATTGATTCTGTAACTTGAGTCATGGGTGACAGGTGCCTACTGAGTTGGGGGACTGCTTGCCCCCCCCAGTAGGGGGAGTCCCCCTACAGCCGATTGCACCAACTGGGTGGCGAGGTTCCCCCGTCAGTCGCATGCACTGACCTGGAAGTGCCAGCAGTGCGCCTGGAAGGGCCAGTGGCACTATTCCTTGCACCCCCAACACCTTGGCTGGCGCTCTCCAGGGAGGCACCAGTACTCCCACCTGCCCTCTCTACCCATCACTTAAGCAGGGAATGCTGACTATCGGGGGTGCACCAGCACTCTCAGGGGGTGTATGCGCACCCCGTGCACCCCCTACGCATTGCCACTGACTTGAATTAAGCTCTGCCTGGTACTCAGTCTCCTGGGGTGTCATAGACATTACAGTTTGTACATGAAAACTCTGTGGAATGTTATGTGGTTTTAAAATAAGAATGTGCTGTGAGCAGTCACATATTAAGGGTTAACACCCACTCTGACCATGCATAGCTTTGACTTACTGCTAGAGGTCTGACAAGCACAGGTGTCGCTAAGAGCTGCCAAACCTGCCCCTCAGCTGCCTGGCTCTCTATAGCTCTTTCATGGCTGCCTGGCTCCCCTACAGCTAACCCCACAGCTCTTCTTCAGTTGCCAGCTTTCCCACGGGTCCTCAACTCTCCCACAGCTTCTAGCTCTCCAACAGTCTGGAACAGCAGAGTCTGGGAGGATAGATCATCCACATGGGGGAGGCTGGGAGAAGTGCATCCTGGAATGCCAGAGGAATGCAAATTGTTTGTTTTGGTGCCATGGAGCAGACAGTCATTACCGCAACACATGTGGCCTAATGCCAGCCAGAGATATTTCTCCTCCAAAGAAGTGCAACTCTAAGATGTTTGTAGCCCATTTAGCTTGTCTTTTCCTGCCTCAACTCAACACCCTTGGTCTGGACAATAAAAAGTCCTTTTTAGATATGTGGGGAGCTGGAGGAAAAGCAAGGGCAACATTGGACCCCTTCTAAACCAGATGGGACAACTGAGAACCGACGCCCAGGAAAAAGCCAACCTATTAAATGAGTACTTTGCATCGGTCTTTTATCAGTCCCACAGGATGCCCCTGGTCATTATGGGACGGGGGGCCTGGGTGAGGGAGGCCTGGATGAGGGAGATTCTCTGCCCTCCATCAATGCTGACCTCATGAAGGAACACCTTGAGAGGCTGGACACCTTCAAGTCACCTGGCCCTGACAATTTACACCCCAGGGTACTCAAGAAGCTGGCTAGCCCAGCCCCTGGCACGGATCTTTGAAAACTCCTGGCGCTCTGGTGTAGTGCCCGAAGACTGGAAGAAGGCCAATGTGGTGCCTATCTTCAAGAAAGGGAGGAAAGTGGATCCGGCAAACTACAGGCCCATCAGCCTGACCTCTATTCTGGGGAAGGTCTCAGAAAAGATGATAGTTTCATAGTTTCATAGTTTCTAGGCTTGGAAGGGACCTGAGCAGATCATCTAATCCGACCCCCCGCCATGGCAGGAAACAATACTGGGGTCAAACAACCCCAGCAAGATGTTCATCCAACCTCCTCTTAAAAACCCCCAGGGTAGGAGCCAG
>NW_017728906.1:81181458-81184250 GCF_001723895.1 Crocodylus porosus | reverse complement strand
GAGAGCAGTTCCCTTCTGGCGGCCCCCGGAGCAGGAGCTCTGCGGCAGAGCTGAGCGGCCTGAGTTGGTGGTTGCAGCCTTACCGTGCTGACAGGCTGCGATGATGCTAGGGAGGAGAAGACCCTAAAGGGAGGTAGGGTTGCAAGCCCTAGAGGGGCTTGGAGTTTACTTTATGAGCGGGAAGGCTCTGTATTGTTTGTGTTGTAGCCAGTTGGCTCGGGTTTTGGTTATAGTTATCCCAGAGGACCGGGTGAGGCTGTAGGGGTGAGAGGAGGCCTCACGGGGACTCCCCAGCAGCTTGGGGGTTCCCGGTCCCCAGTAGGGGCACAGTGCCACAGCGGGCACAGCACAAGGAGTGCCAGAAAGGCGCTCGCCGAGTGGGGCAGCGGGCGCGAGAGGCACGGCCCAGGCCCCAGAGTGGGGCATGTTCTGATTATTAGGAACCCAGTAACAGGGGGACCAAAAAGGACCCTAGAGGGGTTCCTCAGTACTGGGGACCCCGAAGGGCCTAAAGGGCCAGGTAAGGCTTCGGCCACCTGAGCCCAAGTGGACACCAAAGACTGACAGGACCCCGACGGGTCAAGTAGGCCAGGTAAGGCCCAGGCCGCCTGAGCTGAAGCAGATTTATAACATTGGCAAGAACCCAGTAGGGTCGGAGAGGCCAGGTAAGGCTCTGGCCGCCTGAGGCCAATCCGGCATCCACCAGTATTCGGACAGTAGAGTGACTAGCAAAGGTTTAGGAAGATGGCCCAGGCGGCATGATAGCCTCGGGAAGTTGGAGACTGGCATCGGGGCGTGGTGAGCCCCAGGGGCGCCAGGGAGTGGACAAACTCAGGGTTGCCGGAGAGGGGCACCAGGGTGGGACGAGCCCAAGGGGTGCCAGTGAGGGCCGGTCGGAGGACCAGGACAGGATAAACGTCCAGGAACAACTGCGAGGCTTGGGGAGTGCTAAAGGGGAGGCAGGAGGCACGCATAGCCCTTAAGGCAAGGGGTGCACAGACGTACCCCATACGGAGTAGGGACAGAGACATTCACACCGTTCACCAGGGGGATAAAGGCAGCCTCCCATCCAAACCTATTTATCATCAAAGTCATGGCGGGCAAGAATCCGAGGGTGCTGAGTCCACCTTACGTGACAGTAGGGGGCGCTAGGGAGTACACGGCCACTCCTAGGCCCCACTCCCTCACACCCATGATCACTTCTTGGCAAAACTGGCCAACTGCGGCCTCAGGTCCACCACAGTCCACTTGCTGGGGAATTGATTCTGTGGTCGAACCCAGAGGGTGGTGGTTGACGGAAGTTAATCATGGTGCCTTATGACCAGTGGGGTCCCCCAAGGTTTTCCCCTTGGACCCAAATTGTTCAACATCTTCATTAATGATGTGGACACTGGAGTCAGAAGCAGACTGGCCAAGTTTGCCGATGACACCAAACTCTGGGGTAAAGCACCCACACCTGAGGACAGGAGGGTGATCCAGGCTGACCATGACAGGCTCAAGAAATAGGCAAACGAGAACCTGATGGTGCTTAACACTAAAAAATGCAAGGTTCTCCACCTTGGGAAGAAAAACCTGCAGCATGCTTATAGGCTTGGCAATGCTACGCTGGCTAGCACTATGGATGAAAGGGATTTGGGGGTCATGACTGATCACAAGATGAATATGAGACTTCAATGTGATGCAGTAAAGCAAGCAAAGTTCTGGCTTGCATCCATAGGTGCTTCTCAAGCAAATCCCAGGATGTCATTCTCCCATTGTACTTGGCCTTGGTGCGGCTGCAGCTGGAGTACTGCATCCAGTTTTGGGCTCCTCAATTCAAAAAGGATGTGGAGAAGCTTGAGAGAGTCCAGAGAAGAGCCACATGCATGGGACTCTTTAGCCTGGAAAAGCACAGGCTCAGGGGCTATCTGGTGGCCACCTATAAGTTTATCAGGGATGTTCACCAGGATCTGAGGGAACGATTGTTAACCAGAGCGCCCCAAGGGATGACAAGGTCAAACAGTTATAAACTCCAGAAAGATCATTTCAGGCTGGGCATAAGGAAGAATTTCTTCACTGTCTAAGCCTCCAAGGTCTCCCACTGGAGGTGGTTGATTCACCTACATTGAACACCTTCAAGAGAAATTTGAATGTTTATCTTGCTGGGATCCTATGACCTCACCTGACTTCCTGCCCCTTGGCAGGGGGCTGGACTTAATGATCTTCCGAGTTCCCTTCCAGCCCTAATCTCTATGAAATCTATGGTAGCTGGCAAAAGGATTAGTTTCTCCTAATCCCCTACAAACAATATATTGTTCTCTTTTCCAACTACAACTATGTGAAAGGTCAGGAAAGCCGACTGTTTTCTCTCCTGACCTTCTCATGCAGACCAAGGCTAAATGGAACCAAGGGGCACTTACATACATGCAAGGAGGCTGCTCTGTTACATGGTAAATCCAGTGCAACAGAGAAGATTTGATTACTCCAGTCTGCTGGGCTAGGGATAGACATTTCATATAAACCAGTTTAGGTGATCAGAAACTGGTTTCAACCTGTAACTGAACAGACATTCAGTGCACATAAACTAGTCTGAAAATGGCTGAAACTGGCTTGAGATAAACCTGGTTGAATGTAGTATCAGACTTAACTGATTTGGGTCAAACTTGTTTATGCAATGTTTGTGCCAGAACCCTTCCTGGTTTAATTTAAATCAGAGTCCCCCGCAACAAACCCATGCTGGCTATCCCTCAGGATGTTGCTGTTGACCAGTCTGTTGAGAATGGCCTCTTTAATGAACACGGGCCAGCAGTGTG